>NC_054476.1:30779887-31090720 GCF_017639515.1 Carcharodon carcharias | reverse complement strand
CCATATAAAATGTTAAGTGATGTCAAAGTGCAGGCATATGTTACATTACCATAATCTACAGAATATTCTATTTAATAATTTGCTAAATTTTCTGCACCCAGCTCATATTTAGCCCTAAAGGGTTTTTAAGGAAAGATGGATTGTTTTTTTTTCAGACTCGCACCCAATTAAACATTCCCAGTGGAAGTGCTTGGCGAAACGACACAAAACATTCTCACAAACATTGAGCTTTAAAAAATGTAGAAGGCTAATTGCTCTCAGCAATGTCACTGTACAAATATAGCAAGTCCCTCTCTGCCATTTTAATGACAATGTCAAACCTTTTAAAATATGAATGATGCAAACAGTGTGCAACATCAGAAAGAGGAATGTAATGTAACAGGAGCTGAAACTGAACAGAATGGAAGTTCATATGCAAGAGCTAGACTTCACGGTCTTCTGCCCTGTAGCTATAAGAGTGGAGAATAGTTACATACAAATTATTTGCACTCACTTAGAGCAGTAGTGACTCCAGATATGATTGACAGGGCAATTATCCAATGGCCAGGAATAGTGGTGCCACTGTATATAGTCTTATTGAATGTCCATTGACTCCATTGTGCCAGTCAATGAGTTGGAAGTGGGATGGGACTTACTTCAAGATTCATAGCAAATGGCTTATCATACAGTAAATAATGTCTAATTATAAATAGTTTCTTCAAACTGCAGCAACTGAAAATCATGACTGAAATTGCAAAAACTGCTCCCAATAAAAGCAGAGTTATTTCTTCAGCAAGGTACAATGAGTGGAGGCTAGTGATATGCAAGTGATCTACATAAGATGAATCAGTGCTGCATTCTCCATCCAGCTGAGGAAGGTGGTGTTGCTATATGCAGCCATATTGAAACTGAGTAGCTGAGGCATCCACCTGATAGGCAGAGGGCCTCATGAGTTAATGCTATAGAACTTGACAGGAGGTTCTGAAATAATTCCATGATGCAACTGAAGCCAAAGAAAAATTGGCCAGGCGATGGCTGCATACAAGGTCATAGATCAAAATCTTCAGCCAAAAGTGCTGAAAGGATCATGGATGATCCATCTCATTCACCTCCTGAAGTCACCAGCATCACAGATGTCAATCTTCAGTCAATTCAATTCACTCCACATGATTATCATGAAACCGTTGAAGGCACTGGATACTGCAAAGGCTATGAGTCCTGACAATATCCCAGCAATAGTACTGAAGACTTCTGCTCCAGAACTAGCTGCACCCCTAGCCAAGCTGTTCCCACACAGCTACAACACAATCAAAACCTGAAAATGTGGAAAATTGCCCATATATGTCCTGTCCACAAAAAGCAGGAGAAACGCAAACCAGCCAATTATTTCCCCATCAACCTACTCTCAATCATCAGCAAAGTGATTGAAGGTATCATCGACAGTGCTATCAAGCGGCACATACACAGCTGTATAACCTGTTCACTGATGCTCAATTTGGCCAGTCAGTTCCTGACCTCATTACAACCTTGGACCAAACATGGAGAAAAGAGCTGAACTGAAGAGGTGAGGTGAGAGTGACTGCCCTTGACATCAAGGCAGCGTTTGACTAAGAATGGCATCAAGAGCCCTAGCAAAATTGAAGTCAGTGAGAATCGAGGGAAAGCTTTTCACTGGTCGGAATCATACCTAATGCACTGGAAGTTGGCTGTGCTTGTTAGAGGCCAATCATCTGAGTCCCAGGGCATCGCTGCATCTTTAGGGTAATGTCCGATGCCTAATTATTTTCAGCTGCTTGATCAATGATCTTCCCTCCATCGTAAAATCAGAATTGAGGATTTTCGCTGATGATTGCACAATGTTCAGTGCTACGTTCTCCATGGGGAACTGTGAACCAAAACAACCAAATTTACTGAATAATCCCCAAATGAAGAAATTACCAACAGGATTCCACTTTTTGTAGCTTTTACTTAACAGTTGTCACCCAAACAGTACACTCCTGAAGAGCCTCCTTAGCTAGGTTCGTGACAATCTCAATGGCACAGATTCCCAGAGACTCCTTTATCTGAACTCTTTAATAAAACTCTTTAAAAGATCTGGTTGGCTCTGACAAGCATAGGCAAGAATTGTCCAATTTATAACCTCTGCTCTAACATTGTCTTCAGGTTTCTGTCTTGTTTAATTGTGTTACTCACACACAGCTCCTTGTAAATGTGCCTTCTTTGCTCTCCTCTCTGCTGCAACAGTCCTTTGTTCTTTACAGCAGTGGCATCTTTTTCTTCCAGCCACACAGCTTTTATATGTTAACTTCCTTCTTGTTGGTATTACTTCCAGCTCAAGGGTCGCCAGGCCACAAGGACAAGTATTTCTTATTATTCAAGAAAATTACAGTTGATCTCTTTACAAATGATGCAAACTCTTAAAAGTCATTTTCAAACATTCTTAAAACCAATTCGAAATTCCACAGACGTTTTAAAGGATTTAAAAATTTTCTGTGCTGCACTGATTCTGGGTCAAAAGTCATCGCATCAGCACCATTCACAACTCCAAAGCAGTCTGCAGCCATATGGAGCAAGACCCAGGAAAAATTCAGGTTTGGCAAATAACATTCATGCTACACAAGTACCAGCTAGGCAAAGACCATCTCAAAAGAGAGAATCCAACCATCTCCCCTTGACATTCGATGGCATTACCATCATTGAATCCCTCACTACCAACATTCTGGGGGCTTGACCAGAAACTGAACTGGAACAGCCATACAGACACTGTGACTACAAGAACAGGTCAGAGAATGAGAGCTTGGTGGAGACTAACACACCTCCTGATTCCCCAAAGCCTGTCCACCATTTACAAAGTACAAGTCAGTAGTACGATGGAATACTTCCCACTTGCCTGGACGGGTGCAGCTCCAACAACATTCAAGCAGCTCAACACCACCCAGAACAAAGCAGCCTGCTTGATCAGCACTCCAACCACCAATTTAAACATTCACTCCTTCATCCAACAATGCACAGTGGTAGCAGTTTACACCATATATAAAATACACTGCAGCAAATAACCAAGGCTTTTTCGACAACACCTTCCAAACCCACAACCTCTGCCACCTAGAAGCACAAAGGCAGCAGATGCATGGAAATACCACCACCTGCAAATCCTGCTCCAAGCCACAGACCATCCTGACTTGGAACACTGTATATCACTGTTTCTTCACTGTCATTGGATCAAAATCCTGGAACTCCCTCTGTAACAGCACTATGCGTGTGTACCTGCATTACATGCAGTGGTTCAAGAAGTTGCCTCACCATCGCCTTCCCAAAGGCAATCAACGATGGGCAACAAGTGCTGGCCTTGCCCATGACACTCACATCCTGAGAAAGAATAAATAAAAGAATGTAGGAGGCCAGCCAGGAGTGGGTTGGAATAGTCAAGTCTGGAGGTCACAAAGGCATGGATGAGAGTTTCAGCAGCAGATGAGCTATGGTGGCGCATAGTCAGGTGATGTAAATGAGGTTGAAATAAGCAGTCTTAGTTATGGTGCGCTGGCGTGGTCAGAATCTCATCTCGGGGTCAGATATGACACAGAGGTTGCGAACGGTCTAATTCAAACTCAGACACTTGCCACGGAGAGGAATGTAAGCAATGTCTAGGGAACAGAGCTTGTTGTGAGGAGCGAAGATAATGGCTTTAGCCTTCCCAATATTTAATTAGAGGAATTTTCTGCTCCTCCAGTACTGGATGTAGGATAATCAGTCTGATAGTGCAGGACAGAAACAGAATTACCTGGAAAAACTCAGCAGGTCTGGCAGCATCGGCGGAGAAGAAAAGAGTTGACGTTTCGAGTCCTCATGATCCTTCGACAGAACTGAGTGAATCCAAGAAAGGGGTGAAATATAAGCTGGTTTAAGGTGTGTTGGGGGGGGTGGTGGGTTTGGGTGGGGGGAGAGAAGTGGAGGGGGTTGGTGTGGTTGTAGGGACAAACAAGCAGTGATAGAAGCAGATCATCAAAAGATGTCACAGACAACAGAACAAAATAACACATAGGTGTTAAAGTTGGTGATATTATCTAAACAAATGTGCTAATTAAGAATGGATGGTAGGGCACTCAAGGTATAGCTCTAGTGGGGGTGGGGGGAGCATAAAAGATTTAAAAATATTTAAAAATAATGGAAATAGGTGGGAAAAGAAAAATCTATATAATTTATTGGAAAAAACAAAAGGAAGGGGAAGAAACAGAAAGGGGGTGGGAATGGAGGAGGGAGCTCAAGACCTAAAGTTGTTGAATTCAATATTCAGTCCGGAAGTCTGTAAAGTGCCTACTCGGAAGATGAGGTGTTGTTCCTCCAGTTTGCGTTGGGCTTCACTAACCCCCTCCACTTCTCTCCCCCCACCCAAATCACCCCCCACACACCTTAAACCAGCTTATATTTCACCCCTTCCTTGGATTCACTCAGTTCTGTCGAAGGGTCATGAGGACTCGAAACGTCAACTCTTTTCTTCTCCGCCAATGCTGCCAGACCTGCTGAGTTTTTCCAGGTAATTCTGTTTTTGTTTTGGATTTCCAGCATCTGCAGTTTTTTTGTTTTTATCCCTGTGTTTAATTGACTGCCACTGCTCTTCAAGAAATGCCTACCTCCTTGAAGAAGTTCTGTTCATCTCTGCGACAAGATTTCCGTATCTCTCTTTTGCCTTGCTCACCTTCATTGCTTTCCATTTCTCTCCTGGTGCTTGACAAGGTGTTTACTAAAACCCGCTTTCACAGCCATATCTCCTTTCTCAGTGACTGTCTCCGTCTCTGACTTAACCCATGTGGATTTCAACTGAAATTCCACCCCTCATGTTTCGAACCCACCCAGGATTACAGGTATCTCCGGGACATAAAATGTTTCTCGGACTGCTGTTCCTGTCACATTCTGAGATCCACACTCAGTGCCATGCGCCGCCATATGAACACACTCGACCTCTCCCTCCAGCAGCACCGCCATACCCTTTTTCAAAGCTGCGCGTGCCCCCAGTTTCATTTTATTCTTCGCCTCATCCGACGCCTCAACAAGAAACTTTTTCTCTTTCTCTCAAGTGCTAAGGAACGCAAGCTCCAACAACTCATCGACACCAACACCCACCCCTGCCTGTCCCTCCGTCCCCACCCCATCTTCCAATCCCAGCCCCAGCCGTGTATTCACTATACCCCCTGACCTTCCCCTCTCTGATGCTGAACATTCAGTGCTCAGCAAAGGACTTAGTTTCATACCCTTAGGCCCTCACCTCAATGAATTTCGGGCTCGGCATGATGCTGAACTCTTCTTCCGCCGTCTTCGTCTCCAGGCTCACTTCTTTGGGTGGGAGTCCTCTCCCCATTCAATGGATCCTTTCACCCACCTCCAATATTGTCCCTCCACCTGGACCCCTCCCTCTGGATTCTTACCTTCTCTTGATTTTTTCATTGAGAACTGTCGGCGCGACATTAGTCGTCTCAATTTCTCTGCTCCTCTCACCCATTCTAATCTCTCTCTCTCTGAACTTACTGCACTCCATTCTCTCAGGTCCAACCCTGACATTGTCATCAAACCTGCTGACAAGGGTGGTGCTGTTGCTGTCTGGCGCACTGACCTCTACCTCGCGGAGGCTGAGCGTCAACTCGCAGACACTTCCTCCTACCTCTCCCTGGACCATGACCCCACCACCGAACATCAAGCCATTGTTTCGAGGACTGTCACTGACCTCATCTCCTCTGGGGATCTTCCTCCCACAGCTTCCAACCTGATAGTCGCCCAACCTCGGACAGCCCGCTTTTACCTCTTACCCAAAATCCACAAACAGAACTGTCCCGGTAGACCAATCATCTCAGCTTGCTCCTGCCCCACAGAACTCATTTCTCGTTATCTTGACTCCCTTCTCTCTCCCCTTGTCCAGTCCCTTCCCACCTACATCCGTGATTCCTCTGACACCTTACGTCACATCAACAATTTCCAGTTCCCTGGCCCCAACCACTTCCTCTTCACCATGGACGTCCAATCCCTCTACACCTCCATCCCCCACCAGGATAGTCTGAGGGCCCTTAGCTTCTTCCTCGAACAGAGGCCCGAACAATTCCCATCCACCACTACTCTCCTCCATCTGGCTGAACTTGTTCTCACACTGAACAATTTCTCCTTCAACTCCTCTCACTTCCTCCAAATAAAAGGTGTGGCTATGGGTACCCGCATGGGCCCCAGCTATGCCTGTCTCTTTATGGGGTATGTGGAACATTCCTTGTTCCAGTCCTACTCCGGCCCCTTTCCACAACTCTTTCTCTGGTACATCGATGATTACTTCGGTGCCGCTTCATGCTCTCGTCGGGACTTGGAAAAATTTATTAATTTTGCTTCCAATCTCCACCCCTCCATCATTTTCACGTGGTCCATCTCTGACACTTCCCTTCCCTTCCTTGACCTCTCTGTCTCAATCTCTGGTGATAGACTGTCTACCAATATCCATTACAAACCTACCAACTCCCACAGCTACCTCGACTACAGCTCCTCACACCCCGCTTCCTGTAAGGACTCCATCCCATTCTCTCAGTTTCTTCGCCTCCGTCGCATCTGTTCCGATGATACTATCTTCAAAAACAGTTCCTCTGACATGTCCTCCTTCTTCCTTAACCGAGGTTTTCCACCCACGATCGTTGACAGGGCCCTCAACCGTGTCCGGCCTATCTCCCGCACTTCCACCCTCAGGCCTTCTCCTCCCTCCCAGAAACATGATAGGGCCCCCCTTGTCCTCACTTATCACCCCACCAGCCTCCGCATTCAAAGGATCATCCTCTGCCATTTCCGCCAACTCCAGCATGATGCCACCACCAAACACATCTTCCCTTCAGCCCCCCTATCGGCATTCCGTAGGGATTGTTCCCTCCAGGACACCCTGGTCCACTCCTCCATCACCCCCTACTCCTCAACCCCCTCCTATGGCACCACCCCATGCCCAAGCAAAAGATGTAACACCTGCCCCTTCACTTCCTCTCTCCTCACCGTCCAAGGGCCCAAACACTCCTTTCAAGTGAAGCAGCATTTCACTTGCATTTCCCCCAACTTAGTCTACTGCATTTGTTGCTCCCAATGTGGTCTCCTCTACATTGGAGAGACCAAACGTAAACTGGGCAACTGCTTTGCAGAACACCTGCGGTCTGTCCGCAAGAATGACCCAAACCTCCCTGTCGCTTGCCATTTTAACACTCCACCCTGCTCTCTTGCCCACATGTCTGTCCTTGGCTTGCTGCATTGTTCCAGTGAAGCCCAACGCAAACTGGAGGAACAACACCTCATCTTCTGACTAGGCACTTTACAGCCTTCCAGACTGAATATTGAATTCAACAACTTTAGGTCTTGAGCTCCCTCCTCCATTCCCACCCCCTTTATGTTTCTTCCCCCTTCCTTTTGTTTTTTCCAATAAATTATATAGATTTTTCTTTTCCCACCTATTTCCATTATTTTTAAATATCTTAAAATCTTTTATGCTCTCCCCACCCCCACTAGAGCTATACCTTGAGTGCCCTACCATCCATTCTTAATTAGCACATTTGTTTAGATAATATCACCAACTTTAACACCTAAGTGTTCTTTTGTTCTGTTGTCTGTGACATCTTTTGATGATCTGCTTCTATCACTGCTTGTTTGTCCCTACAACCACACCAACCCCCTCCACTTCTCTCCCCCCACCCAAACCCCACCACCCCCCCCCCAACACACCTTAAACCAGCTTATATTTCACCCCTTTCTTGGATTCACTCAGTTCTGTCGAAGGGTCATGAGGACTCGAAACGTCAACTCTTTTCTTCTCCGCCGATGCTGCCAGACCTGCTGAGTTTTTCCAGGTAATTCTGTTTTTGTTCTGATAGCGCAGAAGTTGGGAGAGGTGGTAGAGAGTTAGGACTAGGTGTTGTCAGAGTACATATGGAAACTGACATTGTATTTTCAGATGACATAATTCATTGGCTGTGAAGTGCTTTGAAGCTTTATAAATGCAAGACTTTCCTTTCTTCCTTGGCATCCCATACTATTACACCCCAAAGCTGTTTCTATGGTTCAGTAATTCATAAAACCCCACGTTCCAAACAACATTCAATTATCTTCTTGCAACTGCTCTTAATCTCCCAAGCATTCATGTAATAGTGGTAACTGATGCAGCACTATAATATTGGTAACTGTACCACATACCCACCACTGCCTGGGAGAAAAGTCCATTTAACCTAATCTTGGTAGAATTGTTACGCTTATGTTCTGACAGGCATTAAATTGTGAGCAAATGAAGCCCATACTAACTGAGGTAAATGCTGTATAACTGACTGCATTTTTCACTTTATTCAACAACATTTCCTTTCAACCTAGGCCAAAATATTCACATTTTTCTCATCTCTCAAAAGTATTGCATTTACAACACCATTTCTTGAATCATTCCATCTTGAAGCGAAATGTAATCAGATTTCCTTAGGTAGCAGCACGACTTTAATGTAGGCCTTTATAGGCCTACAAGGACATCAAGATACAGTAAGCCTTTGGTTCTAATTTATGACAATCATAATCAATGCGTGCTCACCCTTATTTACAAAGTGATGTTTTACATCTCTCGTGACACAATCTTCTCTGTCCTCCTCAGGTTTAGCGATGGTGTTTATTGAGACTAAAACTAGTAGCCTTAAATATAAATTCATCAATGAATCCAACATTCAGGAGAAACTTCTTTATCCAGAAAGAGGTTAGAATGTGGAACTCACTGCCTCAGCAATATTTGAGACAAATAGCATTAAAGGAAATGCTAGATAAACACAGGGGGCAGAATTTTCTACCTGCCGGGTGGGCGGTCCCGACCCAACCTCTGGAGGCCCCGCCGCCATTTTATGTGGGCAGGTCAATTAAGGCCCGCCCAGCATGACATCCACCAGGAAGCGCTATGCGCTTCCTGTGCAGGAAGGGTTGGGATTCCCCAAAAGCGAGAGTGCACTCTTTTGCGCATGTGCACAAAAGAGTGCATATCTTCCTGAGGCTAAGTGCTGCCTCAGGGAGATCGCTTCCAGTTATAAAAATATGAAAATTAGAAAAAAAAATTCCCTAACATATCCCTCTCATGCGGCAAAATTCTGCCCAGGAAGGAGAAAGGGTTAGAAGGATATGCTGATAGGATGAGAAGAAGAGGGGTGGACAGAACTTCATGGAGAACATGGGTCAGACCAGTTGGGCAAAAGGGCCTGTTTCTGTGCTGTATAATTTGATGTAAATCAGTGGTTCTACTTTGAAATCATTTCCATTTTGTCAGCATTTCTGCATCACTTTTGTTGCTCCTTTACAACAGCTCAAAATCATTGCTCTAGGGACATTGTTGGCTTCAGATATTTTGGCTTAAATTTTGTTCTCTTGTGACATCAGGGAGTTCCACTCAAGACGCGGAGTTTTGAATTATGTCTGGATTTTCCCTTGAGGTGATGTCCAAGAGGTGAAAGAAACTTAGATATGCCCTCACCTAGACTGCGAGGTTAACCAAAGGTTAGGAAGAACATGTGACCAGAAAGGCTAAAAATATAAAATGACTTTGTTGTATAAGTCCAAAACAAGAGGTAATAAATAGGGCAGTCATTAATAAATCCAAGAAGGAATTCAATAGAAATCAGAAAGAGGTGTGAATGTGAAACTCGCTACCACAGGAGTAGTTGAGGTGATTAGCATGGATGCATTTAAGAGTTAGATAAACACGTGGGAGAAAGGAATGGAAGAATATGATATAGGGGAGTGGGAGGGGGCTTATGTGGAGCATAAACAACAACATGGATAGGTTGGGCTGAATGACCTGTTCCAGTGCTGTACTCTCTCTGTAATTTGTTTCCATTCACTATCAATCACATGCAGTGCCATTCTTGATTGTATTCCATTTATTCTATACAACCGTGCTATTCTGGGAACTCTTATCGAGGAGAAACAATAATACTGAATTTATAATATTTTCTCAAATAGCCCAGGCATTGATAGAATGATCCATCATTATCTGTGCATATTTGCCTATCATTATAATAAGCTCTCAACATGCTGCTGTGTTTGGAAATACCTTAGTGTTTGAATTGGTTTCTTGGCTGGATGTGGCAAATGTTATAGTTTTGAGTCCCCTTTAAAAGGAGCTTTTGACAGCCTTGACAATCTCACTGCATTCAAAAACTGGACAGGTTTCTAAATTAATCAAGTCCTTTAAAAAGTGGGCGGATGAATATCTATTTCAGGAGGAAGTTTAAGTTTCCAAAAACAAGGAGACTCACATGAGGCTTAACACTAGAAGTTTATGGTCCCAGTATTGTAGGACATTGGATTGTCTTGTGAACAATAAATCAGTTTGGAGTTGAACGAAGTAGGTTGCAGTAGTGAATAGATGTCATGGACCACACTGCTTGATTTGCTGTTTTCTGGGCTAGATGATGTTCTCTCTCCTCTGCTTCTTCTGGGCTGACATCTGAGTGCTGACGGAGCATTCCATTGTTGGGAGTGTCAGCCTTTGGATGCAAAGCTAAGTCAAAATCTTTAACCTGCTTGGTTCAGGCAGATATTAAAGATGCCAAGATGCTACCCAAATTTTTCCCTCCAATAACTTTGCTAAAATACGTATTATCTGGTCATTCAAATCATTGTTGGTTGTAGATACAGCTATAGAAGAAATGGTTTCTGTATTTGCATATAATTATAACAGCAGCCCCACTCAAAACAACTCAATGTATTTGAATTTATAGTCTGGCGTACTGACCTCTACCTCGCAGAGGCTGAGTGCTAACTCTCAGACACTTCCTCCTACATCCTCCTGGACCATGACCCCACCACCAAACATCAAGCCATTGTTTCCCTTGCCCTCATCTCCCCTAGAGATCTTCACTCCACAGCTTCCAACCTCAGTCTCCCAACACTGGACAGCCTGCTTCCACTATTCCAACTGAATTTATAGTCATTTGGTAGTACAGAACTTGATTATTGCTGAAAGAAGAGATATGCTGTCTAAGCTTTTCAACTTGCCCTCATCAGGACAGATCACAAGTTTAACAACAGTAAAGGAAACAACAATTTATACTGCATGAGAAGAGGTTGCTGGTTCGTTGGCAAATGGACTCTAATTGGTAGAGGTGTTGTCACAAAGAATGCAGCAGGGAACAGTTAACTGCCCAGCTATTGTTCAAATTCAAACCAGGTAGGTTGATTCTAATTGGTCAAGACATTGCCATGGGAATGATACAATTGGTGCCTGAATTTCTTTTAAGGTTTGGTAAGGTGCTCTGTAATTGAAAATCCATCTTGACTTTTTACGTGTTATTTTCCATTTATCAGCTGTGGCTTTCTTGGTAGCATTTGCATCTCTTAGTCAGAAGATTTTGGGTTTAATTCCCTCTCCATATGTGGCACCAAACTGAGCTCATGTTTGTCCTCTCAGTTTGATGTAAAAGATCCCATGGTCAGAAGAGCAGGGCAGTTCTCCCTGGTGTCTTGGCCAATATTTACCCTTCAACCAACATGACAGAAAAACATAGGGCTGAATCTTCGGCTCTGCGACCAGGGGCGGGGCTCGCTTGCTGAGGCGTAAAATGATGCGGGGTGAAATCGGGCGTGTGTCCCAACGTCACCGCACGTTATTTAGATTTTCAGTTCAACGGGCGCAGAGCCGAACTGTCAAAGGCCTGTTAAAACCATTAATTAACTAATTAAGCCTATTGAGAAAGCTGCCAGTCAACCCTAAGGTTGGCGGGGAGCAGGCAAAGAGCCCAGGCAGCCTTCACATTTTTCATGGGACCTCATCCACAGGCGGGATGAGGTTTCATGAAGGGATTATAAATTAAATAAATTTTTAAAGTTAAGTTCATTGTCATGTCCCAGCTCATATGACACTGTCACCTGAGGGGACATGTCTTAAATTTTTTGTTCTTTATTAAAATTTTTAAAACTTAAAACTAATTTCCCTGAGGCATCTCTGTACCTCAGGGAGATTTCTGCGCTCTTTCGCGTGCATATGTGAAAGAGTGCAGTCTCGCTTCAGGGAACTCCCCCCCACCCCCCCCACCACCTGCACAGGGAGTGCACAGCGCTTCCAGGTGCGCGTCACAGTGGGCAGGTCTTAATTGGCCCGCCCATGTAAAATAGCGGCGCGGACCCGATTGGGGGTGCTGATTGGGTCCACGCCTGCCTCGACGGAGGGAAAGTTCTCTCCATAGATATTCTGTCGTTAGCACATTGCTGTTAATTTTACCTTACTGTGTGCAAATTGGCTGCTGCTTTTCCTGTGACAGTGTCTGTACTTCATAAGTACTTCATTGGCTGTAAAGCACTTTGGGATTTTCAAGGTTGTGAAAGGCGCTATAATATTCCAAGCTTTTTTCATTCCATCTCAATGTTCATGTTTCACTTAGTATATGAATTTGCTTGACACTTTTCCATTATTTTTAAACCATACAGACTTGCCGGATCAATGGATCTTCCAGATGTACATCTTGCTTTAGCATTTTCTGAAAGGAACTCTCCTGCTTTCACTTCAATTCAATATTTTGACTTCCTCCATGCATTTCACTGGTGTTTTCTGTCGTCTTGGCCTCTCGTATTTCTACCACTCTGTCCCTGAGTGTGCAAAGAGCTCATCAATTGTTTTCCATCTCCCAGAATACTACTGCTCAACAAAAATACAAGCCTGTAAATCAGTAAGAGTGAACAAACTTGTAGAAATGCAGTCACAGAGCCTTTGCAGGTAAAGGTACTCTACATCAGTAGCATAATATATAATCTGGCTGTAATTTTCCATCAGTCTTACTATCAGTGTCCCTTTGAAAAATCCCTTATTTAAAGACAGTTATTATTAAACTTAATGCCAGTTTTGTTTTATTCTGTTTATTGATTTTGTGCTGTTTAAATAGGCTTTAAAACTGGTCATGCTCTGAAAACGTTATTGATCTTAGTGTGAGGGCATTGAATTTAAATGTTATTAATGATTGATGTTGTATCATCCCTATGTTTTTGACAATAACAACAACTTACATTTATATAGTGCCTTTAACGTAGCAAAAATACTCCTAAACACTTCACAGGAGCATTATCAAACAAAATCCGACCTGGAGACACAAAAGGATATATTGGACAGGACTTTTAGTTTGGGGGGCCAGGGAGTGGCCAGGGAACGGACACCGGACTGCGATCGGGCCCCAACCACGTTTTCACACTGGCTGGCCGCTTAAAGGCCAGCCAGCATGTGAGGCATGCTGAAAGGCTTATTGCTGCCAGGGTTGGGGCGGGAGGAGGACGAGTGTTGAAGTCAGTCCGGGCCCAGGGTAGCGCAGAATGAAAGCTCCCTGAAGGCAGAGGGCTGCCTCAGGGAGCTGAAGAATTTAAATGCAAAAAATAAAGATTTTAAAAACCGGGAAAAAAAATGCCCATGCATCAGAATTAGTCACCGGAACATAAGGATGATGAAAATTCTGTCCTAACGTTTTTATTTTTTTCAAGTTAATATCGGAAACCTCATCCCGCCCGTGGATGAGGTTTCCTGAAAAATTAAAAGGCCTCTTGGCCGATTCGCCCGCCCGCCAACCTTAACATTGGACGAGCAATGAAAAATCTCAGTTAATTACTACTTTAATGGCTTTAATAGGCCTCTTAACTGTCGGTGGGTGCGCTGCTGACTCTCACACGTGCCCGCCGACCGACCTATTGCACAAGCATGCAATGACGCCAGGACGCTCGCCCAGCATCATACCGCGTTATTTCACACTTGAGCCTGTTGGGTGCGTGCCCGCACGCTGAGCGAAAAATTCTGCTCATTAGAGCGGATGAGCAAAGCTTGGACAAAATTAAGGATTTAAATGAGCAGCAACAGGTACAGAGGCTGACAGATTTAGGGAGGGAATTCCAAAGCTTAAGACTGAAGAAGTTGAAAGCAAGGCTGCCAATGGTGGAGCAGTGAAAATCAGGAATGTGTAGGAGGCCAGAATTGGAGGAGCACAGAGATCTTGGATGATTGTAGGGTTGGAGGAGGTTAGAGAGATAGAGAGGAGTGAGGCCATGGAGGGATTTCAAGGCGTTGCTGCACTAGGAGCTAATGTTGGTCAGTGAGAACAGGGGTAATTGGTGAATGGGATTTGTACATTGTTAGAATATGGGCAGCTACGTTTTGCTGATGTCAAGTTTATTATCTTGACTAACCTAAATGAAGTTCCCTGAGAGTCGGTCTCAGAGACTCCTTTGAACTACATCCTTAGTTATGTTATCAACATGCACTAACCCATGATTGCGAGGTTCATATGCCAATGAATGTTGTCGCATTCGTGTTCCATCCAGCTACCAAAAGATGAAAGAACTTTGGAAGATACCAGAACCCTAGATTTGCTTCAGTGTGATACCACATCACATGCTATGTCATGCAAGTCCCAATCATAGAGTCATTTATAGCACAGAAGGGGGCCACTCAGCCTATCGCGTCCATGCTGACTCTCCATGAAGCAAACCAGTCAGCCCCGTTCCTCGCTCTATCCCCATAGCCCTGCTAGCACCCATCCAAAGTCTTTTGAAATCATTGATTGTCTCTGCTTCCGCCAGCCTCATATGTTTTTCCTCTGCGCACATTAATAACTTAAAAATAGACAATGAGGTGTGAAATAAGAGGATCACACTGTCAGAATAAGATGAAAGACAATAACAGGATAACACGTTGTTACCCAGGAAAGCCGATGGGGAGGGGGCTGGGCTTGTGGATGCTGCTTAGCTTTACATATACAAAACATACAACTAAAGATTGCTTCAGATGGAGAGCTGTATCTCATTCACATTTAATAATCCCTGGATGGAGTGGCCTGACGGGAGCTTTGCATCCTCCGCAGTAAATATTTCTTATTTATATTTCACAATCCCTGGTAAAAGTAGAGAAGGAAATAGGTCCCAGAGCACCTCTGTTTCAGAATATATATATCTGTTTATTGGAGGAAAGGACTTCAATACAGCAGGATGCCTGCTGATTGTTGCACATGTCAAGATGTAAGAAATGATTTGATTGCTCAGTCTAAGGTGGTCAATTACACTGAAATTGAATTGGATGATTACATTGAAAACATGGCAGAAAAATAATCAATGGAATGCTAAATGGATGTGGTAGTTTAGTCGTTATGATACTGGACGAGCAACCCCAAGGCCATCAGTTCAAGTCCAAGATAAATTGTGAAATTGAGTTCAATAATTCAATAATAATTTCTGGCAATAGAAATATAACCATGGAAGTTTCTAGATTTTTGTGCAATTCCAATTTGTTCTTTGGCTGGGGCTGGCAGGCTCCCATCCCCAACCTGGCCTCTATGAGACTCCAGGCCCACGCTATGGAGGTTCTAATCATATCTCAAACTTCCTCTTGTGTTTAAGTGTTGGTATATGTGGCATTTGGGAATTACCTGAAAAATACAGTAGCAGCTTCAAAATCATGCACCCATATACAGTCAAGGTTCTAGGCCACATGACATGTACAGCTTGCAATCGTGCCTTGTTCTTGAGAGAAAATGAAAAACTGCAACTTCAACCTGTTGGCTATGCATATAAGAGGGTTCAAGACTCAAATTGCATTGTGACTCATACAAAAATTAAATCACCACGGCCCCATCAGCTATTCAGCCCATCGTGCCTGTGCCGACTCTTTGAAAGAGCTATCCAATTCACCCCGTTCCCCCGCTCTTTCTCCCAATGTTTCCTTTCTCTCGTTATATATCCAATTATGATTTGAAAGTTACGATTGAATCTGCTGCCACCACCCTTTCAAACAGTGCATTCCAAATTGTACAACTCACTGCATAAAACTAATTCTCCTAATCTCCTCGCTGGTTCTTTTGCAATGAAAATAACTCTTTTGTAATAGTCATAATGTCATTTGTTGAACGCTATGAAGGAGACCCAGTAGGGTATTTCCTCTAAGGCATCCTGAATATGAGTCGAGTCTGTATATGAGCTGTGGAAGGAACAAGTTTAATTCAGTCCATCTCCACCTTTTCTCTGGTCCTAATGTTTTTACTTCATTTGATACACCTGGGCATTTTCTGAACAATAACAAAGGTGTTTATTCTCAGGATTATTTGACCATGAGCTAGTTGATCTTGAGCTGAGCTTCTGACCATGTATCCTCTGCATCGCAAAGACTGCCCAAGTCCACCTCCGTAACATCAGTCACCTCCACATCAGCCTTAAATCCTCCGGCTCTGCAACCCTCTGAGATTCCGGCACTTCTCCAAGTCTGGCCTTCAGCTGCCAGGCCCTAAGCTTTGGAATTCCTTCCCTAAGTCTCCCTCTCCTCCTTAAAACCCACCTTCTTAACCAATCTGTCTCCTAATGTGGCTTGGTGTAAAATTTTGTTTGATTATGCTCCCGTGAAGTGCCTTGGGAAATTTTGCTACGTTAATGACTATATAAATGGAAGTTGTTGCTGATCGTACTTACTAATATAGCTTGATAAGAAATAAAGCACCAAGGGCAATTTGACATCCTGACATGTCACCCTGATGCTGAAGTATCTGTTTTCTCTCTGAAGGCACTTTATTGACTGGCTAGGCATTTCAGGTATATATTTAATATATTTTAACATTTTTAGGATCGGAAAAGTCTCTTTTTACTAATGATTTTTAAAAAATAAGCTTCTGCTGAGGATGACGTAGCAGGACAATAGCAGGCAGTGTGTGATAGAATGTGCTTCATTCAACAGTTAAAAAAAGAAACATATTGTGAGATTCTTGTAGGTTTATATTTGAGAATGTGCAAGTGATTCATTGAACTCAATCAATTTATGTTTGTAGTAATCTTGACTATTTGGGTTTATGTAAAAAATAAGAGATTTAGTATTTGAAATATACACTTGACCCTCCATGGAAGTACTTCTAATAAGCTATAACCTGTGGAAATATAATGCATTTGACTCAGTGAATATCATGCCAGTCAATAGTGCAATAGAAATTAGTGAACATTTATAAAGGCATCTGCTAATTGGGAGCAGTCTGTATGGATTTCTAAAGAGCAGGTCATGTTTGCATTGATTCTTATTTGAGGAACACACAGTCATACAGTTGAAAGGAATGCATTGGATGTGGTATCTGGATTTTTAAAAGAGACTTGATAAGACATCACATACAAGACTTTTCTTCATAAAGTTTAAGAAATGTGGGTGCTGAGTTTCTTCCCCTCATTTGATACAGCATTAATTGAGGTCTGCCTGTTTAACAGTCCATCCACTTCAACATAACAGCACAGCTGAATTTCTGGGTTGCCTTGCACCGTTGTCTCTTTTGTCAATCATCTCAGCCCCGGGGCATCGCTGCAGGTGCTCTTCAGGGTAGTGGCTGAGGCCCAAACAGCTTCAACTGCACCATCAATGACCTTCTTACCATTGTAAGGTCAGAAGTGGGAATGTTTGCTGATGACTACACAATGTTCAGTACCATTTGCTCATATACTGAAGATGTCCATGCTTACACACAGCAGGACCAAGACAACATTCAGGCTTGGGCTGACAAGTGGCAAGTAACATTTGCGCCACTTAAGTGCCTGGCAATGACCATCTCCAACAGGAGAGAATCTAACCATCTCCCAATCACATTTAATGGCAGTTCCATCACTGAATCTCCCAATCTGGGGGTTACAGTTGACCAGAAACTTAACAAGACTAGCCATATAAAAATTGTGGTTACAGAAAAAGGTCAGAAGCTGGGAATTCTGTGGCAAGTAACTCACTTCCTGACTGCCCAAAGTCTACAAGGTACAACTTATAGAATAAGGATGTTTGGCAAAGCAAGGGTTAATGTGGCACTAGTGAAACAGTACCACCATGTAGTGATGTAGAGAGTCACATGATAGGTGACTGTATAGAAGAGTCTGGAAGAAGTCAGCTTGGAGATAGTGCCCATGCAGGGCTATACCTTGGGGATGTTCATAACTATAAGTTGTTAATAAACATTTAATGTTCAATCAACAGTCTGGACCTCTCAGTGGAGATCCATACAACATAAGTTAGGAGTGTGATGGATGTTTTCTTTTTGTTCTTTCACTGGATGTGGGCATCACGGACTAGGCCAGCATTTATTTCCCAGCCCTAATTGCCCTCAAGAAGGTGGTGGTGAGCACCTTCTTGAACCGCTGCAGTCCAAGTTGTGAAGGTACACCCACAGTGCTGTTAGGAAGGGAGTTCCAGGATTTTGACCCAGTGACAGTGATAGAAGGGTAATATAGTTTCAAGTCAGGATGGTGGGTGACTTGGAGGGGAACTTGCAGGTGGTGGTGCCCTTGTCCTTCTAGGTCATAGAGGTTGCAGGTTTGGAAGGTGTTGTGGAAGGAGGCTTGGTGAGTTGCTGCAGTGGATCTTGTAGATGGTACACACTGCTGCCACTGTGCATTGGAGGTGGAGGAAGTGAATGTTGAAGGTGGTGGAAAGTGTGCCATGGCAATCAAGGAGGCGGCTTTGTCCTGGATGTTGTCAAGCTTCTTGAATGTTATTGGAGCTGTACTCATCCAGGCAAGTGGAGAGTATTCCATCACACTCCTGACTTGTACTTTGTAGATGGTGGACAGGCTTTGGGGAATCAGGTGGTGAGTTACTTGACACAGAATTCTCAGTCTGTGACCTGCACTTTCCTGGATGAGTGCAGCTCCAACAGCACTCAAGAATTTCGACACCGTTGTATTTTATGCCTCGGAAATAAGCAGAGGCAATACACCAACTTCTATGGGCAGGATTTTCCCTTTGTTAGGTGGGCCCGGAAACGGCCACAAAATGGACTGTCTCCCGCAATTGGGCTCCGACCGCGATTTCAAGCTGGGTGGTCAATTAACAGCCAGCCTGTGTGAAATGCGTGCTGAGAGCCTCAGTGCTGCTGAGGTGGGGGCGGGAAGAGTGTGAATGCTAAAGTCTGTGTATGTGCGGGGAGTGCACAGTGAAAGCCCCCTGAAGGCACAGAGCTGCCTCAGGGAGCTGAAGAATATTAAATACAAAAATAAACATTTTGCAAATGATATAAACATGTTCCCACATGCGACTCAGTCACATGAAGAGTGACATGTTAAAAATGGTGTTAAAATTTTTAAAATTGTTTCTTATTTACTGTTGGAAACCTCATCTTGCCCATGGATGAGGTTTCATAAAAAGTGCAAAGGCCACCTGGTCTTTTCGCCCGCCCACCAACCATAAGGTTGGACAGGCAGCGAAAAATAGCTTTCAATTACTTGCTAAAGGGCCTTAATAGGTCTCTTAATTGTCGGCAGGCATGTGGCTGACACTCTTGAGCGCCCGCTGCCTGAAATATCACGTGCGTGTGCGATGATGTCAGGACTCTCGCCCGACGTCATCGCGCAATATTTTACTCCCGATCAGGTCGGGCGTGCGCCTGATTTTCTGCCCTGTGTGTGTAACAGGATTTTATTCAATGCTTTAAATTTCTGCTCTTTCATGCTTGAAGTTTGTCTCAGATTAGTTTCTTTCTCTAAGTGACCACACCTGGGCGTAACTAATCATACACAGAGAACAGATATCAGACAGACAAAATCAAACACCAAACAGTTGAACAACTGAACACTACATAAGCATCCAGGATGAAGCAGCCTGTTTGATCAGCACCCCATTCACTTCACCATTGGCGTACGGTTTGTACCATGTACAAGGTGCAATACAGCAACTTGCCAGGGCACCTTTGAAAGCACCTTCCAAACCCGCGACCTCTCCCACCCAGCAGGACAGCAGGCCTATGGGAACACCACGACCTGCAAGTTCCCCTCCAAGTCATACATTGTCCGGACTTGGAAATACGTCACTGTCCCTTCATTGTTGCTGAATCAAAATTGTCCTACTCCATCCCTAACAACTGTGGATGTACCTACACCAGCTGAACTGCAGTGATTCACTCGAGCGAAATTATGGGTAGGCAATAAATGCTAGCCTAACCAGCGATGTCAACATCCTGTGAAAGAATAAATAGTTTTTAAAATCCTGTCCTTCACCACCCTATCACAAACCTTCCTTTCTGTTCTTTCTCCGCCCTCCTTTTCCCTAGCTCAGTATTTGTTTAAAATCTGTTCACCTCTCAAAAATCTTCCAGTTCAAATGAAAGGTCATCAGCCTGAAACGTTAACTCTGTTTCTCTCTTTCCACAGATACTGCCAGACCTGCTGAATGTCTTCCAGCATCATCTGGTCTCTGCTGTAGATTAGTCAGACATGTTGAAACCTCCAAGTGCCTGAGCTCAGATGTGCTGCCAGTGAGCATATAGTAATCTGACACTTATCACTGTAATGATGAAGGGGATATATCATTAAGGAGATATCATTGTGACATGTCATGGAGTAGTGCCCCATTGACATTTCAGATAGGGAGATCCATCCAAAGTGCACTATTCCCATTCATGTCCAACCAAGACTTATGAGAGTGCCCCCTCCTTCCATTGAGTTGACCATAGTCATTGCTCGGTAAATATTCAACATGTCTTTTCCCAGGCTCTCGCTAACTAGGAGTTTAAAAGTACAAAACCCAGCAATAAAGGGTGACTGATAGATTCCAGTACGTGTACAGATAGCACTGCGCAACATTTAGGATTATATGGCCATTCAGGTGTTCCCCCTTTATTGAAATTCCAGTAAGAAATAATAAATAATTTAAGTGTCATCTGGAAGGAAGGACATATAAAAATGGAAATGAATCAAACATTTTTAAAATCATTATCATGGAGTTCTCTTCACTACAGTACGGGAAGCTAGAGACTGGAGAAGAGAGTCAACAGAAACAGATGTCTTAAAATATAATGCTAACTCTGGGATCATAAGGTATTCTGATTCAATGATGCAGTTCGTCAAGAGTTGAATGTAAGAGTGGAACTGATGGGATGAACCTTCACAGCCTTATAGTTTGAGCAGCACAGAACTTACATGCACCATTCTGGGCAGTCAACTCAATGGAAAGAGATGGGACAACCACAAGAATTCTTGACTGGCCAAGATCAAACAGGGATCAGACAAAGAGTGAGAGCCAACAATGACTCTAACAGGCGCAAACCTAATGTTGGCTGTCCATAGCTTCCTCATTGGAGGGTGGGTTTAATGGGAGTATTGAAGAAAACAGATGCAATCCCCACATGTGGAGGAACATTTAGACTGGCAATCAGTGCAATATTTGGCACTGTGCAGGACAGATAATTGCAATGGATGTAGTGCATTGTCCTATTTCACCCTCAGCAGTGCTTCAAAGTCCACATCGTCTTCATCATCATAACCATCCATTCTCACCTCTATAGCATCATGCAGTTCCGGCCCTGCCTCAGCTCACATGCTGTTGAAACACACTTCTGTGCCTTTGTTACCTCCATACTCAGCAATTATGATGCATTCCTGGCCTGCCTCCCACCTTTCACCCAAACATAAATTTGAACTCATCCAAAATTCTTTTGCCTGTGTCCTAACTTGAACCAAATCCTGTTCATTCATCATGCCTGTCCTCAGTGAGCTACATTGGCTTGTGGGCCAGCAACATCTCAAAGTTAAAATTCTCATTGTGTTCAAACCCATCCATGGTTTCCACTTTCTATCCTCCAGTCCTACAACCCTCAGAGAGCTCCTCATTCCTCCAATTCTGGCTTCTTGCACATCCCCAACTTCCTGAGCTCCACCCTTGGTGGTGTGCCTTCAGCTGCCTGGGCCCTAAGCTCTGAAATTCTCTCCCTAAACTTCTCTGCTTTTCTACCTTTTCCTCCCAATTTAAAACATTGCTTAAAACTTATACTTTTAACCAATATTTTGGTTGCCTGTCTGAATGTCTCCTTTAGTGTCAATTTATTTCTGATTGAGTTTCTGTGAAACACTTTAGGGATTTTTTTTTACTATGTTAAAGCTGCTATATAAATTCAAATTGTTATAAAGAAAGGCCATTAACTACCCTTTAGGGTATGACTATTTACTGTGCCGAGACAAGAAGACCTCATATCATGGTGGCTGCTTAACACAATTGGAGATAGTTTAAGGTAAAAAAAAACTAGATGGAAACCATAACACTACAGATAACATTATAATACGAAGAGAAATGAAGTTCCTAAACACGGCGAAGTGTTAAAGATTGTTGACTACCTACCATCTGGAAGCGATATATTACACCATTCTATTGCAGCATAGGGAGAATGGCCTACTTCTGTGCTGTATGATTCTAACAACCCAATACCCAAAGTGGCAGGATAACCTGGTTAGCCACCTAAATCCAGATCCCTAGACTGGCATCATATTATGCTTGTACAATTTATAATGCTGGTGATTAATAAAAATCCAATTTTCTTATCCTTATAAAAAGCACTAAGTGAATCATTTACTCACAAATTATTCAGTAACTGATTATAAGCAAATTATTTTGTTTAATTATTCTGTTTCATAGAATACATTTTATCAGCTGCAGCCCTCTGCTGCAGTGACAGAAGATTTACTTGTTCTCCGAAGCTTTATCCACTGCAATCAACGCTCCCTAAGATGCCTGTGGTGAATACGCTCAATTTGCCAGTGAGGCTCATATTACTGCTTCTTCTCTAGAGGTTATAGAAACATCTATGGAACAGAGTCTGGGAGACATATCATGCTTTAAGTAGCACAGGATTGTGTCAATCCCTGTATAAAAGACTAGCAGAATATGCAGCCCAGCTGCATCTGCCCTGGAGCACTCTCAGACTGACAATGGAAAACACTACAAGCAACCCTTTAATCAACCTAGAACATTTTTGATGCTATTTTTTTAAAAAAAAGTTTATCCTTAAAAGCAAAACATAAATAATCACAAATACTGGGAAGAAAAAACACATTGACTATGAAGAATAAAGGAAGACTACATTTATCATATAGCACTTTTCATGGCATCTAAAACCCTTTACAGCTGATGAAATACGTCTTGAAGTGTGGTTAGTGTTGTAATGTAGCAAGTACGGTAGTCCATTTGCACACAGCAATGTCTCACAAACAGCAATGTGACAATGACCAGATAGTCTGGTTTTTAGTAAACGAGTGGTGAATATTGGTCAGGACTCCAGGGAGAACTCCAATACTCTTTTTCAAAATAGTGCCATGGAATCTTTTACATCCACCTGAAAGGGCAGATAAGGCCACACCTTAACACTCTGTCTTAAAGTTGGCACCTATGGACAGTGCAGCTTGCACTTCCTCAATACTGCTTTGGGAGTGTTAGTCTAGATTATGTGCTCACGTCTCTGGAGTGGGACTTGAACCCATAACCATCTGTCACCAGTTGAACAGCAGTTGACTCTCCAGAGAATAAAGTCATTTTGTTAATGAATAATAGTCAGTACAGCACAATGCTACATGCATTTAATATGTACTTGAAGTATAATGTACAATAGAGCAATTTAGAGATTGCATTCCTATGGCTTGCCTGGAATGTTTCTCTATTGCTTGAAGGAACAGTGGTGCCTCTTAATACAGATCATTTCTCTTAAGAAATAAGTCACCAGCATTCCTTATTTGGTCAAGGAGAGGAAATGGATACTGGAATTGTGTAAAGAACAGCGATCCATCATTTGGTCTGAATGTTTGTCATTTGTTAATTGATTTTCAGATTAAATTAAATGCTCGAGGCAGAAAGTTCTGCATGTAACAGCAATCAGTTATAAACAAACATGCAATTGGGTACCATGGCAGCCTTTTTCTCAAAGTGTTTTTTTTTAAACTTAGTGATTAACTCATTCTGTTCTGAAGTCTGGTGACAAGATAATGGTCTTGTGAATCTATTTGCAATTCCCCTTTTTAAAAAATAATGTTACTGCAATTCTGTTGAATGATAATCCTCTGTCTACATTTATCATCAACCAAAACCACCAAAAGCAGATTATTTGACCATTTATCTCATTCCTGTTTCTGGGATCTTGCTGTAAGCAAATTGGTTGCTGAGTATCATTTTGTACAATAGTGACTACAGTGATTGTGTTGCTTGATTCTTATCAGGTGTTGCACAAAGAAACGGACAAAAGTTAATTATTAATGGCAATGATTCTGTATGGGAGTCAGCAATAGGCTCATTATTTTCACCTCTTTATCAATAATCTGGTTGAAGGTAGAAAAGAAAGAACCTGCTTTCATACAGCACCTTTCACAACGTCAGGACATCCAAAAATGCTTACAGCCAATGAAGTGTTTGAAGTGTAGCTACTATTGTAGTGTAAGGAAACATGGCAGCCAGTTTGCACACAGCAAGCCTCCACAAACAGTAATGGAATAACAGCCGGATAATCAGATTTAGTAACATTGATTGAGGGTGAATATTTGTCAGGACGCCAGGGAGAATTCCCCAGCTCTTCTTCAAAATAGTGCATTGCAATCTCTTACGTCCATCTGAGATGGTAGACAGGGCCTTGGTTTAACATCACATCAGAAAGATGGCACCTTTGTGCAGTGCTACCTCAGTTCTGCTCTAAGCCTAGATTTTCTGTTCAAGCCTCTGGAGTGGGGTAATGAACACACAGCTTTCTAACTCAGAGGCAATGATTCCACAAAGTGAGCCATGGCTGATGCTAAGGGAATAAAGGAATTGGAGTCTGCACAATGGAAAGCTCTCTGCACATTGGTGAATGCTATAATTGTATGTGCAGATGTAAAGATTTTAGGTGAGAAAAAATAAATTGGAGGCACATTTAAACATAACGGGGGAAATGTTTTTTTATTTGGCAGAACTCTTTTATAATGAGTGTATTCAGCACACTCAGATTGTGATAATTTGGAGTATGTGTAACTGTGCTAGTTTGCATGTTCGCTGCTATGGGAGCAGGGTGTTATAGTGTGCGAACCAAAGGAGGTCTGTGGGGCTACTGGAAAAGTAAATAGCATGCTAGCATGTTTTTCCAGGGCAATGGAATATCAAACAAGAAATACTAAAAGTCGTTGTTAAGCTGTATGTTGAAATAGAACATTAAAACATAAGCAATAGGACCAGAAATAGGCACTACGGCCCCTCAAGCCTGCTCTGGCATTTCATAATCTTTTACATTAACTGCACTTTTCCTCCTAATTTCCACATTCCTTGATTCCTTTAGTATCCAAAACACTATTCGCCTCAGTCCTGAATGTACGCATTAGCTTCCACAACCCTCTCAAGTAGAGAATTTCAAAGATTAAAAACACTCTGAAGAAATTTCTTCTCATCTCAGTCTTAAATGGTCAACTCCTTATCCAAAGAATATGATCCCCTAGGTCTAGACTCTCCAGCCAAGGAAAACAATAATGGACATGTTTCTTACCTGAGAAATCGGCGTCCAGTATTGGGCAATCAGGAGGAAACTCAGCCTTGGCTTCCCAAGGTCCAGCTAATGCAATTTTCAGTGGGATTGTGTAAATTGACCCACAGTAGACCTGGTTTACAGATGGATATTGGAGTCATTTCCCTGGTGTGAAAAAAGTACTTGCAATTTTCGGGTACAATAGGACAAAGTGCATATCACATCAGTCATTCCGACAGTTGGGTGGTTACACTTGCAAGTTGTGTAACTCATATGTCCCTGCTGATAAGGTCAGAAGTGGGGATTTTTGCTGATGATTGCACAATGTTCAGCACCATTCAGAACTCCTCAGATACTGAAGCTGTCTGTGTCCATACCTGGACAATATTCAGGCTTGGGCTGATAAGTGGCAAGTTACATTTACGCCAAGCAATGACCAGCTCCAACAAGAGAGAATCCAGCCACCTTCCCTTGACATTCCATGGTCTTACCATCACTGAATCCCCCACTATCAACATCCTGCAGGCCATTGACCAGAAAGATAACTGGACCAGCCATATAAATACTGTGGCTACAAGAGCAGGCCAGACGCTGGGAATTCTGCAGCAAGTAACTCACCTCCTCACTTCCCAAAGCCTGTCCACCATCTACGATGCACAAGCCAGGGGTGTGATGGAATAGTTTCCACTGCCTGGATGAGTGCAGCTCCAACAACACTCAAGAAGCTCAACACAATCCAAGACAAAGCAGCCTGTTTGGTTGGCACCCTATCCACCATGTTCAGCATTCACTCCCTCCACCACCAACATACAGTGGCAGCAGTGAATATAATCTACCAGAAGCACAGCAGCACTTCACCTTTGATAGCACCTTCCAAACCTGCGACCTCTACCACCAAGAAGGACGAGGCCAACAGATACATGGGAACACCACCACCTACAAGTACCCCTCCAAGGCACACACCATCCTGACTTGGAAATATTTTGGCCCTCCTTCACTGTCACTGGGTCACAATCCTGCAAATCCTTCCTAACAGCACTGTGGGTATACCTACACCAACTGGAATGCAGCAGTTCAGGAAAGCTGCTTATCACCATCTTCTGAAGTGCAATTAGAAATGGGCAATAAATGCTGGCCGAGCCAGTGACACCCACATCCCATGAAAGAATTTTAAAAAATACACTTTTCTTCATTTTACTGGCACTAGGATAAAACCAAGAATGACCACAGCCCTTGTAACATTCACTGCAGACATCACTTCAAAATATTCCTTTGTTTTAATACCTGGCCTGACCTGGAATGAAATATTTAACTTTTTGATAACCTATATACATATTCTGATTTCCAGCATCCGCAATATTTTGCTTTTGCATTTTCTGAAGCTGAATTTTAACAAGATTGTAACAAGCACAAATCATTTTTTCTAAATTACTAATATTTGTTTATTCATTCTTGATGCATAGCAACAACAGCTTACATTTATATAGCACCCTTAATCATAGCAAAACATTCCTCATCACAGTAGCGTTATCAAGCAAAATTTGCCACCAAACCACATAAGGAGGAATTTTAACAGATGGCCCAAAACTTGGTCAAAGAGGGCAGGATTGGAAGAGTTCAGACATCTTGGAGGGGTTGTAGGGCTGCAGGAGGTTACAGGAGTTAATATATGTTACCAATACATCATATCTCTTATGTATACCTGACTTGTCATGAAGAGTATCTAACAGAAGATAACAGAACATTGCTTCATCCTGTGACAACATGTCTTCTTTTTGCCTCTTACTTGTGAAATAAAAACATAAGAACAATGAGCAGGAGTAGGCAATTCAGCCCCTCGAGCCTGCCTCGCCATTCAATATGATCGTGGCTGATCTCATTTCGGCCTCAACTCCAATTTTCCGCCCTCTCCCCATAACCTTTCAACCTCTTACTAATTAAAAATCTGTCTATCTCCTCCTTAAATTTATTCAGTGTGCCAGGATCCACTGCACTCTGAGGTAGTGAATTCCACAGATTCACGACTCTTTGAGAAAAGTAATTCCTCCTTGTCTCTGATTTAAATCTACCACCCCTTAGCCTAAATCTATGGCCTCTTGATCTAGAATGCCCCACAAGGGGAAACATCCGCTTGACGTCTACTTTGTCTATCCCCTTCAGCATCTTATATACCTCAATTAGATCTCCTCTCATCCTTCTAAACTCTAGCGAGTATAGGCCTAAACTGCTCAATCTCTCCTCATAAGACAAGCACCGCATCTCTGGAATCAATCTAGTGAACCTCCTCTGAAACACCTCCAGTGTAACTACATTCTTCCTCAAGTAAAGGGACCAAATCTGTGCACAGTACTCCAGGTGCAGTCTCACCAATGCCTTGTACAGTTGCAACAACACTTCCCTATTTTTATACTTTATTCCTTTAGCAATAAATGCCAACATTCTATTTGCCTTCCTTAGTATCTGCTGTACCTGCATACCAGCTTTCAGCAATTCATGCATGAGGACACCCAGATCCCTCTGCACTGAAGCATTCTGAAGTTTCTCTCCATTTAAATAATAAGTCACTTTTTTATTCTTCTGACCAAAATGGATAACCTCACACGTACCAACATTAAACTCCGTCTGCCAAATTTTGGCTCATTCACTTAACCTGTCCATATCCATTTGTAAATTTCTTATTTCTTCATTGCAACTTACTTTCCCACCTATTTTGGTGTCATCTGCAAACTTAGCTATAGTACCTTCTATCCCTGAATCCAAGTCATTAATATTGATTGTAAATAGTTGGGGCCCAAGGACCGAACCCTGTGGTACCCCACTAGTTACAGCTTGCCATCCAGAAAAAGACCCATTTATCCCAACTCTCTGCTTTCTGTTGGTTAGCTAATCCTCTATCCAAGCTAATATATTACCCCTAACTCTGTGTGATCTTATCTCGTGTATTAATCTTTTGTATGGCAGCTTATCAAAGGCCGACTGGAAGTCCAGATATATTACGTCTACAGGGCCCCCATTATCCACTTTGCTTGTCACATCTTCAAAGAGCTCTAGCAAATTAGTCAAACATGATTTACTTGTAATAAAACCATTCTGACTCTGATGGATTGCATTTTGACTTTCCAAATGCCCCATTACTACTTCCTTAATAACGGATTCCAACAATTTCCCAATGACAGACGTTAAACTAACTGGTATATAGTTTCCTACTTTCTGCCTTTTTGAATAAGGGTGTTATATAAGCATTTTTCCAATCCACTGGAACCTTTCTAGAATCCAGGGAATTTTGGAAATGATAGCCAATGCATCCACTATCTCCACTGCCACTTCCTTTAAGACCCTGGGATGTAGGCCATCAGGTCCTGGGGACTTTTCACCCTTTAATCCCAATAGTTTGCTCAGTACTTTTTCTCTAATGATGGTGATTGTTCTAAGTTCCTTCTTCTCTATACCCTCTGCACTCCCTGTTACTATTGGGGTGGTACTAGGGTCCTCCACAGTGAAAACTGAGGCAAAATATTGATTAAGCATCTCTGCCATTTCTGCGCTCCCCACCATTAACTCCCAGTCTCATCCTCCAAGAGACCAACATTCACTTTAGCTACTCTTTCATTTTATATACTTGTACAAGCTTTTGCTATCAGTTTTTACATTTTGCGCTAGTTTTCTTTCATAATTTACCCTTGCTCTTTTTATTATTTTTTCAGTAACCCTTTATTGATCTTTTAAAGTCCCAATCTTCCTGCCTGCCACTGACCTTTGCAATTTGGTATGCCTTAGTTTTTGCCTTTATGTTATCATTAACGTCCTTGCTTAGCCATGGATGCTTTTCCCCCATCTTTCTTCCTCTTTAGAATATATTTTACTTGGGAGGAATTGAATATCTCCTTAAATATCTGCCACTGTTCATCAACTGTCCTACCTTATAGCCTTCCTGCCCAGTCCACTAGGGCCAAATCTGCCCTCGTGCCTATGTAGGTACCTTTGTTTAACTCCAGAATACTAGTGTGGGACTCAAGTTTCTCGCTCTAAAACTGAACTTGAAATTCTAGCATGCTGTGATCACTTTTCCCTAGAGGATCCTTTATTCTGAGATCATTAATTAATCCCATCTCATTACACAAAACCAAATCCAGAATAGCCATCCCTGGTTGGTTCCACAACATATTGCTCCAAGAAACACTCTTCCTCGAGCCTACCCTTGCCAATTTGATTAGTCCAGTCTATATGCATATTAAAATCACCCATGATTATTGCTGTGTCTTTCTTACATGCTCCCAGTATTTCTTGGTTTATACTGTGCCCTACTGCTGAACTACTGTTTGGGGACCTATAGATTACTCCCACCACTCTATCCCTTGCTATTTCTTATTTCTACCCAGACTGACTCTACGTCTTGCTCTCCAGTGCCTATATCATTCCTCACCATAGCACTGATCTCTTCATTTACTAACAAAGCTACACCACCTCCTTTTCATTCCTGCCTATCCTTCCGAAACACTGAATACCCTTGGATATTCAACTCCCAAACCTATTCTCCCTGTAACCACGTCTCAGTAATCACAACCAAATCATATCTATTTATCTCTATTTACACTGTTAACTCATTAATTTTATTCCAAATGCTACGTGCATTGAGATACAAAGCCTTTAAGTTTGCCCTATTGTCAATTTTCCCAACTCTTCCATGATTCTTTGGTGCAATTTGGCGTTCACACACTCTGTCCCTTCCTTTCACTTTTTGGTAACAATCAGCCTCGTCATCAACCTGCACTCTTAACCTCTCCTTAAACTTTGATTTTTTATATTTCCATGCAACTGAACCCTCCCCCCACTATTTAGTTTAAAGCTGTATCTACAACCCTAGTTATGCGATTCACCAGGACACTGGTCCCAGCATGATTCAAGTGAAGCCCTTCCGAACGGAATAGCTCCCTCTTTCTCCAGTACTGGTGCCAACGTCCCATGAATTCGAACCCATTTCTCCCACACCAATCTTTGAGCCATGCAGTTATCTCTCTAATCTTATTGATCCTGTGCCAATTAGCTCCTGGCTCAGGTAGTAATCCGGAGATTATTACCTTTTTTGTTCTGCTTTTTAATTTACCCCCTAGCTGCTCGTATTCCCTCAGCAGAACCTCTTTCCTTGTTCTACCTATATTGTTGGGCACCTACGTGGACCACGACAACTAGGTCTTTCCCCTCCCACTCCAAGTTCCTCTGCAGCCCAGATGAGATAACCTTAACCCTGGCACCAGGTAGGCAACACAGCCTTCGGGACTCTCGATCCTGGCTGCAGAGAACAGTATCTATTCCACTAACTATACTATCCCTGATTACAACTACATTTCTCTTTTCTCCCCCAACTTGAATGGTTCCCTGTTCCACGGTGCTATGGTCAGTTTGCTCATCCTCCCTACAGTCCCCCCTCTTGTCCACACAGGGATCAAGAATCTCGTAGGACAAAGGCTGAGGCTCCTGCAGTGCTAGTTCCTGGATCCCTCTACCTGCATCACGCATGGTCACACCCTCCTGTCCCTGACCACTGGCCGAATTTAAGGTAGTTAATCTAAAGGCTGTGACTGTCTCCTGAAACACAGCGTCCAGGTAACTCTCCCCCTCCCTGATGTGTTGCAGTGTCCGAAGCTCAGACTCCAGCTCATAAACTCTGAGCCGGAGTTCCTCGGGCAACCAACATTTGCTACAGACATGGTCACTAGTACCACAATGGGTCCATCAGCTTCCACATCATGTAGCTACAACACATCGCCTGGCCCTGCATCTCTATTTTATTTCATTAGCTTTTTAATGTGTTTTTAAATTTCTTACTGGTCTTTAGTTTATCAATCTGTAAAATATTTCTCCTATTTACCTTTAATCTGAAAGCAAGTTAGAATAGAGATTCAAAATACACTTTTTAAAATCAACTGGAACTCGCTCTCTCTGCTGAGTTGAACCTGAAGTATTAGGCCTCCCATCCTGCGCCCCAGTAATCACCGTTAATCTGAAACCAACTTAGAATAGGTAGTTCAAACTAGCAGTTACTTACCAACCAATGAACTTACGGTTTTCTTATGATGTCACTCTGTTTTTTTCTACTCGGTGACAGGGACTGCAGAGGACACTCTTCCCAGACTCACTGCAGAGGACACTCTTCCCAGATGAGGACTTATGAAATTGGAAAGCATGGATTCTTATTCAAGAATATAAATGAAAATCAAGAGTACTGTGCACACTTCTGGTCTCCATGTCTCCAAGAGAATATGGAGATACTTCGGAAGGTATAAAAGAGATTTGAGGATGATACCAAAATTGAAAGGCTAGAGTCATAGTGATCTGCTGAAGGGCAGATCCTCTGCTCTTTTCTCCATGCCTTATGGTCTTGCGCTTTTCTCTTAATTTGCTTGTTGGAGTCTCCCATTTTCAATTTCAAGTTGTCTAATATCATCATTCTCTGTCCCCCCTCATGATCTGCATCCCCCTATTCTTCTTTCAAATCGCATCCTTCAAGAAGTTCTCATGCCTTAGAATATGGTCAGTCTAATCTTATTGCCTTTTCTTGTTGATATTCACTAATAACCCTTCCCTTACCCCATCCTGAGAACTTCTTCATTGCTCCTTGTAGTAATTATGGTTTTATTTAGTGTGTAATGTACCTTTAAGAATAATATGTGTCAGGGAAGATCACATGATCTGTAGTAACCAATAGGAGAGTAGCTGGATACCTCAGCAGTCAGTGTAAAGATAGAGATGGAGTTGAAAGTACATGTGTAGTTGCTGCTGAGTATGTTGCAAATGGACTTAATGGTTCCACCCAAGAAGTCTGCAGATCAACTCTATCACTAATAACAACTCAGCCAACCTACAACACTCCTGTGTTCTCTCCAACTGACTTGCCCTATCCTTCCCAAGAACCACATTTCACAACTCTCTAGCCTTTGGATGTCCGTTTTTCGTAAGATCCCCATTCAGTCCTGTACAATAAAATACTTCAAATCACTGTCTTGATAATTCTTTTACTATTTCTGCACATTCCTATCCTGGCAATTCTTTATGTTTGGAGAATGCATACTTTGCCATTGCTATTCTAGCTCTGATTTGTTTATGGCAGTAACCATTTTCTGACAAGGTACTTCCCGGGTACTTAAATTGTGATCGCTGTCCAACTGTTGACCATCTATCTTGACCTCTGCTTCCCCACCATTATTTCTTCCAATCTTCATAACTTCCATCTTTTTAAAATAATTTTCATTCCGTAAGCTTTCATCCTTTCATTCTACCCATTTGTATTTGTAGATCCTGGCTGTGCTAGCCACTAGGGGGCCTGGCCATTCGTGAATCTCACTGCCTTCACCAACTGACCTCGTATTTTGAGACCTTTCTGTGCTTCATCTAGTGTTTCTTTTATCATGGTTTCCGCATTGATATTAAAAAACAATGGTGATAATAGACAGCCATGTCTTACCCTGCACTTGATTAAACCAGGCTCAGTTTCACCAACTACTGTTCTGATTGTAGCAATCTGTCCCACGTACAAGTTATAAATCACTCTTTGATTTCTCCAGCCAACTCTGATCACCTACAGCACTTTCAACAGCTTTTGCCAGTTCACCTGGTCAAAAGCTTTTTCTTATTACCCAAAGCAGGTGTTCTATGCTTCTTTTGTTTGATACTCATCATTTCAAAGCCTCTCTAGTTCCACAACCCTTCCAAAAATTGAATTGATCACAGCCAATTGGCTTGCTTTGGCTTCCAATCTATTTGCTAGGATCTTTAACATGACCTTGGATGCATGTGTAATCAATGTTATGATGTGATACTCTTCACATTCCATGATATTTGCTTTCTTCTCCAAAGCGGCCATTGTGCTCCTCAAAAAGTCATCCAGCCATTCTCCCTTAGTGTACATCTCCTTATGCGAGTTAACCTTGTTCTCTCCAAGTCCTTTTATCATTTCTTTAAGGATTCCGTCACACGGTCCTGCTGCTCCTGGTTTCAGTTCTTTTATAGCTACAAATATTTCACACTCCAGAAGGTCAGGTCCTAAATCATCCTTCAAAATGACTTCTTTCTCTGGTTCCAACTCTGTTGGTTTGCCATCTTTGTCACACAAATCTTCAGGGTATTTTTTCCATCTATTCTTTACTTCCTCTAATTCTATAATCATCGAACTATCTCTACTATCAATTCATCTTCGTGCTTGTTTACCTCTCCTTCTGCCAGTCAATTCCTTTAGTTTCTCATAGTGTCCGTTCTTCCTCTCTTCCTGAGAGGCTGTACTAATCAGGTGAGATTGAACAGGCTGGGAGGGAGAAAAGAGAAGGTTGAGAGGTGACCTGTTAGAGATCTTTAAGATTATGAAGGCGTTTGATAGGGTAGATGGACAAGGTGTTTCAAATTAAGGGTTCATAAATGTAAGATATTCACTCACAAATTCAATAGGAATTTCAGGAAAAACTTCTTTACCCAGAAGGTAGTAAGAATGTGGAACTTGCAACCACAGAGTGGCTGTGGTGAATAGCAAAAATATATTTAAGGGGGAAATAGATAAATGCATGCAGGAGAAATGAACAGAAGATGTTCTGATAGGTTAGATGGAGAGGGTTAGGACGAGGCTCATGTGGAGCAGTTGGGCTGAGTGACCTGTAACTATGGTGTAAAACTTACATAATTCTATGATTTCCTACTTTCAGATGGTAGTTGGTTGGTACTGATATTAACAAATTCTTGTGATGACAGCATTAGGAATGAGGAACATCCACTAACCTTGCTGTTCCAGTCAGGAATGCATTCCTCACTTTTTGGTCTCACAAAACATGTTTACTTGACAAGTGTGAGCTGAAATTTTTCTATCAAATGAGGAACTGGAGGGTATTCTTGGCAAGCGCAAAGCATTTAGCTGAAGTCTTCTTTGTTTAACACTGCAATAAGGAAGCTCAGTCAATTTAGTTGCCTGGCTGCACATGCAATGAGTACAAAGCAGCCGTAGCAATTATCTCCCTACAGAAACAGTAATATGAATTCTTTATAAAGAATTTATATCGGGCATCCCTGGGTACATATTTGTTTGGTACCTGGTACGGTGAATAATTTGTGGCTGTTTTCATTGTTTATTCACTACAGAATCAGACCAATTATTCCACATCAAGAAACATGTCTTTTCTTCCGCTGAGATTCTCTTGTGGTGAGATTCAACACTTTTTTTATTCTCTGGTTCTGCACAGGAAATAAATTTTAATATGCTTTTGATAGCTGTGCATCTATTTTCTCAAACCACATGGAGAAAGACAAAATAATTCAGCCACGTTTACTGAAAAAGCTGCTCTTGGGGCCTGTCAGAAACGAAGTCCATTCACACACGCATCTTTCATAAATGTGATGTAATAAATCAGCAGAATGCAGAGTGAGCACTTTTTGATTTCCGTACATTCTATTGTCAATGTTTAAAGAAACAAAGAATGCTGCTACATATAATGCCTTTCATGGGACTTCCCAGGCACTTCTGAGCCAATGAAGCACTTTTTTGAAGTGTAGTCATTTCTGCAATGTACAGAAACATCAGGGTAGTCAGAGCCTCTCCTGAACTTAAGGTACAAGAGTTCAATTTTTACAACTCTTTTCTCTTCTAAGGCAGAGTTTCATGCAACAGGAAAACACATTGGGAGTTCAGAGGTCAACATATCCTGCCACGTAGTCTGGGAAGTTTTGCATTTCAAGTGCCAATTTGTAAAATTCACTCTTGGATTTCTCTCCCCCGTCCCACTCCCACCACAAAGTAAAAGGTAGCAACCTGCGAATGTAGGCTGCCTTCAGAAAATGAAAAGAGAGAAAACAGATGAACACGTTTTGTGTGGAATCATACTCAGAATTGCCAGATCAATTCGTCACATAACATCCTTTGCAGACACAATAAAACATCAACCAAAGTATTTAGCCACCATTTCGCAGTTCCACTGCTCACTGATAGCCTCTAGCTTTCCACCACTTTACTTTCTCCTTTAAATTATTTTCTTTCACACAGGTAATGCTCCTTATTATTCAGTCTTCAGGTCTGAAATTCTGAGGATTCTTTGTCCGCTGAAAGTGGGTAGTGCTGTATCTTGGTTGTGACTGGCTAAGGAATAACTGCTGAGACAGAAGTATGTATAAAGTATAATTGGTTTATTGGGGAAACATATCTATATACAGATATGAAAGACTAGGTGTCACTCAGTCTCATCCATGAGCATTTTCCCTCTTGACTCTTGGTCATGTGTCTCTTACATCATCATGTGGGCAGAACTGATTCTCCAGCCGCACAGCCTAACCCTTTTAACCCTGAACACCTTAACACTGCCAGTAGAGTGGAGGAGAAATTGTGGCCAGAGTAGGACTTCTGCTCTCCAGTTTGACAGGGCTAATTCTGCCAGGCAGGAGGTCTTGAGAGAGGTGTCAATTCCATTCATCTGTTCAACCTCAGTAATGGAATTGGATGGGTCATAGAATGAGGGGTGTAAGTTTGAATGAACATGTTGGAGTTAAATCTGCTTGGAAAGAACAGGTAAGACCAGGAAGACTGACAAAAAATGACATGCGTAGAGTCTGAGATTGATGGCACAGAACATATAGAAAATAGCATTATATACATGGAAGCAGGGAGGGGCAAGGCCATGGAGAACTTTTTGAAAACAAGGATGAGCACTTTAAAATTGAGACATTGTTTAACCAAGAGCCAGTGTAGGTCAGCAAACACGGTGGTGATGGCTGCAAATTAGGAGAGTTTTGGATCAGCTCAATTTAACAAGGGTAGAATTCAGGTGGCCAGCCAGCAGTCCATTAAAATAGTTATGTTTGGAAGTAACAAAGACATGAATGAGGCTTTCAACAGCAGATGTGCTCAGGTGGGGCAAAGATAAGTAATGTTACAGGGGTCATCTTAGTGACATCAATAGGCATCTTACTGATGGAGCAAATATGCTTTTTAACATTCATTTTGGGGTAAAACATAACACCAAGGCTGCAAAGAGTCTGGGTCAGCCTGTACTGCCCTCTGTGAGAAGTGTTTCCTAATTTTACTCCTGATAGCTTTGATGCTATTCTTTTTCCTGTGGGCTTATTTTTTTGCAACATATTGCAACAAATCCTGAAGTACCAAGCTTCTCATCAATGGTCTTTATTACACTGATTCTTTTCCCCATTTTTGTTAATCAATCTGAATTTATAAACCACTCGTATAAAACTTTATGAGCTGACAACATATAACGTGAAGCAGCTGCAGGTATCAATTCATGAATGAAATATCTCTGCTTTATTAGAAGGCTTGAGAATGGCAGGTCTTTAAGCAATGCAATTAACAAAATAAAAAAACAGCCAAATCCTTTTGTCAAAGAAATTTTGCATAGAACCATCCCTTATTTATTAATTGCCTTTGAAAATAGCATTTGGAATATTAATCAGCTGCCTGATTGGTTTGTTATTGTGGTATAAGTATTAATATCTGATTGCTCTTAGAGGCTAAATCTCATTTCAGCAAGTTTATGTGTCACTGTCAATCTGTTTCGGTGGGTAGCGCTCTTGCCTCTGAGGCAGCAGGTTGTGGGTTGATGCGTCCATTCCAAAGACTTGAGTACAAAATCGACGCTGGCTCTCCCAGTGCACAGTAAGGGAGTGTTGCATTGTTAGCAATGCCATCTTTCAGGTTAAATGTTAAAACGAGGCTCTGGTCTGCCCTCTCAGGTAGGAATGAAATATCTCACAGGACTATTTGGAAGAGGAGCCAGGGAGTTCTCCATGATGTCCTGGCCATTGTTTATCTCTCAATTAACCTCACTGAAAACAGATTATCTAGTCATTATCACATTGCTGTTTATGGGATCTTGCTGTCCACAAATTGGCTGCTGCATTTCCTGCAAAATTGGTTGTAAACCACTTAGGGGACTCTGGAGGTTGTAAAAGGTGCAATCTTTATTGAAATAAATGTGAATACTAATTTTGCCTAATCGGTGTTGGAACGAAGGCATTATTATCCCCCATTTAACATGTCTCTCACTGTCATGCCTAAGTGTACTAGGCAAAAAAAGTCCAGACTCACTCAGATTGTAGTTGTATGCGATTATGGGATAATAAATGCAACAGAAAAACAAACCACTTGATCTCCTCCAGGCATTTTCCTTCCACATGCATAACATTGTCCATTTTGGACTCCGTTCAAAATAATTTCTGAGAAAAAGTCACATCAAATTCTATTCCGATCCCAAAATTAAACTCCGGCATACCCAACTAACCTTATGTCCTGTATCCATATCCATAATACACCCTACTACACTTTACATCCATGACTGGTTGCCATCTTTCACATGATCCAAACAGATCAAAGAACCATTAAATTCCACATAGCATTCAATCTTGATCCGTTATAAGCCATATTCCCCATTCTAACCAGATTTTCACCCAGCTCTTGCAAAGCTGCCAGTTGATGTACTGTTAAGTGCTTTGATCAGTGACAACACTGGCTCAAATACTCCAAGGGGAAAATAATTCATTTTGCTCTCCACTCTTAAAATTAAAGGGAGAAACATTTAACAAATGGGTTTTTGTTTTCATGGTAAAAAAGGAGGCTGCGTGTTTGTGTACCTTACTATTTTGGAACAATATATATCTTTAATATAAATTTGGCTATTTGTTCTTCCCCAGGCCTGTCCTTCCATGTATTTAATGTAATCTCCTCCAGCCCTACAACTGTCCATGATCTCTGTGCTCCTCTAATTCTGGCCTCTTGCATATCTCGGATTTTAATCTCTCCATCATTGGTGGCTGTGCGTTTTGCTGCTTTTAGGTCTTAAGCTCTGGAATACCCTTGCTACACCTCTGAGCCTCTCTACCTCACTTTCCACATTTAGGACACTCCTTAAAACCCACCTCTTTGGCCAGGCTTTTGGTCATCTGACTAATATCTCCTTATGTGGCTTGGTGTCATATTTTGCTTTATAAAGCCTCCACAAATCACCTTGGGATGTTTCACTACATCAAAGATACAATATAAATACAAGTTGTTATTGATGTTGTTGGTGTAAATGTTTGGAACTCTCTCCTGCATACAGTAACTGATGCCAGATCAATAGTTAAATTTAAAACTAAGAGTGATAGTAGTTTGTTAACCAAAGTGTAGTGATTGATGGCATAGATTTTCCTAGTACCTATTAGGGATCACATGATTGTTCTTGATGAATAAGTCCTAAGTGCGGGTAATCCAGGAGGCAGAGTTTTTTTCAGTCGTGAACCTGGTTCAAGCTTGTAAATTCTAAAAGCGCTCTGTAATAAAGTTATCTGTTTCAAGTTGAAACCTGTCTGGTACATCAAGTCATTATATTTGGCGACGAGGGTAAATTGCTCCAGTGCTGCACCTCGCCTTGTGAATGTGAATATATCAGTTCTTAAAAAAAATGTAAACTCACCAATCATGCCACTCTTCAGCAGAATCAGCCATTATGACGTGCCCATGGAAGACTGGAGCCAGTATGTGGAGCGCCTTGGTTTTTATTTCATGACGAATGAAATAACTGCAGAGGAGAAGCAGAAATCAATTCTTTTGAGTATCTGTGGTAGCAAGACATATAACCTTATTGGTAATCTGATGGCCCTGAATTTTAAATCTTTTAACGTATTGGTAGACCTTGTGAAGATGAATTTTCAGTCAAAGCCATCAGTAATAATGCAGACATTTAAGTTTAATTCCAGAGTATGGGCCCTGGGAGAGTCCATCACAAATTATGTAGTGAAGTTGGAGCAGTTGACTGAGCACTACGACTTTGGAGACACGTTCAATGATATATTGCAGGACCGGTTAGTTTGAGGTTTTCACAACAATGCCATTCAGTGCTATTTACTCACAGAATTTAACATTGATTTGAAGCACGCCATGGAAATAACGCTAGCCATGGAAAGTGCTGCGAGGGACTCGCAAGCTTTAAAGAATGTGCAACATGGCGCCGTTCTTCAGTTGGGGCGGGAACCTACTGCTGGGTGTGGCGTGAAAACCAGAGAGATAGCAGAGAAGTGAGAGACAGTCGCTGCTGCTCGGAAAAGGTCTAGTGGAAGCAATTCAGCAGCAACTCCGAAGTTAATCTGTGTCAGTTCTGGGAGTAACCATGTACCGGGAACCTGCAGATTCAAGGAGGCAGAATGCCATTACTGCCACAAGAAAGGGCACATAATAAAGCAATGCAGGGCAAAATCAAGTCAGCTTATAATCAGCAGGCCAAAATGATTGAAGTGAATAATATAACAGAACCTGAAGCTGCAGATACTGATAACTATTCCCTGTACAATGTCAAAGCAGTAAAAACTGGACCAATAACTGTCACCATTCAAATGAATGGAAAGCCACTAGTCATGGAGGTGGATACAGGGCCACCCACAGTGGTAGGAGAGCATACGTTTAAATACCTAAGTGAAGGTACCCAGCCACTGAATCTGGAGCAAACCACGGTTCAACTGGAGATTCCATACAGGCAAAGGACATCGCCACTGTACCTGTGGCCAGACAGCTCAGCTTCCAGTGATCATAGTAGCAGGTGAAAGACCTAGTCTTCTGGGCCGTCACTGGTTACAAAATGTTAAGCTCAACAGGTCTGAAATATTTCAAGTGAGAACAAGAGGAGTCCCTGAGCTGTTACAGAAATACTACAGTGTATTTCATGACGAATTGGGAAAGTTAAAAGGCTTGCAAGCAGAAATATATGTAGATTCGCAGGTGACACCCTGGTTCTTTAAGGCCAGACCTGTGCCATATGCCCTAAAGGAGAAGGCAGGTGCAGAATTGTGCCGCTTAGAGAAGCTAGGCATCATCCAGCCAGTCTAATTTTCAGAATGGGCAGCATCCATAGCCCCTGTGAGGAAACCTGATCAAACTATTCACATCTGTGTCAAACTGACCGTGAACAAGGCAGCCAAACTAGATAAACATCCTTTCCCGAGGAAAGATGTCTTGTACGCAAAGCTAGCTGGAGACAAGTCCTATACCAAACTGGATGTGAGCCATGCATACCAACAACTAGAGCAGGATAGCACATCTAGAGGGTACGGAATCATCAACACGCACAAGGGCCTGTATCAATAAATATGCTACCCTTTGGTGTATCATCTGCATGTGCAATCTTCCAAGGGCCCACGGAAAGTCTTTTGCAAGGACTTCCCCAAATAACAGTCTGCCTAGATGATGTGCTGATCACAGGGTCAACAGAAGCAGAACATTTGGCCAACCTGGAAAAGGTTTTAAGAAGATTTTTGGAAACCGGTGTACAATTATAGAAAGGGAAATGTACATTCCAAGTGCCTGAAGCCACTTACCTGGGTCACCAGATGAATGCCTAAGGGTTGCATTTAGCAGAGGAGGAAGCTAGGGCAATCCTTCCAGTGTCACTGAACTCACATCTTTTTCGGGCTAGATTAATTATGCTAGCCGCTTCTTGCCAAACTTTTCAACAGTATTAGCACCATTACTCTTGTTACTGAAAAAGAATCATTGTAGGTCATGTAATTCACAACAAGAAGAAGCCTTTGTGCAAGTTAAGAAACTATTACATTCATCATGTCTACTGGTACATTATGACTCATCAAAAGAATTAATATTAACCTGTGATGCATCTCCTTGTGGCATGGGAGCTGTGTTGTCGCATAGGATGGGAGATGGTTCTGAAAGGCCAATATGCTATGTCTCCAGAATCCTCTCAGCAGCTGAGAAAGGTTATTCACAACTTGAAAAGGAAGGTTTATCAGTAATATTTGGAGTGAAGAAATTCCATCAGTATCTGCATGGACGGCATTTCACCATAGTGTTGGACCATAAACCACTAATGGGTTTATTCAGTGAGGATAAAGCCATTCCGTCGATAACCTCGGTAAGAATTCAACATTGGACTTTGATTTTATCTGCGTATTATACCTTTATGCACCATCCTGGCTTGCATATTGCAAACATGAATGCGCTCAGTCATGTCCCATTACCAGATAGCATTGTACAAGCTCCAGTGCCACAAGAAGTTGAAATTGTGCTGAATTTCTTGGACTCTTCGTCGATGTGTGTGAAACAAATAAGGAATGAAACAGAGATCCAATTTTGTCAAAAGTCCAAAACCTTGTATTGAATTCACCATTGTCTTAAGAGGTAAGACCATTCCATGCCCGAAAAACAGAATTAAGTTGTCAAGATGGAATCTTGTTGTGGGGATCAAGAGTTGTCGTCTCTTCGCAAGGAAGAGAACCACTCTTGACAGAGATTCACAATGTGCATCAAGGCATATCGAAGATGAAGATGCTTGTGTGTAGCCATGTCTGGTGGCCAGGCATTCATTGACAGTGACATTGAAAGCATGGCCAAGCACTGTCTCCAGTGTCAGCAACAACAAGAGTTGCCCGTTTCAGCTCCACTGCCTCTGTGGGAGGGACCTGGTCGACCCTGGGTTAGACCACATATAGATTATATTGGGCCATTGTTAGGTATCATGTTTTTATTGATTGTCAATGCGCATTCTAAGTGGATGGATGTGTATGAAGTTAGATCACTGACATTGAGTGCAACTATTGAAAATCTGCACCAATGTTTTAGTAAACATGGCCTACTGGAAGTCATTGTTTCGGATAATGGTAGTGTCTCCACTAGCACAGAATTTCAGAGATTCATGAGTTTAAATGGAATCAAACATGTAAAACAGCACCATGTCATCCCTCATCAACTGGGTTAGCTGAAAGAGCAATGCAAACTTTCAAATCAGGAATGAAGAGGTTATCCGAAGGTCTCTAGAAACTCGACTTTCCTGTTTTCTTCTCAATTATCGTACAACTCCTCATGCAACTATGGGTTCAATGTTGCCTGAATTAGTGATGAAAAGCCGCCCATGTACAAGGTTAAATCTGGTGTTTCCAAACTTAGAGGGGAAGGTAGAGAAGAATCAGATTAATCAAAAAGTGAATCATGATATCCATAGCAAAGCTACGATTTACTGTAGGAGATACAGTTTTTGTGCAGAATTTTGGAAGTGGACGTTTTTGGTTCCTGGTATAATTGTCTCTGAAAGTGGACCTTTGTCATTCCAAGTGGAAGTAGAAGACTGAATTGTTCGAAAACATGTGGATCATCTAAGGAGTAGAGAGACATTCCAACAACCAGCTACTCTGCCTGTAATTGATATCAAACCTTTAATCCCTGAGGTGCCAAATCGACCTGGAATAGCCATACCTGATGTCTCTGTTGAAATACTGAATCCTAAACTGACACTTTCTATTGATGTACCTGATGCTGCAGTTCTTGACCATGTCAATCCAGTGGGCGAACCTCAAGTGGTAGAGCTATGCCACTCAAAATGAATAAGAAAACCACCTCTGGGACTTGATCTTTAATCACCTGATATGTATTTATATGCTGTGGATTCAAATGCTCTTTATAAATAGGAAATATTAAAAAAAACTAAAGAGGGAGGAAATGTAGTGATAGAAGGTATAGCCTTTCCTACTGTCTATTAGGGGTCAAGTGATTGTTCTTGACGAGTGAGCTCTAAGCATGTGGGGTGGAGTTTTTTTAGTTGTGGACCTGGTTTAAGCATGTGGCTTCTAAAAGAGCTCTGTAATAAAGTTATCTGTTTCAAGTAGAAACGTATCTGGTATGTCAAGTCATTATACAAAGGTATTAAGAGACATGGGGCAAATGCCTTTATAAATCATTCACTGAATGTTAGAGCAAGCTTGAGGAGCTAAATGGTCTCCTCCTTTTCCTAAATCAGTGTACCATCTCAATGAACAGTTCAGCAACTTAAAGGAACAAGCAAAGTTAATTCATTTAGCAAATATTTTCACATCTGGTTGTCATGTTCTTGTAATGATATAAGTCCTTGAGCTTATTTACTGTACAGGACACAAGGCACCAATTACTTATAATGAACTGAGTAAACACATTGTGGATTCATTTATTAAGACTAGGCACATGAGAACAATTATACAGAGGTATGAAGCTCGAAGGCATCAGAGCCGAGTGTGTGTGCTCTGCTCAAAGCAAAAGTGAAACTAAAACTGGATCACATGATACATTTCCCTTCCAGTGATGTCATGCTGATATACCCTTTAAAGGCATATTACAACACTGATGTGACTAGACAGCTTATATGAATCGCTGGTAAGATCTCAGTTGGAGTATTATGTTCAGTTCTGGGCACAACACTTTAGGAAGGATGTTATCCAGAATGACATAGTTAAGCCTGGCTTGAACCTACAACCATCTGAGTTAGAGGCAAGAGTGCCATTCACTGAGCCACGGCTGATCAGCAGCATTAGCAATTGAAGCAGAGGCCAGGTCGCCATTCAAAAATGCTATATGCTTTCTAAATCACTGGTTAGGCCTCAGCTGGAGTATTGTGTCCAATTCTGGGCACCACATTTTTGGAAGCATGCCAGGGCCTTGTAGTGGTGCAAAGATTTGTGAGAATGCTACCAGAATTCAGGGACTTCAGTAACATAAAGAGACTGGAGAAGCTGGGGCTGTTCACTTCAGAGTAGAGAAGGTAAAGGGGAAAATCAATAGAGATGTTCAAAATTGATAAGTACATAAGGAGAAACTGTTTCCAGGAGGGCCAGTAACCAGAGGACACAGATTTAAGATAATTGACCAAAGAACCAGAGAGGTGATGAGAAGTTTTTTTTAACACAATGAATTGTGATCTAGAATATTCTACCTGAAAGGGCAGGGCTAACAGATACAATACGTCCTTTCAAAAATGGAATTGCATAAATACTTGAAGGTGGATGGCTTGCAGGGGCATGGAAAAAAAAGCGGAGGGGGTTGGTGGGACTAATAGGATAGCTCTTTCAAACAGCTAGCAGAGGCAGGATAAGCCAAGTGGCCCCCTTCTGAGCTGTAAGGTTTGATGATTCTGTGACCTGAATTATGGAATTTTTTTTTCCTTGTTTAGAGTGTTCTGTTAAAAATGTTCCCCTCAAAAAGCTGTTGAGGCTGAGGGTCAAATGAAAATTTCAAACAGGGAGATAGATTTTAGTGAGGTAAAGGTATTGAGGGCTAAGGAACCAAAACAGGTAGATGAAGTTACAATATAGATCAACCATGATCTCACTGAATAGTAGAACAGGCTCGAGCGGCTGAATGGCTCCCTCCTATTGTTCTGTTCCTTCAACACAAAGTGACGATTGACTAGATCACTGTACAATTAAAGGATGCCTTTTTCCTTCATTGAATGAGAGATCAGGGCTAAATGATCTCCTCCTTTTCCTAAAGCAGTATAACTTTTTGACAGACAACATAAAGGAACATGCAAAGTCAATATATTTACCAAATATTCTCACACCTGGTGTGATTAGACAACTTATATGAATCACTTGTTAGAGCTCAGCTGGAGTATTGTGTTCAGTTCTGGGCACAACACTTTAGGAAGTATGTTATCTAGGATGATATGCTTCAGTCCTGAAGTGCTTGAACCTACAACCATCTGAGTTAGAGGCAAGAGTGCCATTCACTGAGCAATGGCTATTCAGCAGCATTAGCAATTGAAGCAGGTCACCATTCAAAAATTTTAAAGCTTTCTAAATCACCAGTTAGGCCTCAGCTGGAGTATTGTGCCCAGTTCTGGACACCACATTTTGGGAAGCATGCCAGGGTCTTGCAGTGGTTCAGAGAAGCCTTTTTCCTTTGTGGAACTGTCAATTCCTTTGTTGACCATTGCTGCACAGTGTTTTCCACACAGTGGACAAGGTTAACTGAAGCTATTGAGAGAGTGAGATTAATAGATTCTTATTGGGTAAATATAGCAAAGGATATGCCGAGGAAATGTAGTTGAGATACATGATCAGCTGCAATCCAAGTGAACAATGAGAATATGGGGGCGGGGGGGGGGGGGGGGGGGGGGGGGGGGGGTGGGGGGGGGGGGGGCGCGCTTGACAGACTGAATGGCCTCACTTTCATTTCTATAATCACCCAGCCCTGTGCTGACATTGGCGCAGGTACCCACCCATCTTCTACAGTTTGCTGGATCCCAGAAAACCTGACATGATCAGTCACTTTACCATGGGGCATATTGGGAGTCATGTTCCATGATGGTTGCTCATCCAGCAGGATTACCCTGGAGACTCCAGGGATCTCCTGCATACTCCTGTGTGCAACACCTGAGGTAAGGCACATTTTAGTTATTAGTTATAAAGGACATTGGAGATGGAAAAGAAAGGGCTGGTTTCATGGGTGGGGTGGGAGACCACGTGAGGAACTCTCCAGGATTGCATCCAACCAGAGTTGGTAACCCTAGACTCCACTATTGTTGCATTGTGGGATTTTGGGACTTAGCCATCAACCATTAAAACAGCTGTCATGACACTGTGTGCCTACCCCAATGGCAGTGATATCTTTGACACCAATCAATGAATAATCCTCTAGACACCACTTGGTTGCTTCAAAAGAACAACTGTTTTATCGATTACACGACAGTAATGAAAACAACTTTGGAATTCTGAACCTGTGTGATGTGACATCTCTAAAGACATTTCCTGCTTCATTCTCTGGCATAGCCTAGAAATTACTGTCAAAGAATGAATGATACAAGCTTTGATACAATACTTGAGCGCACTGTTTTAATGGGATTACAATGTGGAAAACGGTTGCTTGCCTCAAATAGTCCATATTGTTCATCCTCCGCATTAACAGTAACCCAAACCATATATGACCACTCTGCTTGCCTCTCCTTCAACTACTTATCTAATCTATTATAGAATCATAAAATCATACAAGACAGAAGGGAGCCATTTGTCCCATCATGTCTGTGCCAGTACTTTGAAAGAGTTGTTCAATTGGACCCACTAACTCTGCTCTTTTCCCACTGCCCTGCAAATTTTGACTTTTCCGGTATTTATCCAATTCCCTTCTGAAAGTTACTATTGAATCTACTTCCACCGTACTTTCAGGCAGCGCATTCTGAATCACAACAACTCACTGTATAAAAGAAAATTCTCATCTCCCCCCAGTTCTCCAAAAGCTTTTATTACAATGCTTTAAAATGTCTGCTCCCATGCTCACAGCAGCTGGCCTCAGTTCAGCCTCTCTCTAAGGGACCACACCCAGGCTTAACTAATCATAAACCGTGAGCAGTCAACAGACACACACAATCAAATACCAAACAATTTTCCCCCTTGTAAAACTAAAGACCTTATTTAATAAACCATCCTACACAACAAACATATGTACATGGGGTCATTCCTTAAAGAAAATGGTCAAACTGAATTCAAGTACAAAAATAGTCATTGCGATATGGAGATCTCTGATGATGGCAGTCAATAATAGATGCTTCTCCACCAACGTCAATGAGAATGAACATTGATATGCCTGCCGTCTTAACTGAGCATTCCTTAAAATAGCCCGGTGCTTTACTGTGCATGATGGTATATATAGGCCATAACTCACTCTCAGGAAGAGACTCCCTCATGCGTCAAACCAAAGAAGTCTTCTTTGATCTGCATACCTTTACTTCAAGCATGAGTTATACTTTTGTCCTTGGGCTGGACATGGTGTTGTGAATCGATGAGCACTTCCACAGTTTGGGCATATATTTGAGGGTATCAGACTGTGATAGGGCATGTGATGAGGCTGCTGAAGTCTCTTTGTCTGTAACCCTTGCACTTGAGCTGGCTGGCCAAGCTGTGTCTGCTACCCTGAGTCTGAAGATGTATTTCTGTGTAACCTCTTTGCATCGAACATGGAAGATTTGATTTAAATTGCCAAGGTCGTAGCTTTTGCTAAGGTTAAATTTTCAACCTCCATGAGGAGGCATTCTCTAATTTGTGGAATTGAAGTCTTTTCAATTAACTGGTAATGAATTAATTTGATAGTGTTTCAAATTTACATGTAGAAACCAATTGCTGCAACACTGCCATGTAATGTTTAATGGGCCCACCATTTCCATGGCCTCTCTTGTGCATGGTATATTGATCAATCATCACAACTTATTTTTGGCCCAAAGTATTTTCTAAGAGCACTTACCACTCGGTCAAATGTTGCTGTGTCTTCTCTGAACTACTTGTGCATTTGCTGGCCTTCTGCTCCAAGATAATGCATGAATATTACCTCCTTCCTATCCAGGCTGTCCATCCCCATAGCAAGCAAGTAGGTCTTGTACCTTGAAATTCATCAATCCCATGTCATGGGGTGGATCTCCTGGTGAAGAAAGGCGCAAGAGCCCGTACATTTAAACTTTTCTCCATCAGCCTCATTGTTGGTTGTCATATGTAGTGCTTTGGAGATGTGCAGAAAAGATACATTCCAGGTTATTTGTGTGCAGAAGCTTTATTTACAATGCTTTAAAATGTCTGCTCCCATTCTCTCTAGTGACCACACCCAGGCTTAACTAATCATACACAGTGAGCAATCAACAGACATGAATAATCAAACACCAGTCAATTCAAAATGACACCATTCTAACCTAACTGGAGATCTATGGATGCTGACCAGGGCCTGAATTTTCACACAAATGGAGAGGTTCTCTGTCTTAGCGAAAATGGCGGTAGAGATACAAATCTGGAAGTCCTTCTCCTGAGCCTGGCCCCTGCTATTTACACTGTAGGGGGGAGGTGGTGGGAGGGAATGGGGACAGGTTTTAAACTGCACAAAAATGGCTCATAGAGACAACTGCATTGGTTAAAAGCCAGTTGCTTCTGTCAGATCTAATTTTGGGTAGTGGGATGTCCAAAAAAATGACTTGTGCACTTTAGACCTGGTAGGAGAAGTTCTAAAGCTTCCGGTGTTCTTTGGAGAGGTAGAGTACCCTTTTGGAGAGGTAGGACACCCTTTTAGAAATGGTCCTGTGACACCTTTGGGAGAGATCAGGTGCCCTTTTGGAGAGATCAGGTGGCCTTTAGATTGTTAAACGTAGACATAAATGTGCATAATAATGCATAAACTCAGTGGAACTGTCAAGTTCATATGAACCGCCAAGAGAACCATGAAGAGAAATGTGAAAAGAAATGTCAAGATAAATGTCAAGAGAGCTGTTGAGAGAGCTATCAAGAGAACTGTCATGCTGTCAAGGGATTTAAATCCCTGCCCTTTAAATATTTGGGAAAGAAAACTGTCCGTAATGTTTAAAAAATATCAATCCTTGCCTCTCTCTGCTGGGATAAGCCTGAAGATTATCATTAGAGGATTAGTATTGCTTGGCTGATTTCACAACCTTTCATTATCACAGTGGGGGGCTAATCAATTCACAGTTTGGGTGACAGCCCCAAGTGCTTATAAAGTCTTTGAGGTAGGACTATGAATACAAATGCTTGTTTTCTATAAGGGATTAAGGGAAGTTCAATGTAGTAAATGTTTTTTTAAATCAACAAGAGCTTTTTAAAATAGCAGTCGGAATTTTCCATCACCATTGACATCGAGTATCATGACGGGTGTGAGAGACAATATGCCAGGAAGGCCAATAATCAATTTCACGACATCTTGAAAGCAGTCTACAATTATCTGTTTGACCCGTTAATGGTGGGCTAGGTTTCTCACCGCCGGATGTTGTGAACATCATTTTAGTACATCTGCATATAATTATAATCCCTGCCTGTCAGAATCATCCCCCATCGGTGGACCATCTGGGCATGTCAGTGTGATTGCACACCGAAGTGTTTCACAACTGTACATAAGGAATGTATACCTGCCGAACTCCACTTCACTCGGGATTTCGCCTACCTTGCTTTGGGCAGCAGCCGTGGTCATCAGTGCCAGGATTAACAGGCAGCACTTTTAGTGGGGGGTCACTGACAGGTCTCTACCTACCAGACCAGCTGTAAGGCAAGGGTGTCTTTTCAACAGTTGCAGGTCAAGGGATTGCTAGGGGAAGGAGGAGAAGAGGCCTCAGGCAAAGGAAGAGATAGTAGAGCGAGGGCAGTACTGGGGAAGGGGGTATTCCAGGGCCTCTGTGAGGGCACATATTGATCTGTGCAAGTGACCTCAAGCTGGTAAGGGCTGAGGAGGCAGCCTCCAGAGGAGGTGAGGCCAGATGGAGATGTGAGGGTGTGTGAGGGAATGACTGGTGATGGTCCTTGAGCTGGCAGTGAGTGAGATGCCAGTGAATGTGTGATGGCTTTGTGAGTGTGTAAGTTTATATTGATGAGATGGTTGCCTTACCCTGGTGGGTAAGATAATTCATCCTCTTTCTGCACTGGATGGCCAACCTCTTCTGTGCAGCATTGGCATTGACCACCACTGCCACTGCCTCCCAAGCCGGAATGGTGAGATTGCTAGACCTCCCTCAGCCAGAGTGTGGGTGGAGAACATCACAGCCAGCCTCCAAAAGGCATTCCAATGATGGGTCACTGAACTCTTCTTGGCTCTGGGGCCACGTCTTCACTGGAGCAGTCCTGGGCTGCCAGCATTGAGAACTGTGTGTACGGCTGCAGTTTAAATATGGCACCCAGTGAGGAAACAGTGCATTAACAGGGTGGCGGGCAATTCTGAGACCGTCTGCCAGCAAGATGGCATGTTTCCTATGGCTGCATAATTAATGAGACGGGAAGTGGATGATACGGCGTGAAAGTCTGCTATTGCGGCTGGCGTGTAAAACGTTCTTTTTCCACCTGCTCCCACACTTAGTGCAAATCTGGGATGATTCCGGCCTGTGAATTCATCAATAGACATTTAAGAACTTTACTTAATCTCAGCATGCCACCAAAGGTCTGCCTTTGGTGGGTATTTGTTGAGTTGGCATTGTCGGTGTAAGGGCAAAGGGCGGTGGGTGGAAGGGCATAAGTTGGATTGAGTTTGTACTAAGTTGGCATTGGGGATATAAAGGGGGGGGTAGAGGAACATAGATTGACATGGAGGATATGAGAGGTCATTGAGATGGGGGAGGGACATTGGTTGGCATGGATGGGATATGGGGATTGTGTGTTCGGGGTTGTGGTTGAGGGGTGAGAGCTGGAAGGCTGTTTTTTATTTCATTCCTTTTATCATATCTTTGACAAAGTGCCGAAGCACCAAGGCCAGCCTTTCACCTAACTCGCCTCTGCAACCGGCAGCCTCTAAACTCTTTCCAGGGTCACCTGCCATGACTCCCATTTTCACCTGCTACCTCCCACCCGAAAATCTGAACTCTGGGGCACCTTCTCCCAGGTCAAGTTTGCAGATCTGGGAATTGTCCTGACTGCACTTCCCAACTTGGGAGTGAAAATTCAGGCCCTGGTCTCTGCTTCAATAATTAACTTGGACATTGTGTCAGCTGTGGCTCAGTTGGTAGCTCTTTGCTCTTGGCATCAGAAGGATTCAAGTGCCACTTCAAAGACCTGGGTACAAAATCTAGGCATCAGATTAGATGTTAAACTGAGGCCCTGTTCTGCACTCTCAGATAGATGTGCAGCATTATTTCAAAGAAGAGGGGGGAGTTATCCCTAGTTTCCTGGAAAATATTTATCTCAACCAATATCTCCAAATAAAACAGCTGTTCTTGGTTATTATCACTTTGCTGTTTGTGGGTGCTTGCTGTGCACAAATTGGCTGTCACATTTCCTACATTAAAACAGCAACTAAACCTCACAAAAGATATTTCATTGACTGTAAAGTATTTTGCAGAATTGCAAAAGGTGATATCTAAATGTAAGTTCTTTTAATAAATTTCATTTAAAACGAGAGCTTAGTGCTTCTGTTTTAATAGCAGGAATCGACGAACCTCATAATGTGTGAATTGGCTAATGAAGCTTACAGCCATTTTCAGGCTTACTTGCACCTACAATCACAGAGTTACTTCATCTATTACTTCCCAGAGCAACCTGTTTTCATCTCAGCAGTCTCCGTTTTATATTTACAATGGCAGTAATGTTTAAGTTGGATGAGTTTATAGTCCTCCGAGGTCTCTTTGCACATAAGTCCTTTTCACTTCACCCAGACAGGCTCCTACATCTGTTGAAGAATGAGTTCATAGTTAATATGTCCAAATTCTTCTTTCCAGCAACATTGTGTTCTCCAGCAATTCTCTGCCCTTGCAAGTGGAGTCTTCCAGTTATTGTCATCATTTCTGCAAAATAACTCAGTAATCCTGATGCCTGGCTTTGCTAGACAGGCTGGTAAATCTTCTTGCTCTCATCACAGAGCTGGGTTTTGGTGCTTAAGCTTTATGATCACATTCTCATCCTTACTCAATAATTATCTTTATTCTGAAATCTTTCCACTCACATTTCCACCCCCTCTTGGGATGCTGCAGAAATCATCCCTTCCCACATGAGTCGCATCTTCATTACTCTGGATGGTAGACACAGTGCCAAGATGCCCTTGAAGATCACATCATCCGCAATGTGCATCCATGAGAGAAGCTGACAGCAAGCTTTGCCTCCCGGCAATTTTGGTGCATAGGGGAAGATAGAAAGGTGAGACATCTCAGTGTGTTATGTTTGGTCTACAATCTATACCTTAGTCACATTAAATATCATTACTTATTGGAATAGGGAGAGTAATTAACTCACAGTGCCTCATTCCTCATGCTCCCCCAAAACTGATGTAGAATCCTAGAATGATGCAGCACAGAAGGCAGACATTTAGCCCATCGGGCCTGTGCTGGCTCTATGAAAGAGCTATCCAATTAGTCCCATTTCCACAGCAATTTTTTCCCCTTCAAGTAATTATCCAATTCCTTTTGAAGGTTCCTATTGAATCTGCTTCCACCACTCTTTCAGGTAGTACATGGGCAAAAAAAATGAGAGGAGAAGTACAAGTAATTAGATAAAAGCTTTCTGGTCCACGATTCAATTGTTTGAAATGAAAGTTAATTGCACACCACAAATTTTCCGTTGGCATGGTGGGAGGGCGGGGGGGCGGTGGTGGGTGTGGGTGGGGGATGTTGAGGGCAAGATCAATATTGGACAAAGGAAGGCAGTCATGATTAATCAGAGAACTTGCAGCAATTTGGGAAGCAGAGGATTAGGGTTAGGTACAGCATAGGAGTTTCCCTGCAGCAAACTATGGTGCTGGGAGGCAGCAAACTATGGTGCTACGGCATCACCACTGCCAGGAGGGTGCAATTACAATGTGACATGTTTACATAGGCATTTTCCATTCTAAGGGCAGAATCTTGTTGAGAAATTGGGGGTATCACTTACCAGATGGAGACCTGGCCAGAGAGCTGTGCTGCTTCTTTTCGGGAAGGCCCACAAAACCACATGTCAATGAAGCAATGGTGAGATCAGTGGCGGCCCTTACCATAGAACCATAGAAAGGTTATGGTGCAGAAAGAGGCCATTCAGCCCATCATGTCTGTGCCAGCCAAAAAAAAGAGGAGAAAAGAAACTAGCCGCTCATTTTTAATCCTACTTTCCAGCACCTGGTCCGTAGCCTTGTAGGTTACAACACTTCAGGTGAAGATCCAGGTACTTTTTAAATGAGTTGAATGTTTCAGCCTCAACCACCAATTTAGACAAAGAATTCCAGAGACCCACTACCCTCTGGGTGAAAAAGTTTTTCCTCATCTGCACTCTAATCCTTCTACCAGTCACCTTAAGTCTATTCCCCCTGGTGGTTGACCTCTCAGCTAGGGGAAACAGGTCTTTCCTGTGTACCCTGTCTAAGGCCCCTCATAATTTTGTACAGCTCAATTAGGTCACCCCTCAGCCTCCTCTGTTCTTAGGAAAACAACCCTGGCCTAGCCAATCTTTCCTCATGGCAGCAACTTTCCAGCCCTGGCAATACTCTTGTAAATCTCCTCTGTACCCTCTCCAGAGCAAATATATCCTTCCTGTATACAAAATTCCTAGCTGTGGCCTAACCAATGATTTATACAGTTCCAACATTACATCCCTGCTTTTGTTTTCAATACGTTGTCCAATAAAGGAAAGCTTCCATATGCTTTCTTTACCACCTTGTCCACCTGCCCTGCCACTTTCAGGGACCTGTGGATATGCATTCCAAAGTCTTTCACTTCCTCAACCCCTCTCAATATCATCCTGTTTATTAAGTATTCCCTTGCCTTGTTTACCTTCCCAAATGCATTAGCTCACTTTTCCAGATTGAATTCCATTTGCCACTTTCCTGCCCACTCAACCAAACCATTGATATCTTTCTGGAGACAACATCTATCCTCTTCACTATCAACTACATGGCCAATTTTTGTGTCATCTGCAAATTTCCCAATCATACTTCCCACATTTAAGTCCAAATCATTAATATATACATCAAACAGCAAGGGCCCCATCACTGAGCCCAGTGGAACACTGCTGGAAGCCATTTTCCATTCACAAAAACATCCATCGACCAATACCTTTTGTTTCCTGTCACTGAACCAATTTTGGATCCAACTTGCCACCTTTCCCTGTATCCCATGGGATCTCACTTTTCAGACCAGTATGCCATGTGGGACCTTGTCAAATGCCTTACTAAAATCCATGTAGACAACATCCACTACACTACACTCATCAATCCTCCTTGTTACTTCTTCAAAAATTCTGTTAAATTAGCGAGACACAATATTCCCTTGACAAAACTATGCTGACTATCCCTGATCAATTTGCGCCTTTCTAGTTTATCGTGTCTCTCAGAATTGATTCCAATAATTTGTCCACCACTGAAGTCAGACTGACTGACCTATAATTTTCTGGCCTATCTCTTGCACTCTTTTTAAATAATGATCCAATGATTGCAGACCTCCAATCCTCTGGTACCTCACCTGTATCTAGTGAGGATTGGAAAAATGATCCTGAGAGCATCCGTTATTTCCTCTCTGGCTTCCTTTAACAACCTGGGATACAATCCATCTAGCCCTGGTGATTTATCCACCTTTAAGGATGCCAGTCCCTCCAGTACTTCCTCTCCCATTTTGCTTATTGTATCTAATACTTCACACTCCTCCTTGACTAGAATGTCTGTATCATCCCTCTCCTTAGTGAAGAAAGAGACAAAGTGCTCATTGAGAAACCTGCCCACATCTTCAGCATCAATGTATAAGTTACCATTTATATCACTGATAGGTCCTCTCCTGGAATCAAGACCCTGGGAGCAGAAGTCTTGCCCAAGAGCTATCAGCCAGTGAGAGGCTGGCAACTCTTGTGCTCAACAATACCACCGAGAGGGAGCATGGCTGCTGCTAAAATGAGTGACCCAGGTAATGTTGGGGGGTGGCAGGGGGAGGGAGGGGGGTGCGGTTTGTGGGGGCACGGGCTAGCGGTTGTGGAGAGAGGGGAGTAGGGAGTTGGGGGGGAGGGGGTCAGCACCAAGGACAGGGGGGTGTCTCCCCCTTCCCAATATTGAGTCCGTCGATCAGGCACTGAGTGCCTTTGATCGAGGGTATCCCCACCAGAGGTGACAGGCTGCCCACACAGGTTTACCTGTTGTGCATGCAATAGGCCCACTGGGTTAATACCAGCAGTGGCAGGATGAGGCCTTAATCAGCCACTGAAAGGCCTCCTTTGTCAGCGGGGCAGGAAGGCCGACCATGGGCCTTCCCACCCAAAACTTAATTTGTGTGGTGGCAGGAAAGTGGCAGGGTTCTGGTAAGCCATCATCCTGCCTAATTAGGCACCCTTCCCACCTCCAAGCTCGCCACCAGCAAGAGCACAAGATTCAGATCAAAATCTGAAGATAGCAATTTATAATGGAAAGAAGTTGACACAACAGGTAGTAAAGCTTTGTTGACAATAAATGGGTGCACAGGTAAAATATTGAACACAAAGTTAGTGATGGAAACAGGTAGTTTACTAAACCCTTAATACTCCATTGTAGAAAAAGTTTCAAAGCCTCATAATAAAGTATAATTAAACATTTGTGACAGCTCAGACAATAATTATTTTTATCCTTATTCTAATGAGCAGTCAGTTACTTGAAATATTCACTCTCCACAGATGCTACCTGACCTGTTGAGTATTTCCAACATTTTCTGCCAGTACTTGCAGTACTTTGTTTTTGGATTATTTTTAGCTCTACAGGCGGGATAGTTCAGATTTGCACAAAGTGCGGTAGCGGACAGGGAAAAGGACATTTTATCCACTTGCCGCAAAGGTGGTTTTTCACGCTGTATCGTCTCATTCCCTGTGCGCCCCGCCTCACTAATTGTGCATTCCTGGGAAACACGATGGGTCACTGGTGGGGCAGCCTTGATTCACCCACCCCACTGTCACCTCAGGCCTTCAGTAGTAGGGTACCATATTTAAAGTTGCATAGACCTAGCACTCTCTAAGGCATCAGAAGTTGCTGCAAAATCAAAGGGAGGAAACATGCTGCCCACAGATTTAGCGATGCCTCCCTCGGACACCTATTGGATGCAGTGGTGGCCCACCGTGAGGTCCTCTACCCCAGCTCTGGATGAAGACCAGCAAGCAAGGTCACCAATTCAGCATGGGAGCGGGTGGCCGCGGTGGTCAGCACCAACGCCCTGCAAAGAGGACAGCCACCTAGTGCCGAAAGAGGATGGGTGATCTCTTCCGTTCCGCCAGGGTAAGTCATTCTTCTCATTACTCTCAACTCACAAACTCACAAACCCATCACACATCCACAGGGATCTCACTCACTGCCAGCTCAAGGGACATCACCATTCACTCTCCCACATATATATTCACCTGCTCTGCGGATCGTTTCTCATCCCATCCATGGCACCACTCGCCACCCACACATGCCAGGCATCCTTCTCATCTGGCCTGGCAGGCTTCCTGCTTACACTCTCTCCATCTGTCTTCATGCAGGACAAGCTGGCAAACAACAAAAGGGCGATGTCACAGACTGGTGGAGAAATGCCTGACATCAAGGCTCTCACAGATTTTGAAAATAGAGTCATGCAGCTGGCCAGCAACAATCTGCACCGGTCCGGTGCTGATGGTAAGGTTGGCGGTGCTCAACGAAGTGAGGATCCAGCAGTGCAACATCCATCAGACAATCAGGCTGTGTGTCAGTTCCCCTGTTCCGCAGGCCCCGGCCATGCACTAATTGTCTCTCCTTGCTTTTGCAGACACATATGGGAAGCAGCCAAGGGAGTCCACGAGCCAGGCCCTTGACTCAAGCCCCAAAGGCACCTTGGAAAAAGAATCTGATGAACCATAATTGAAGACGCATCACAGCGTTCACCCACACCCTCCACTAGTACAGGAACATACACCTCGGTGGGATCTAGTTATAGAGTAATCTCAGGGTCATAATCTGATAAGCACATCACACTGTCTGATCCACAACAAGTGGGGACAGGGACTTCCCAGGTTTCCAGCATTCAGAAGACTGCTGGAGACCAAAATTTGCTGAGTCCAAGTCTGATAATGAGCCTCTAGACTCAGTTATACCTCAGTTGCTGGAGCTGTAAAGGCAAGCTCAGGAACATCAGGAGTGGATGTCTGCTGCGCTCCTCAGATTGCAAGGTATGATGGAGGAGTCCGTCCACCTTCAGTCTGAGTTCATAGCGCCAGCATGTCAATGAATCAAGGTCAACATCAATAGGTTGGCAGCTGCCATGGGGACTTTGGTCTAGGACATTGGTCCTGCACCGCTCTGCGGGCTGAACTCCATCACCGACGCCATAGTTGGCCTCCAACAGTGTGTGGGTGAGAGGGGTGTGGGGTAGCCTGATCTCACTCCAGTTTCCCCTTCTCCTCAAGGAGTCAGCCAGGGGCCCTCAGGCACCATAGGGAGGTGGATCAGCAGGTACACAACCCGGGACCATCCACCCAGGTGACTCCGGGAATGTCCGGCCCATACTGTGACCCCAGCAGTTCCAGCTCCACAGTCTGAGGAGGGTGCCACTGCCACACAGGATCCTAAAAGCAGGCTGGGGCCCTCCAGCTCTTGGACCTTCAGAGGATGCCTGCCAAGATCATCATAGCCAGGGCATAGCAGTCAGCAGGCTGTCTCCACCTCCGCTGTGGATATAGGGGGAGCATCATGACATAGCTGCAGGGTTAGGAAGGTTAAGAAGATGTAATTGCTCAGCCTGGGCATGGGTGTTAATCACTTGTACATAATGTTCAATATTGTCAATAAACTCCCAAGAATGTCTCCTTGCCTGTGGCTCCTTGTTCTGTTGAGCCGTGTTTGTGTCACTCAGATGTGAAACCTTGGTTCCTGCACAAGATAAAGGCAGGTATCTCAGTCCAGGGCCTCTTCCCTGTGCAGTGTGTAACGTTCAGACCAAAGTGATGGTCCACTTTCACACTCACTGGACACATTAGTGATACCTACACCTTGACGGTGCTTGTCATTGCTGCCAGAATGTGGTGGGCAGGCGTCACAGAGTTCCGTCATTCTCTCTGTGTGCTCTCAGCACCTTTGAGGTGGAGCTGACTCCACGTCTCTTCAGCATCTGCATCCAGTGACTGTGTGCTCCTGAAGGAGTCAGGTGCTGAAGGCTGACAAATGATCAGGTGCATTTAAAGTTTCCCGGCTGCGTCTCTATGATATGACCCTGATCACAGAGCCCAAGTGAGCCGCCCTCAGCCAGACAGGAGTCAGACATTCACAGATGCTATGTGAAGATCAGTGGAGTGTCCTCACTGCATGTCATCATCATCCTCCTGGAATCTAGCGATTATTAAGGTCCCCACTGTGTCTCCATGACATCAGCATGAGCAATGAGAGTATGTGCACTGCCATCAGCCATACAGGAGTCAAATGTTCACAGATGCAAGTTGAGGATGTCAGGACTGTCCTCACTGCATCCCATCATCATCCTCCGCGAATCTTGCGGCTATTAGGGCCTCCCGAGTGCGCCTGCTTCATCTGGCCAGTAAAATGGCCTCATTGCCGGCATCCTTGGCTTGGAGGACTTCATCACCATCACCCGCTTCGAGGTCCTCCTCATCAGAGGAGTTGTGCAGCTCCCCCACCCCCTCCTCAGCCAGGTCCTCCCCCCTTTACAGCACCAGGTTGTTTAGTATGCAGCAAGCGACGATGATCCGTGACACCCTCTGGGGACTGTATTGCAGTGCTCCACCGGACCTCTCAGGGCACCGGAACCTCATTTTCAAAATGCCTGTATTTGCTCCACCAAAGCCCAGGTTGCAGCGTCAGCCTCGTTGTACTGTCGTTCTGCTGTAGTCTGAGGCTGACGCATGGGCATCATCAGCCACATCATCTGTGGGAGCTCTTATCCCCAAGGAGCCAACTTTGCAGCCTCTCTGGACCCTGGAAAATTTTAGGGATCTGCTAAGGGACATGGGCATGGGCACTCCCTGGGAATCGTGAGCAGACCTGCAGGATGTGTTAATGGTCACACACCAGCTGAACATTCAGTGAGTGGAAGCCCGTGCAGTTGATATAGTTGACTGCTTGTTGCCATGGAGATCTAAGCGCCATGTGAGTGCAGCCAATGGTGAGTGCACCTGTGGAAAACCAGAGATCTGCAAATCCTATTGTTCTTCCTGGCTTTCCTGACTCCAGATCTGAGTCTTCACAAAGATGGCATCCATGACCTACTGGATACAGTTGTGTGTGGAGGCTAGCTAGATCCCACACAGATCACCTGTGGAGCCCTGGAAGGAGCCACTGGCATAAAAATTGAGCACCGCTGTCACTTTCATGGTCACTGGCAGTGGATTCCATCCATGTTCATGTGGCACCAAATCCTGTAGTATCTGGCAGATGTGACAGACCAGTTCCCTAAACATGCACAGTCTTTAGCGACACTGGTTCTCGGTCATCTGCAGGAATGACAGGCACCGTCTATAGACCCTGGGTCTAGTGAGGTGCCTATGAGTGATGGCTCACTGTGGATCTTCAACTACATGCGCAGCAGGCCCTGCCACACCTGCATCTTGAGGGAGATGCCGTTCCCTTTGCCGAGCCAGGTGCCTCTGCCATTCTCTTCTTCTTCTCTGGTCTCTGTAAGCCATGCGGCACACCGCTAAATCACCAGGCTCCATGGTCCTGATGTTCTCCTCCTGCAGGATCAAAGAGAGAGATTCGTGGATTGGCATGGGTGTACTAAGAAACTATCTTGGTTAAATCTGAAGGCGGCTTCACACATGCAGGAGAATGCTGGCCATCACTTGGAAGGTCAGTATGTATTGCTCTCATTCGCTGTCCAAAACCCCACCCATCTCTGCCCCACTTCATTTAACCAATTGGCGGCAGCTTCAGCCACTGGACTCCATACTGTGCTCTCAGCTCAGGCATTCCCCTAGCTCAAACTGCAGGTTGCACTGTTAGCTTCAACTATAATGGATACTGGTCCAAACATTAATAAAGACATTGCAAGGGGCTGTGAGCGCCTCCACCTGCGACTGCACCATGGTCACCTTTCACAAGGGGATTGTACAACTTATCCAGTCAGCCAATTGTTCTGCTGTCCCCTAAAATGCACATTAATTTGTAGTCTGTGCCCAAGGGGTGGAAAGTTCTGGAGCATTTGGTGGCACTTTCATGCTTTTTCATTGCTTGACTGGACAGAAAAACTTCCGAGGCCCGACCACCAGCATGTCAATGCAGCTGCAGCTGAACATTCTCAGCTGCGGAAGAATATTTACTTTTGACAAGATTTTCCAAGTGCGTGACCGCTTCCGTCACCACCTCCCCCTCCCCCCAGGCCCCAAGCATGTGTTTGAGTATTTCCTTCAGTCTGCCTGTGCCGCCTTGTCACCCACCAAACCACCTGGAAACGTGCTTGAGTATTTCCTTCAGTCTGTCTGTGCTGCCAACACCCGCTCCAGTGTGGAGCCCTTGCCTTGGCACCACACTGAAAGCAGCCAGGAGGAAAGAACTTGCCTGTGGCCCCCGTGAATGTGCGGGGCCTCTTCCTTGATGTCCAATGGGCGATGCTGACGAGTGCTGCACAAGGTTGATCCCCTCGAAGTTCAGCTCGCCAGGTGCGCGCCTTTTAAAGGCAGTCGCGAAGCGCACTGTTCTGAAGCCACGCCAATGTGGGTAGTCGATTTAATGTGGGGAGCTGATTCCTGTGAGCAGGGAGTATAATTAGATGCAAATGTATTAAAAGGACGTTCCCAACGTGCAGCAGTGGGAAACGCGGCCCACCTTAGATGAGTGAAGCCGATGATTGCAAACTAATTCTACGACAGCATAAAACCGATTTTTGGCCTTCTCGCTTAATTGCCCCACACCCCACCCAACCGCCCCCCCTCCCCCACCCGCCATGACACCTGCGCCAATGGCACTGGAAAACTCAGGCCTTTGTTAATGATATTGAAAATATGGCTATATTAATACGGCATTATATACTTTAATTTATTCACTATCATTATAAAGAAAATATGTGTTCATTATTTAAGAAATGTACTTTAAAGCCGGATTCAAACGGAATTATATGAGATCAAAACTAAAATTCAAGCTGAAAAATGAAATTAGCTCTGGCATGGGGATACAATAAAACCAGGATCAGAAATGAGTGCGTGTGTGAAAGAAGGCGGAAAGGAAGACTAGCATTTACAATCGTGCCTTTCACCGCCTCAGGGCATCTCAAAGTGCCCTACGTGACCAAGACTGGGGTTTCAAGGAGTTTGTTCAAAATATTCCAAACTGTGCAGCAGTGAAAAAAAAGTGTGTCGGAAGAACATGGACAGGTTAACTGGGGAGGAAACATTCATTGATGCTTTAAAATGGTGCGCATTTCTAGAAGCTAACAGAATGTGAGTGCTGCAATTCACCTAAAGACATCTATCATAGTATGTTTTTGCATGGTTTCAGTCATGAGGCTTCAATGCTATCTCAATGGGTAGCACTCTTGCCCCTGTGTCAGGAGGTTGTGGATTCATAGGCCAGAATTTTCCCATCCTGCCCAGGGCAGGTTTTGTGGCAGGTGGGAGCAGAGAATCCAGCGGCAGGCAAAAATCCCCCATCGTAAAACCAAGTTGCAATTCTCAAGATGGTGTGTTCATGGGGGGCCGGTTATCCCACCGACTAGTGGCGCAAACGCCATTTGCATTTATTAGCATGTCACGAATGCTCATTAAAGCAGTTGCTCGCCAGAAGCTTGCCGTGCCTTCCAGTCTTCCATCACGCCAGCAGGAAATCACGTTGGCCTCAAACCCATTTGAAAAAGGGTGGCGTGCACAAGTAGGACCTCAGTTCACTGGTAACTCCAAGGTGAGTGGAACATATCTTCCATAGTGCTGCGCCGGTCTTGTTGCGATGAACGTCACTCTGTTGGGGCTGCAGGGTTGGACCGCTCCTTCTCTTTGCTTTCATTGTCCCAAGGAATACCACTGTGCTGTGGTGCTCATGCAGGCCTCCACTTTCAGAGACTAGCACTTTAACCGGGGGTGGGCTGTGAGGCGAGGGTCAGGTTGACGAACACTATGGGGGCAATGGGGAGAGAGGGCTGTGAAATGGCAGTGAAAGGGAAGGGTGAACAAAAGGGGGGCAATGGGGAGGGGTGGAATGGCAGTAAGAGTGAAGGACCACCACTAACCTCTTGTTTCTGCGGGAGTGAGTAGGAATCTGCTTAGAAAGAAAGGAGGAAGCCACTGAAAGCCAATGGCTTCATTAACACTGTTAAAGGGCTACTCAGAACTCAGTGGGTTCACTTCACAGTTGCTGCATCTCAAGAGTAGGAATGTAGAATTTGGGAATGCAGTGATAATGAAGGAGGCACAGCTGTATCATGTATGGTATTCCATCAATGAAGGCCCATGATGTGTTCACCAGATGTGACACTCCTAATGAGCCAAAGGGCATCCACTCATCGACCATGAGCAACTGATTGGTCATTAATATGCCCACATCAGAGATTGGAGCACAGAACTATGTTGGGTCACTCATCTCACTGAAACCTCAGCAACCCACACAAGGCTCAAGATGTTACATCTGCAGTGCCATCTTGGTCACCTTGATGTGTGTGCTAGTGTCTCAGGGACAAGACAGCGTCAGGCAACATGCAGCTAGGGAAGGAAATGCTATGGACCCTTAGAGTCTCCAAACGTGTCATTCCCTGAGCTTTGCTTTCTTGCCCCTTGAATCATTAATGTCTACAATGTTTCCCTTCAGAGGGAAGGCAAAAGCAGATATGGATCCAGGGCTCAATGCTGCCTTTGTCAGGGTCCTAATGCAATGGAGGAGGCGAAGGAGGGAGAGAAGACTCTGGCACAGCAGGAGGGACATGGTCAAGTGGAGCCACAACATGAACAGGAGAGTCAGCAGGAGAGACCCAAACAACAGGGGGTGACTCGCCAGAACTAGGGTTTATCGTCCAAGAGTCTCCTTTTCACAAATGAATGAGAGGCGATGCCGTGCATGTCTGCCCTTGTCCCAAGCTCTGGTACATCACATATGCCACATCCATCGTAAAGGCCTGATGCCACGTGGAGTTGGAGAATATCCCCTGCCAGTGGCTTTGAAGGTGACTGCTGCACTCAATTTCTTGGCCTCTGGCTCTTTTCAAGGATCATCAGGCAACCTGTGCGGTATCTCTCAATCCACAACACATTGATGCATAAAGGAGGTCACAGATGTCCATTACAGGAAGGCCCATCATTATGTCAGGTTTGCTCTGGACGAAGCTAGCTGCACTAACCTGCTCCATGATGCTCTCCCAGGCCAGAGAGGCAAGGCTGCTGTGCTTCCTGCAGCCATACCTGGGATTGAGCAAGTGCCTGTGTATCTGCACCCCTCTGATCAAGGCCTGGAGGACCTGGTGTGTGAAGCAGGGCGCTGCTTCGTTCTTCAGGCTCTCGGCCTTCCTCTTCCGGCTGCCAGACATCTCTGGTGGGCTGGAGAGAGTGAGATTGTATGTTGGACTGGCCTTTGAAAATGGCATCTGGACCTGTGAACCCACCAGCTGATGGCGGCCGCACAGATCAGCTCCCAACCCGCCGGGTGATTCGGACCGATATGTGCCTTTGCATAATTAATGAGGTTAAGCACAGAATCGGGTGCCAGTTCCCGCCATTCTGGTTGGCAGGCTGGGCGCTGCCGAAACCGCCCGTCACCGCACTACCCTAACACTCGGTTGCACTGATCAGGGAGTGCTACATTGCCAGAGGTGCTGGCTTTCAGGGAAGACATTTAACTGAAGCCCCGTCTGCCCTTTCAGGAGGATCCCTGTGCTCTATTTCAAAGAAGAGCTGGGACATTCTCTCTGATATTCTGGATAACATTTAGTGCTCAGTCAATATCACTAAGACAGACTAATGTTTGTGGGACCATGCTTTATGCAAATAGCCTGCTGCATTCTCTACTTCACCCCAGTCACTGTACTTCATTAGCTATAAAACTTTTTGGAAGGTCCTGGATCTTGAAAGGCAAAGGTTTCTTTATTTTTCTTTTCAAAGTAACTTGAGTTTTGTCTGGTGAAAGGTCATCCACCTGAAATATTAGCTCTGCTCTCTTTTCACAGATGCTGTCTGACCTGCTGATTATTTCCAACATTTTCTGTTATTATTTCAGATTTTCAGCATCTGCAATATTTTGCTTTAGTTTGAGTTTGGTATGGATCAGTTTGGATCCCTTGCATCTTAACTAGTTTCCCAACGCAGATAATTATATATTTAATTCATCCATGGGAGTCACTGGCAAGGCCAGTATTTATTTCCCATTCTTTTTTGCCTTTGGGAAGGCACAGTGTGCCATCTTCTTGAACCGCTGCAGTCTGTCTGGTGTAGGTACACCCACAGTGCTATTTCAGAGGGAACCCCAGGATTTTGACCCAGCGGCAGGTGAAGGAACGGTGATACAGTTGCAAGTCAGGATGGTGAGTGGCTTGGAGAGGAACTTATAGGTGGTGGTGTTCCCATGCACCTAGTGCCCTTGTCCTTTTTCATGGTAAAAGTTGCCGGTTTTGCAGGTGCTGTCAAAGGAACCTTTGTGAGCTGCTGCAGCGCATCTTGTGGATGGTACATGCTGGTGCCACTGTATCCATTGTGTATGGGGGAACTATTCTATCATACTCCTGATTATTGATTTAGATAAATAGAGAGAGAGAGATAGGTATAGAAATGGAGAAAGAGAGAAAGAAAGGATCTGGTTTGTTCCTGAAGCAGCCTTACTTAGTTTTTTTAGAATATACTATACCCTGCACAACGAACATCAATGATAAATAATAAAGTGCAGCCGGATGATTGGTGAAACAGGGAAACAAATTTATACAGACTCCTATAATAGAAGGAATTTGCAGATGATAAATCTGTGGCACTAGTAAAATTTAATAACCTGCAGCTCAAACACAAGGTAAAGAACAGCTTTCACTTACTGACCCAGGATGTGTTTTCCGGGCTGCAACACAAATCGTTCAATCCGATCAATTGCCACTGTTAGGAAATGGAAACTCATTAAAGGACTAAAGTTGTGAAGATCAGTGGCTTAACACAGGGAAATGGAAACTGCTGAATTAGTTCAGTTCATTAAAATCATTAATAGTCATGAAATGAAAACCACTTGAGTACAAAGGCTTCAGAATCTATCCATTTTAATTAGGTGCCTGCAAATCTGAAGTGAAACCAGTCGCACTTGCAGCACATGCTTTACAGAACAAGCAACTGCTCTCTACAGACCAGTAGGATCTCAATTAAAATTCCGTTTAATTAAAATTGATCACATTAAGAAACTGATGTGCTTAATTAACTGAATTCCAGCAGTTCCTTGAATACTTTGCAGCTGTATTGTGCATCATTGTTTGGTGCAATGAATAAAACGACGTTAGAGAATGAGGTGTAAGAGTTAACCCTCCAATTACTACCTAATCAATTTCTCATTGTGTCTGGTCAAAAGTTTCAGAGGACATTACAGTAACTTTAAACTTTTTATTTCTTCTAGTGTGGCGCTCATTCTAGCAGGGTGATCAGTTATACCGGAGAAGCTGGTCAAACGTTTAGGTTCCTAGAGCAGCACCCTCCAGTGTACACAAGCAAAAGAATTACATAACTTCATATTAAAAATCTTACATCTCCACACACTTTCTGTTAACTTCTGCCATTATTAATCTAAATAAGCATTGATACCACATTGTCAGACAATAAAATGGAAGCAAGGCAGGATTTAAGGCAGGTTTCATAACAGAGTCTATTTTACAGCAAACCATTTATTGATTAGGTAATCCCCCCCCCCCCCACCACCACCCCACTACCAAAAAACACTGCTAAAAGGGACTGTAATTGGTTTGTATAATGCAGCTATCCTCCAACTCATTTCACTGGAAAAATATTCATGCTTTTGTCAGGAGACTTTGCTGTAGTTTTGATCAAATGTTGTGTTACTGCAACTCATAAGAAAAGGTTTGGTGGGGGTGGGGATGTTAGGGGGTCGGGGTGGGGGGGGGGGCGTTGGTGTGGGATGATGCTTGGGTGCTGGCATCCTCTGAAATACTTTGAAATATTTCAGGCGTTGGAACCATTTCCGGGTCCTGACCCCCACATGCTTCAGATGTGTTGCTAACAGGTGGATTCTCCTGGCCAATTGTGGGGCTACCTTCATATTTGCTGTCCGGTTAAAAATGGTGGGCAGGTTCCCAAAATGGGAAGTCCAATTAGAAGGCCCGATGGATAGCAGCCCCACCATGACAGGTAGGCGCTGATAAGGCAGATAGGGGACCACGAGGGCATTGCAAAATGGAGGCACCCTTGGCACCCTGCCCTAGGATTTGAACATAAAGAACGTCCTCAGCTCTTAATCCCATTGGTGTGGTGGGGAAAACCTCTCCCTCTGTGGCTTAATGCTGGATCCACTGAGATAAGGGACAGATGGCTCTCTAAGAGGCAGTTTCCCTGTTGCTGCTAACCTCCCGACCCAGCGGGGTGAGGTAGAGGAGTGAAGGTCTGTCCAATGCTGGGAGAATTCTGGTAGCATCAGAAGTTTGATCCTAAAGGAGTCTTTCATTGACACTAATTGGCAACCTATCGCTACTGGGCAAGATCATTCAGATGTGTGAAGGTGTCAGGGACTCAACCCCATGTATGACTTTCAGGATTTGCTCCCAGCCCTACCTCCTAATCTACCTCCACGGGGCTGGGAAGATTCCACCCAGGCACTCTGTTAAATAGACTCTGGTGCAAAATAGACTGCTATAAGGCCTGCCCGGCCCACCTCCAGCTCATTGGCTGGCACAGTAGTGTCAATACTTACTTCATATAAAGAATTACACCAGTCTCAGGGGTAATGAACACACCTGAAGATATGCGAAAGAACATAATGAAGCTTATAAACATCCCACATTGAAGCAAAAGGTTGTTTCAAAAGAGAATACAAATCTGTTTGTTGTTCAGTGGGTGAACTGAAACATGACATTGAATAATTTGCCTGTCCTAGAGGAAGGGTTTGGATGGATGAATCAAATGGCCTTCCTGAGCCATCATTAGCTTGTGATCTTGAGATCTGTGAGACAATAGTAAACTAAACAGCAAGAGAAGGCATTGAGACCACATGAGGCAGCTGCCCTCTCAATGTCAAAATGTGGAATCCATTTGCACATTAATGATGTTGATAACTATCTGATGCTCCTGTTTCAAGCACAAGAAAAATGACTTGTTGGGTCATATTGCAGTTGAAAAATTATAGCATGAAAATACAAAAGGACAAGACAGAGACTGCCAGATATCTGTGTTTTAGTCAATCATCTTCAGCTTACAAGAAAGAAAGAACTTGCATTTATTCAACAGCTTTTATGAAAGATGCAGGGAAATGCAGCAGTTAACTTGTGCACAGCAGGGTCCCACAAACAGCAATGTGATCACAATAGCATAATCTGTTTTTAGTGATGTTGGTAAAGGACACTGGGAGAACTGCCCTGATCATCTTCAAAATAGTGCCATGAGGGTCTTTTACATCCACTCGAGAGGGCAGATGGGGCCTCGGTTTAATGTCTCATTCAGAAGATGGCACCTCTGACAGTGCAGCACTCTGGCAGTACTGCACTGAAGTGTCAACTTGAAATATGTGCTAAGGTTTCGGGACTGGGACCATAAACTGACAGCCTTCTGACTCAGATGTGAGATTGCCATTCACCGAGGTGTAGCTAACTGCTTACCATGAAGGTTTCCAAAATATTTAGCAGAGTGTGGACATTTTATCTAACTTAGGTGTTTAAATTGATCAAAGGTGTTGATGGGCAGATAGAAAGAAATTTTTCCTCTTGTAGGACGGGGTCCAGCACAAGAAGAAATAACCTAAAATTAGAGCTTTGGATGATATCAGAAGGTAATTCTTGACAAAAACGTAGTGTAAATTTGTAACTTTCCTCAAGGAAAAACTATTAGGGGTGGGCAGTCAAGTGAAAATTTCAGAACTGGGATAGATAGATTTTTGAAGAAAGAGATTTCCTGTTTCAGGTCATTCTGTTGGAAGTTCATTGACCTGAAACATTAACTCTGTTTCCCTCGCTCCACTGATGCTGACAGACCTACTGAGTATTTTCAGCATTTTCTGTTTTTATTTCAGATTTCAAGCATCTGCTGCAATTTGCTTCTCGACAGATTTTTGTTGGTAATGGTATGAAAGGTTCCAGAACCAAGTTGGGTAGATGCAGTTAAGACAAGGATCAGACATGACCTAATTGTATGAGGGAACAGGCCTGATGGGCTGAATGGCCTCCTCCTGTTGCTATGTGCTGGCATGGCAAAGAGGCAGTCAGTATTTTGAGGTATTAACATCTGGCGTTCAAGATAGTGGTGCCAAATGGACTGCCCAGCTAGCAACAAGAGTGGTGCCTTGGGCAGTGGATCATGTCGCAGCAAAGGCCCAGATAATTTAAGGAAATCCCCTTCCTCCAGATGCCTTGGCTCCATTACAGTGGAGCTCGCCAGAGTGTACACAGCATGTGTTCAGACCGGTTGCAATCAGAGAGCACAAAGGCCATTTGGCACCTTGTGCCTGCACTGGCTCTTTGAATGAGCTGTCTATTTTAGTCGCACCCACCAGCTTTCTCCCCATAGTCCTTCAAATTAGTCCTTTTCATGAACATGTTCCATTGCCTTTTGAAAGCTCCTATGGAATCCCACTCCAACATTTTCATGTAGTACATTCCAGATCATAACAATCCTCCATTTGAAAAGTGTCTCCTCATTTTCCCTCTAGTTCTATTCCCAATTTTATTAACCCTGTCCTCTGGTTACAAACCCAATTGACAGAGGAAACAGTTTCTCCTAACTTACTCCAACAAAATGTTTCATAATTTTGAATAGCTCCATTAGGTCTCCCCTTAACCTTCTCTGCTCTAAGGAGAAAAATACCAGCTTCTCCAGCCCTTAATAGCAATCAGGATTCTAATTTATATGTCAAAAACAGCCTTTGGATGCCCAGTTGCAAAGCCTCATTTAAAATCTGCCTTTTTCATGGTATTAACCGGCTGGTAAGGCTGCCAACCCCTAACTTAAGGCCATTACTGCCCAACTAATGCCAGGCACCAGAGGTGAAAACTGATCCCCGGAAGTTTACTCACTGAGCGAGCTTGGAAGCGTGGAATATCTGGCAAAGCAGAAGCCTTTAAATAGTTATTGATGGTGTTTGAAGAAAGACGTGTGTTTATGCAACACAGTTCAAGACCTCAGGACATTGCAAAGCACCTTTCAATTCCATTTAATCACTTTTGTAACGTATGGAACATGGGAGCCAATTTGTGCACAGCAAGCTCCCACAAAGAGCAATGTGCTAATGACCAAATCATCTGTTGGTTTAATGATAGTGGTCAAGAAAATAAATATTGGCCAGAACATCAAGGCTAGCTCTCTTGATTTTCAATTTGTGCTATGGGATCTTTGGGGAACTACCTTGATGAGTAGTGAATTTGAAAGGATGGACGGTAGAAGGCATGTAGCCAAGATTGTCCCTTTCAGGGATGGATAGAATTTACACACTGGAACAGGCCATGCAGCCCAGCTGGTGTATGCTGGTGTTTATGCTCCACATAAGCCACCTCCCACTCTTCTTCACCTCACCCTATCAGCACATCCCTCTATTCCTTTCCACTTATGTGGGTATCTAGCTTCGCCTTAAATGCATCTACACTATTTGTCTCAACTATTACACGTGATAAAGAGTTCCACATTCTAACTACTCTCTGAGTACACTGCTTGCTTGAAATGTTTAAATATTTAGCGAGGGAGACATGAGGTATTTCAGCAGTGTTTCAGGCCAGGCAAAGGAGTTGACATGGTCTCACTATTTGATGGTTAATCTTTAACTGAAACAGATTTTGAAAAAATAGGAAATAGCGAGATAACTTGTTATGTTGAAGCTAACTCAATTATTTGGGGGCTGATTTTCCTGCTACTGGGATTACTGGCATTCTTGGGCAAAAGTACCAACCTGCATTTATATAGCACCATTAATATCTTCCAAGGAGTTTCACAGGAGGGTTATCAACCAAAACTTGACATCAAACCACATCAGGAGATGTTAGGATTGATGACCTAAAATCTAGTCCAAGAGGTAGATTTTGAAGAATACCTTAAAGGAGGAAAGCGAGGTAGAGAGGCAGGTTAAGGAAGCTAATTCTAGAACTTAGTTCCCAAGGAGATGAAGGGAATGATGGAATGATGAAATGCATGGATGCGCAAGAGGCTAGAATTGGAGGTACACAGATTTTGTTTGCAGAGTTACAGGGCTTGAGGAGGATACAGGGATAGGAATGGGTGAAGTCATGGAGGGATTTGAGTTAGGATACAGGCAGCCGAATTTTAGGGGAGCTCAAGTTTCCAGCGGGTACAAGATGGGAGTCTGGCTAGGACAGCATTGGAATATTTGAGACTAGAGTAACAAAGGCATAGATGAGGGCTTCAGCAACAGCTGATTTCAGCCAGGGGCAGAGACGGGCTATATGACAAAGTTGGAAATAGGCTATCTTGGTAACAGATAGGACGGGGGGTTGGAAATTCAGCAAAGCATCAAATAGGAGGCTAAGAGCCTGGTTAGGGGAGAGTGAATACAGGGAAATTGGGCAGGAAAGGCCAAAGGGTGGAATTTTACAGTCCTGCCCCCACCATGACAGGGCCATAAGATTCCACCCCACACACTTGTAATGGAGCCCACTCGATTTTCCATCCATTTAAGTAAAAGAATGAGGCAAAGGTGTAGGTCACATTCATGGTTTATTCCCCTTCCTGCCCAATTTCCAGTGCCCAACAATCCAATAACATCAGGAGCAAGAACAGGAATAATCTTTCCCACAGATTCCTATCTGGTACACAGGCAGAGCATTACCTGCACATAAATCCGTATGCAGTATCAGTCATTGTGAAAGATGGTAACAGAGCTCGACCCAAGACAGTAAAAGTGCTCATAAAATAAAGTGTTCTTGTTTGGAAATATGGCTTCTGACTTCTCCTTGATAACATAAAGAACCAGAGACGTAAAGCAGCTGTGCTGACAGCTTGTATATTATGTGGTGGTATGCAGTCCATTGCTAACTGCCGATAAGTCACACTCCAGAATATTGCCTTGTCTGTCTGCAAGACCATCACAAGCACTCAAGGGTATCAGAATGAGAACAGAGTTAAAAGGGTTAAATTATGAGGGCAGTTTGCATAGATTACAACCACAAAAGCAACAACTTATATTTATAAAGCTCCTTTAACATAATAGCAAGTCCCAAGCTGCTTTACAGGAGCGATATTAAACAAAATTTAACACTGAGCTACATTGGGAGATATTAGGCAGATGGCCAAAAGCTTGGTCAAAGAGACGTGTTTTAAGGAGCATCTTAAAGAAGGGAAGGGAGTCAGACAGGTTTAGGGAGGGAATTCCAGAGCTTAGCTTCCTTGGTACACAAAACCAAAGCATGGGAAACAGTGTTGAACCTCCTGCCTATAGTTCCACCACTTGATCTGTGAAAAAGTACCCATGGATCCAGTTTACCATCAGGTGCCTAATCATGAGCTGGGCAGTCCATCCGATGAAGTGACTGGGTTTTAACTTGGGGCAGTGGCTGGGTAGAATCATTCTGTTCAAGATTGGCCTGGGCAGGCAACATGCTCGCATGATGAAGCCTGAAGAGATTTTAACTTCTGAGGCCTTCATGACCTTATCCGAGGCCTTGGTTCCCACATGACCTTGTCCGGAATCACTGCCTGGAGGGAGCAGGAATTCAGGAGGTAGGAAGTCATAGCCTGGGGTCCCTAGTATCAATCCTGGCAGATCAGTGATGGGAGGGGGTAGCTGAGGGGAGATCACAATAAATACGAGCAAGACTAGGCCATAAGGCCCCTTAAGCCTATTCTGCCAATCAATAACAATGACAATGTTGGTCGGCAAAGTACAGGAGTGATCCATAAATGGAATTTGGTGCAAGTTAGGACACTGGCAGCAGATAGCTGGATGAGCAAAAGTTTACAGAGGGTAGAAGATGGGAGGCTTGCTCCCTTTCTTCCTTCATCAAGGTCGGTAGTTCAGTCTTTCCAATATTTAGTTGGAGAAAATTTCTGCTTATCCAATATTGGCTGAACTTCTTCCTCAACTCTACTTTCCCAAACAATCCCAACAGCCCTTGATTCCCTTTGTGTCCTCTGCACCTCTCTCTTCTCCTTTAAGGTGCTCCTTAAAACCTACATCTTTTGGCCACCTGTCATAATTTCATATCTCTTAATGTGACTCGATATCAATGTTTTGTTTGATAATGCTGCTGTGAAGTGCCCTGGAATACAAGTTGTTAAACAAATTGCTTGTCAGTGCCCAAGAAAAGGTAACTGAACTGAGCTGCTTAGGCAAGATATGGATTACTACTTGTGACTTCTCCTTCTCTGCACACTTTGCTGCAGCATTTCCCCTCACCCTTTACATCCAGTCACCCCTATCCCCCTCACCACCTATAGTGTAATGAGCAATGGAAATTAATGCCTCCACTCCTTCCAGTTTCATTTGCATCACCGGTGTCTGTTGTTGCCCTCACAGCGGCTCCACACAGCATATTGCTGCCTCTGCTCTGTGACATCTCCCCATCCTGGGGACCTTCTCTGCCGCATTTCACATTCATCACGCACAGATCAGGGAAGCCTCTGATGGACTTGTAGATTAATAAGCTGCCCCAATCTTTCTGGAGCAGATCACAACGCAATACCCAGCAATGGGCGAGGACAGGATGAGAGACAGCTATTGTTCAGATCCCTAGTCCCATGGAGCAGGAAGCCCTGTAGATTGTGGACAAAGCTCTACCACGAGCATGTGTCGCTTTTACAATACAGAAGCAGGCCATTCGGCTAACTGGCCCATGGCTGTGTTTGTGCTTCACACGACCCTCCTTCCATTCTGCCTCATCTCATCTTATCTGCATATCCATCTGTTCCTTTCTTTGTATACATACCTAACTTTCTCTAAAATGCACTTATGAGAGTTGGGAGGATTCGAAGTAATGGGTCACTGTTGCGATTTCTTTACCTCTGCCTGTCCTCCATGTGCTGTCCTTTCAGGGAGCTGCCAAATTAGTGATATCTCACCACTCCACATAAATAACCTGCCCTGCATTTTCGAGTTTTTTAAAAAAAATTTTTCCTCAGGAAGTAAACATCACTAGGAACTGAGAAGGCCAGTATTTATTCCCCATCCCTAGTCACCCTGACTTTGTCACAATTGAGAGGCCTTGCAAGGCTGCTTCAGAGGGGCAGTTAAGAGTCAAGCATGTTGGCTGTGGGACAAAAGATACATAGAGGGTAGAGATGGCAGATTTCCTTCACTAAAGGACAATAGCGATACCAACTCAAAAACAGAAAATGCTGGAAAAACTCAGCAGGCCTGACAGCATCTGTGGAGAGAGAAACAGAGATGATGTTTTGAGTCTGTATGACACTTCTTCAGTTGGGTTTTTAACCAGAAGTCATTAGCTTCATGGTTATTTTTACTGGCACCAGCTTTTAATTTCCAGATTTAAAAAAAAGCTGAATTCAAATTCTCAAACTCTGTTGCTGAATGTCTCTCCAATGAGTTTTTTTTAAAATATACTTTAAAACACCAGAGATTTTCTTATCCCAGAGCACATGCTTTTTATAGGGAACTGTGGGCAAACAGATGTTCATTGAACCTGTTTTAACTGGGTCCTTGTTTATCAATCAAACTGATTACTTTTACTCCGGGAGCAGTAAACGGCCAAGAGTAATTTCCACTGTGAGGCCATCAATTTATCTTAGCCGACAGTGTGGAAATCAATACACACAGAGTCCTCACAGTTTGGTAGCCCAACTTCAAATGGAGTGGAAGTTAAAGGACCCTGAAACTAGGTTTTTTTTTGTTTATTAAGCCTATAGCTCCATTTATACTGTCTGCATATTGTGAAGTTGCCTTGGGGTAAACCACTTCACATTATGGTCCATCTGTCCCATTCCCTGTTTGCAGTACAATTTTAAAAGATTTTAATGCTGCACAGCATAGAAATTAGGCCTGTACCTAGGCCAGGGACCAGTCAGGGTAGGTGGGTGTGATAGTGAGTGGGTACGTGAGTAGATAGTTAGAGCAAATGCATTTACGTAGCACAAAAGCAAAATATTGCAGATGCTGGAAATCTAAAATTTATACAAAGCCCTTCACTACTTCAGGACATTCCAAAGCACTTTATAACCAATGATGTACTTTTGAAGTGTAATCACGGTTGTCATGTAGGAAACGCAGAAGTGATCTTAATCACAGCAAGCTCCCACTAAAAGCAATGTATGGTATTAATGGATCAGTAATAAATATTTGTGGTTAATAAAACTAAGACCAACTCAGGAACTGCTCCTATAACCGAATTGTTAACTGAATAATTGTTTTCATTAGTACAAGATTCTTGTGTCTTGACATTCAATGGCATTACGATCACAAAACCCCCACTAACAACCTGGGGGTTACCATTAACTAGAACCTGAACTGCACCAATCATATAAATACTGTGGCTACAAGAGCATGTCAGAGACTGGGAATTCTGCAGCTACCTCTAGACTCCCCAAAGCCTGTCCACCATCCACAAGGCACATATCAGGAGTTGTAATGAATTACTCTCCACTTGTCTGGATGAATGCAATTCCACCAACACTCAAGAAGCTTGACACCATCCAGGACAAAGCAGCTCATTTGATCAGTACCCCATCCACCACCTTTAACATTCACTCTCTCCACCACTGGTGCACAGTGGTAACCATGTGTATTATTTAGAAGGTTCATTGCAGCAACTCATCAAGCCTCCTTTGACAGCACCTTCCAAACCCCTGGCCTCTATCACCTAGAAGGACAAGGGCAGTAGATGCATGGGAACACCACCACTTGCAAGTTCCTCTCCAGTCACACGCCATTATGACTTGGAACAATATATCCATTCTTTCAGTGTTGCTGGGTGAAAATCCCAGAACTCTATTTAGCACTGCGGGAGTAACTAGGCCCGATGAACTGCAGTGCTTCAAGAAGGCAGCTCAGCACCTCCTTCTTATTGGTAATTAGGGAAGGACAATAAACGCTGGCCTTGCTCACATCCCAAAAACGGATATTTTTAAAAAAACTCAGTGATGCAAATGTATTGTAATTTTGGAGATATTTGCAACAGCTTCAATTGTAATTGATGTGAAGTTGGGAGAGATGAGGAGTGACTGTAAAATCTGTAATTTAACAGGTGAGACACATGCTAGAATACAAATGGGAACTTGCAGCCCATCTTTAGGTAAGTGCATTTCTAGGGATTGTGCCATGCCAACCAAGAAGATGCCTGGCCTGTGAGAATCTCAACTGGCAGCTGATGTTAAAGATGGTCTCAGTTTAGGGGCTTTAATAGTGTAATTAGGGGAAAAATTGTTTCCCCCAACAGAAGGGTGAGTAAACATGATCACAGATTTAATATAATTGGCGAAAGAGCCACAGGGAGATTATTTTATGAAGCAAATTATGATCTGGAATGCGCTGGCTGAAAGGGCAGTGGAAGCATATTCAATAATCTTCAAAAGGGAATTGGATATAAACTTGAAGGAGTAATATGCATAGGACTATGGGGAAAGAGCAGGAGGAGTGGAACTAATTGGATAGCTCTTTCAAAGAGCTGGCACAGGCATGATGAACCCAACAGCTTCCTTCTGTGTTGTATAATTCTCTCTAGGCATATGGTCACAGACATCTGTGCCCTCATCATTGCAGACCTCAGATCTGGCACCATTGGTCACACTACCAATAGCAGTCAAAGTAACTGTGACCTTGAATTTCTTCGAGGCTGGATCACTTTCAGGGTCAGCCGTGGACCTCGGTATGATTTCTCTGGTCCGAGACTGGGAATTCAGAGGCGAGCAGCTCATGTCCTAACTCCCCAAAGCCTGCCCACCATCCAAGTCACAAGTCAGGAGTGTGATGAAATATGCTGCGCTTGCCTGGATGAGTGCAGCTCCAACAACTCAAGAAATGCGACACCATCCAAGACTAAGCAGCCTGCTCGATCGGCAGCTCACCCACCACTTTATACATTCACACTCTCCAAAGCATAGTGGCAGCAGTGTGTACCAACCACAAGATGCACTGCAGCAATTCACCAAGACTGTTAGCATAGTGGCAGCAGTGTGTACCAACCACAAGATGCACTGCAGCAACTCACCAAGACTGTTGTCAGCATCTTCCAAATTTGCAACCTCTACCACCTAGAAGGACAAGGGCAGCAGATGCATGAGAACATCACCACCTGGGAAGTTCCCCTCCAAGCCACACATCATCCTGACATGGAACTGTTTGGCCTTTCCTTCACTGTCATGGGTCCAAATCCTGGAACTCCCTTCCCAGCAGCACTGTGGGTGTACCCACACAAGATGGACTGCTGCAGTATAAGAAGGCGACTCATCACTACCTTCTCAAGGGCAGTTAAGGATGGGTAACAAATGCTGTTGTTGCCAGCAATGCCCATATCCCATGAAAGAGTTATATAAAAAAAAGCCCTGCACACAAATCTCAGGCCAAGGAAAATCAACAAAGTCAGTATTCCAACATTCAACTTAGATTGAAAAACTATTTAAAAATTGGTCACACCAAGCAAGATGAAGCAAATGGAGAGTCTTTGCAAAGGTTGTTAAAAATTATTTTTCATCAATAAAAGAATATAATCTTACAGTATTTGATTTCACATGTACAAAGTGAAAGGCAGTTAAAATTATCCAAGTCTTACCTTTGTGACACTTGCAAACAATTAAACTGCTCTATGTCAAAGGGCAGACAATGTTTGTTTAAAAGTATTAGTCACGAGGGGACACAAGTTCAAGGTGAGGGCAGGAGGTTTAGGGGGGTTGTGAGGAGAAACTTTTTTACCAAGAGAGTGGTGATGGTCTGGAATGCGCTGCCTGGGAGGGTGGTGGAGGCGGGTTGCCTCACATCATTTAAAAAGTACCTGGATGAGCACTTGGCATGTCATAACATTCAAGGCTATGGGCCAAGTGCCAGTAAATGGGATTAAGTAGGTAGGTCAGGTGTTTCTCACGTGTCGGCGCAGACTCGATGGCCTGAAGGGCTTCTTCTGCACTGTGTGATTCTGTGATTCTGTGACCCGCTCTGGAGATGACCTGCCTCTGTTTCCACCTCCTTGGGCTCTAATTGGTCAGCAGACCTGAACCCTGTCCAAATAAGTTTCCGCCTCCACGAAAATTACATAGAGTTACTGGTTCATGTCGTGGGCAGAGTTCTTGAGCTGGAAATGAACCCACCTTCCAAATCCCACCTCATCCACCAAAATCGAGCCTTGGGCCTTTCAGTGAAGAGTGTAACATTACACAGTGAATGATGCAATACCATGACCCACCAATAGACCTTTGCTTATAGCCAGCTGATAACTGATAAGGGTAAATGCACTGACTACCGTTTTAAATCCATAATTATCCATTATGTAATGGACAAGATACAAGCTCCTTATTGGTGGTGTAGAACTTCATATAATTTACATTTATCCCATTTTAACCACTCCTCTGAGTGGCAACCCATCCCCTACCCCTCACCAGGACCACCTTTTACCATAGAGATAAAAACAAAAAAACTGCGGATGCTGGAAATCCAAAACAAAAACAGAATTACCTGGAAAAACTCAGCAGGTCTGGCAGCATCGGCGGAGAAGAAAAGAGTTGACGTTTCGAGTCCTCATGACCCTTCGACAGAACTTGAGTTCGAGTCCAGGAAAGAGCTGAAATATAAGCTGGTTTAAGGTGTGTGTGTGGGGGGCGGAGAGATAGAGAGACAGAGAGGTGGAGGGGGTTGGTGTGGTTGTAGCGACAAACAAGCAGTGATAGAAGCAGATCATCAAAAGATGTCAACAACAATAGTACAATAGAACACATAGGTGTTAAAGTTAAAGTTGGTGATATTATCTAAACGAATGTGCTAATTAAGAATGGATGGTAGGGCACTCAAGGTATAGCTCTAGTGGGTTTTTTTTTATTTTATATAATGGAAATAGGTGGGAAAAGGAAAATCTTTATAATTTATTGGGAAAAAAAAGAAGGGGGAAACAGAAAGGGGGTGGGGATGGGGGAGGGGACTCACGACCTAAAGTTGTTGAATTCAATATTCAGTCCGGAAGGCTGTAAAGTCCCTAGTCGGAAGATGAGGTGTTGTTCCTCCAGTTTGCGTTGGGCTTCACTGGAACAATGCAGCAAGCCAAGGACAGACATGTGGGCAAGAGAGCAGGGTGGAGTGTTAAAATGGCAAGCGACAGGGAGGTTTGGGTCATTCTTGCGGACAGACCGCAGGTGTTCTGCAAAGCGGTCGCCCAGTTTACGTTTGGTCTCTCCAATGTAGAGGAGACCACATTGGGAGCAACGAATGCAGTAGACTAAGTTGGGGGAAATGCAAGTGAAATGCTGCTTCACTTGAAAGGAGTGTTTGGGTCCTTGGACGGTGAGGAGAGAGGAAGTGAAGGGGCAGGTGTTGCATCTTTTGCGTGGGCAAGGGGTTGTGCCATAGGAGGGGGTTGAGGAGTAGGGGGTGATGGAGGAGTGGACCAGGGTGTCCCGGAGGGAGCGATCCCTACGGAATGCCGATAAGGGGGGTGAAGGGAAGATGTGTTTGGTAGTGGCATCATGCTGGAGTTGGCGGAAATGGCGGAGGATGATCCTTTGAATGCGGAGGCTGGTGGGGTGATAAGTGAGGACAAGGGGGACCCTATCATGTTTCTGGGAGGGAGGAGAAGGAGTGAGGGCGGATGCGCGGGAGATGGGCCGGACACGGTTGAGGGCCCTGTCAACGACCGTGGGTGGAAAACCTCGGTTAAGGAAGAAGGAGGACATGTCAGAGGAACTGTTTTTGAATGTAGCATCATCGGAACAGATGCGAACAGAGGCCCGAACAATCCCCATCCACCACTACTCTCCTCCGTCTGGCTGAACTTGTTCTCACGCTGAACAATTTCTCCTTCAACTCCTCTCACTTCCTCCAAATAAAAGGTGTGGCTATGGGTACCCGCATGGGCCCCAGCTATGCCTGTCTCTTTATGGGGTATGTGGAACATTCCTTGTTGCAGTCCTACTCCGGCCCCCTTCCACAACTCTTTCTCCGGTACATCGATGATTACTTTGGTGCTGCTTCATGCTCTCGTCAGGACTTGGAAAAATTTATTAATTTTGCTTCCAATCTCCACCCCTCCATCATTTTCACGTGGTCCATCTCTGACACTTCCCTTCCCTTCCTTGACCTCTCTGTCTCAATCTCTGGTGATAGACTGTCCACCAATATCCATTACAAACCCACCGACACCCACAGCTATCTCGACTACAGCTCCTCACACCCCACTTCCTGTAAGGACTCCATCCCATTCTCTCAGTTCCTTCGCCTCCGTCGCATCTGTTCCGATGATGCTACATTCAAAAACAGTTCCTCTGACATGTCCTCCTTCTTCCTTAACCGAGGTTTTCCACCCACGCTCGTTGACAGGGCCCTCAACCGTGTCCGGCCCATCTCCCGCGCATCCGCCCTCACTCCTTCTCCTCCCTCCCAGAAACATGATAGGGTCCCCCTTGTCCTCACTTATCACCCCACCAGCCTCCGCATTCAAAGGATCATCCTCCGCCATTTCCGCCAACTCCAGCATGATGCCACTACCAAACACATCTTCCCTTCACCCCCCTTATCGGCATTCCGTAGGGATCGCTCCCTCCGGGACACCCTGGTCCACTCCTCCATCACCCCCTACTCCTCAACCCCCTCCTATGGCACAACCCCTTGCCCACGCAAAAGATGCAACACCTGCCCCTTCACTTCCTCTCTCCTCACCGTCCAAGGACCCAAACACTCCTTTCAAGTGAAGCAGCATTTCACTTGCATTTCCCCCAACTTAGTCTACTGCATTCGTTGCTCCCAATGTGGTCTCCTCTACATTGGAGAGACCAAACGTAAACTGGGCGACCGCTTTGCAGAACACCAGCGGTCTGTCCGCAAGAATGACCCAAACCTCCCTGTCGCTTGCCATTTTAACACTCCACCCTGCTCTCTTGCCCACATGTCTGTCCTTGGCTTGCTGCATTGTTCCAGTGAAGCCCAACGCAAACTGGAGGAACAACACCTCATCTTCCGACTAGGGACTTTACAGCCTTCCGGACTGAATATTGAATTCAACAACTTTAGGTCGTGAGTCCCCTCCCCCATCCCCACCCCCTTTCTGTTTCCCCCTTCTTTTTTTTCCCAATAAATTATAAAGATTTTCCTTTTCCCATCTATTTCCATTATATAAAATAAAAAAAAAATCCCACTAGAGCTATACCTTGAGTGCCCTACCATCCATTCTTAATTAGCACATTCGTTTAGATAATATCACCAACTTTAACTTTAACACCTATGTGTTCTATTGTACTATTGTTGTTGACATCTTTTGATGATCTGCTTCTATCACTGCTTGTTTGTCGCTACAACCACACCAACCCCCTCCACCTCTCTGTCTCTCTATCTCTCCGCCCCCCACACACACACCTTAAACCAGCTTATATTTCAGCTCTTTCCTGGACTCGAACTCAAGTTCTGTCGAAGGGTCATGAGGACTCGAAACGTCAACTCTTTTCTTCTCCGCCGATGCTGCCAGACCTGCTGAGTTTTTCCAGGTAATTCTGTTTTTGTTTTCCACCTTTTACCATGTTCCTCACATTGGTCACCTATGCCCCAAGCTCACCCTATTGCCACAGAAACCCTCTTGTGCCTTTATCACCTCCAGGCTTTACTTCTCCAATGTTCCCTTCACCAGATTTTCAAGAGCCGTTGTGCAAAAATTCAAACTCAGTACAACATATCCATCTACATTTTATCTGTTCCCTATATGACAACACTGACCACACTTCAAAAGCATTTCATAGGCTTTAAAGCACTTTGGGTCATCCTGAGTTATTGAAATATGCTTTATAAACGCAAGTCTTTATTTCTATTTTCTTTCTCCCAAACAATATGGTGATTTCAAAATTTTTATCCTAGTTCACAAACCCTTCTATAGCTTCAACCCTACTTTTTGTCCCTTCCTGTTTTCTGATTAGCTGACTGCAGCTTTCCCCTTCAACCACACTCAAAGTTAAAAAATCTTAAGCCATCAAATTCATGTCTTTGGAAGGTCTCTCTCTAAATCTCTCCACTCTTACATCTCCCCATGCCTTCAAAAACCTCCTCTATCACACCTTTGAACATATTTCCTAAGTCTTCTCCTCAATTCTGCTCAGTCTTTGTTGTCTTACTGCACCTGCAACCGTCCCCTCCTTCATCTTGTCTTGGGACATACTTTAAAAGTGCAGTTTGTTAGCAAACTATATTTCTGGATCTGCTAGGCAGATTTCAGCACATTAAGATATGTCTCCTCTCCCTAGCTTTTTAAACTCCTCCAGCGCTATGATCTTCCAAGATCTTTGCACTTCTCCAATCCTGGCCTTGTGCACATCCCCAATTCCTTCCCTCCACTATTGGTGGCTCTGGAGTTCCTTCCCTATTCTTTAGCTCTCTGTTCTAGTTTAGGATACTCCTTAAAATTTCCCTCTGTGACCAAGCTTCTGGTCATGTGTTCTCACGCCTCCTTTGTTGGCTTGCAGTCAACTTTTTTGTCTGAATACACTCCTGTAAAGCACTGCTTAGGACACTAAAGCAGTTATATAAATGCAAACTGCTGCTGTTGCAAATCAATGCTGTTCCAACTGTAGAGCATGTGGCATAAAGTGGATTAAACAAGGAGGTAAATTTTATGAAATTACATGTTAAGTTGAATTCATTCACTTTTGGAGCTTGGTGATATCTTGCGAACTGTCTCATTCAGCAAAAACCTGAAGGCGATGTGGCAGGAGAGTAGAGAGGTCAACTATTCATGACCTCAGTTTAGTCAGCTCCCTTAAGAGACCTGAGAACATCATGCCATTATGTTTTGACAGATGCCAGTGATCAAGGGACAGTGATAACAGCTTGATCTCTGGTGCTGTATGTAATCCAGCACATCTGAAATCACACCAGCATGAAACCTACTGATGAAGGGGCAGGTTTTGCACAGGTAGAAGATTGGAAGGGGCACAGCTCAGGGTAAGCATTGTCAAGTTTACTCTGGAAGGGAATCAGTGCCATACTCACCATGACATGAACTTGGCAGTGTGAAGCAAGGGTAAGGAGTTCTTCAATATGTAGAAGAACAGATTGTACAAAGCATTTACAAAGTAGGAACGGAATCAGAAGTGTCTGAAAAGAGAAAGTTGAGGGGTGATAAATGTTTGCTTTTTATGATTCAATGGGGACTACACAATGTCAGCCAAAGCAAGTTCTTTCAACTTGTCAAGAACAGTAGAACCAGAGGACAGAGCCTGCATTTGAAGGGGGGAAGGGGGGTTCATGGGGCAGTGGGGGTTGTTGTGGTAAACTCAAAACTGACCCCTGGAAACAATATTTCAGTAATCGGGTGGTCAATATATACAGCAGCGTCCAAAGGGAAATGATGGAAGCAGTTAGTACTGAATCATTCAAATACAAATGAGATTGATTTCTTTCAGAAGATCACATTTTGTGACACAATATCCTGACTAATTTGAGGCATAAAGTGTGGGGAGTGTAGTGTCCTTGGGAGGAACAGATGAATTTGAATCTATTGTTCCCAAAGCTCTCCACCACTGAGGGTTTTCCTCACCTCACACCAGATTCTGTTATACACTAATGGCTGTGTTTATTTGTGCTGCAACACTAGTTGGAGCATGTGCAGATGCAGCCTCAGTGGCAGTGATAGCTGCGGGCATGAAAACACAGAAGTTTTCTTCACACAGACTAACAATAAAGTTCAAGTTACCCATTTTTAGGCTTGTGCTCTCCTTAACCAATTGCAAGTTCTTGTATCCACTATGATTTATCAACTATTCCCTCTGTAAAACATGCATCTGACATTTTAGTAAATGATAAAAGATAAACAATCAGGAAATTTCAGTAAATGAGTTTCTCAACTTCCAATGTGTAGAATTGATTGCAATATTTAATTAAAGGACACTTTTTGATATAAACAAATCAATCAGAAAGTATTTGGAACAACATTTTTAAGAAAAAAATCATTATCCAATTTGGAACACGAAATGATGACCCTGGGATTGAGAGTCCCATTATCTACCAAGTGAGCTTCCAGGGCTGTGTAGGAACTCCCTACACTGCATCTAGCTTAAAACCTCATTGAGATTGATCACAAATTGAGAACTGGGATGGAAAGTTGCTGGAAAATTATGCTTTTCTTCCCTATCTGTTACTTGCCGCAGTGAAATTGATGCCGATCACGCATATTCCAAACTCCTGGCACCGACTGGAAAGGCTTCAGGAACAGATGGGCATGCAGGGGTGGCCACAGTGTCGGTGGCAAGAGTTACAGTGTAGACTAATTGATTGAGATTGATCACTGTGATTAGTCAACAACTCCATTATCATTGTATTATGTGACCAGCAGGACGCTAGAAGGTAAAATAGATAGAATTTTGAAACTCCAAAACAGATCATGTGGTCCAACTGGCCTGTTCTGGTGTTTATGCTACAAACGCTGCTCTCCCATCTCATTGCATCTCACCTTTTCAACATATACCAATGTTGGAATATCAACTAGCTAGCCCATGGTCTTTTCATCTAGCAATTCCTATGTCCTTGATGATGCTATGAACTGGGTGAGTGAATCTTGAGCAACTAGTATGTATTATTTAATCTTGAACCTCAGCTGCATCCTTTTAACTCCTTCCTTGTCATTTTGGTTTCTTTCTCTTTGTGAAGCTTCCTTTCCTTTTGGCTGACTCACCAGCGGTAGCTCCACACACTATCAATGAGCACTGTTAATGTTGGGCTATCTTCATGCATCAGTTTATACTTAAAGCTATTAATTGAAGGGCATGACAAAAATTTTGTTTTCAAAAGATAATGTCATTTTTCTCTCAAGACCTGCCAGGTAACATGGAAGCATCCTTCCACTGCAAACGACAGCCCTGAGGAAAACCTGGCCCTGCCAGAGATGTATACAAGCAGATGCCACCTTCATTACGGGCAAGGAAAACATGTACATACTAAGCCATGAAATTACTAACAATTCATTGTGCTCCTCTCCCGCTTCCTCCAAACAAAACCAGTCAGAAGATGGGAAAATCAGATTTACATTCACCAAAAATCGGGGGAAATAGATGAAACTGATCACTATATCTCTGATGCATTGCTATCATTTTCACACTCTTCACTCAGATCCATCTTAGCCAGTTCCCTGTTGTACCTATTGGGATCTAAAACATATGACAGTGCTCACATGCATAGATCTACAAAGTTCCTCCTCACACACACATTCACACACACATACAAACACACACACACACAATAGCCCCTACACACATGCATCAAATGAGCAAGATATCCAAAATCTGAAGCAAATGAAATGATTCAAATTTGTGGATTTGTCTATTTAGGTTATTAATTTTGGTTTTCTACCACCCTCCTCTTTAATGATGCAGTTTGCTCTAAAGAGGTGCGACCACTCAAGGTTATATTCTAGCTTATATCTGCAGAATTACTGTTTGGGATACATATATCATAAATAGCAGGGGAAAGTAGCAATAGGATCTCAAGGATGTCATAAACCATGACAGCAATACTTGAGCTGTTTATGCATGTTAGCTGAACTATACGTGAATGCATATCCTTGTTACTGAGACATTCCCAACACTCTCATTATATCCTCTCTCAGCAAGAATCAAATAAGAGGCAATTAGTGCTAGAATCTGAGGGCAATTTTCCACTGTTCAGTCACGCCTTCTGGGAACTGAGACAGACCCAGTGCGTCTAAGAGGTGAGAGAACACAGCAGGTTACTCATCTCCATTAATACAAAGCCTTTAGAAGATAATAGCTTTAATTTACCTGGCTGTAAATTGCACATAGTAACGTAACTAGTTCTGTTGTGCATGAAGTATTTTATAGCTGCTTCAATTCTTCATCATAAAGATTAACAGCTAGTTTAGCAAACAGTCAATAATTAATTTCCCTGGTACAGCTAGAGCATTATAAAAACATTATGCTGCAAATGACTCCTTATAAATTTTCTAACCCTTTATTAATTTATGCCCAAATTCCAAGCTGAGGAGATTAATCATCTTCTGTTGATTTTGAAGTCATCAAAAATATGTTTAAAGATGTATGTGGGAGCTCCCTATTGGCTCTGTTGGTTAAAGCAATGAGTAGTTAAGCTAATAAGAAAGGTCCTTGGCTTAATCCAGTGTTGAGTCAACTGAGGCAGTAAGGGAAATCAAGAATATGCCCCATTCTCGACTACCATTCAGGGACCCCTTATTGGAAGAGTAGTTTGGAAACATGCACCAGGCCAAGGTTGGGCTTTGGTCTGCTAACACAGTCCAGGGTTTCAATAACCATCACTTGCTCAAGGTAGCAGAAGGCAAGTTCCTTCTCGAACAAAGAGTCAAGGAGAGTGGTCTATGCCAGTCATATGAAATAGGCTCGTGTGAATCAGCAACCTATTTGACAATGACACCACAGCAAATGATATTGGCATGGTGTAAAACAGGGCTGTTGATTTGCTAGGAGTCTGATTTATGCCATTGGTGTACGCCCATTTCACCTCTCAGTGTCTTCGAGAATTAGGGCAGAAAAGGGAACAAGGGGAGAAAAACATTGAGAAATTAAGATGGGGAGGGGTGCCCCAGCTTTTACAATACTGACCCAAGAGAGCCTGGATCTTGCCCAGTGCTCATTCAGACAATATGAAACACAGTCCAAGAAATTCCTTGGAGTTATATCCACTCTCAGTGTTGTTTTGCTGGAAGTTTCTGCTGAACTAACATCATCAGAGCAAAAGTAGCAATGAGGAATTATCCTAGCCAGAGGGTTTAAACTGCATTGAAACCAGTGGAGGCGTTACCTTCTGCCTTTTGGTAGGTTGACACAACAGCAATATCTTTAGTGCCCTGTTAGCTCAGAAAGTGATAGAAAGATTTTTCAACTTTGCCTATCAGATACTTCTCCTGGTAAGGTACGTGAAAATTATGCAGCAACATTCAAAGCTGAATTCACACGACAGCTATTGTCATTGATGTGAGGTGGCTTTGCTTTAAACACAGCAGGCACCTTTCAGATAAGACATTAAACCAAGACTCTGCCATTCCTTTCACATAGATGTAACAGTTCCTGCAGCTACTATTTTACATTAGAGCGGGGTTGTGTGGGGGGGATGCGGGGGGTGGGGGGGGGATTCTCCCTGGTTCCTCGGCCAATATTTATTCCTCGACAGATGATCTGGCCATTGATCTCATTTCTGTTTGTGGGAGCTTGCTACATGCAAATTGGTTGCCTGCATCTTACATTATAATACCTATGCTACAAGTGTACAGATTATAAAAACTTCTCCCATTTTTTCAGAGAGCAGATGCTGGTAATGATTCTGCTGTTGTTATTTACATCTAGAGGATGGCTCCTCTAGACCCATCTTTTGTTCTTTTACTTGTCCAGTTACCATCTCCTTTTGCCTTACACAATCATCTCTCTTATCATTTAACTGCTCTGCCTTGCTCCCTATCACAGACCTACCCGTTTGTTCTTTCCTCCCCTCCTGCCATTCCCTATTTGTACTTGCTTAAAACCTGTTACACCTCTAATGTTTTTAAGTTCTGATGAAAGACCATCAACCAAAATGTTACCTCTGTTTCTCTCCTCACAGATGCTGCCTGACCTGCTAAGTATTTCTAGCATTTTATGTTATTATTTCATTAGGGCTGCTCATTGGGCATAAAGCATTTTGGGGCATCCTGAGACCAGGAAAGGCACTTTAGAAACAAAAGTTCTTGCTTTAACAGCTACAGTTCAAATGCAATCTCAAGGCCAATATGATACTGGAACAGAGAGGACCACTCTCACCCACCCCCCCCGCCCACTTTGCAGGAAAGTGCATGCAGTATAAATTATTGTTCCCTCTGAATTTTGGTACTTTGCAACTCTGTCCTGATGAGTGAAAAGATTTCGACAGCATGCCCCTTTTTTCAGCAATACTCAAGTTCTGTACTACAAAATGCTTTAACTCTTGTGTGGAACAAAGTGAACAGTTGGGATTTTCTGGTCCTGCCCACAACCGTTCCCACTGCGGGCCGGAATGGAAAATTTGGACAAGCTGCCAAAAATCCATTCAGCAGGATCAGAAAATCCCGGCCACAGATGGAACAGAAAATCCCATCCACATTTCAGGTTGTGATCACTCTTCATCAGAACGGTCACCAAACAGGTCATCTCTGCATTATCACTTTTCTTTTTGGAGGAGTTTGTTGTGCATAAATTGGCTTCTATATTTACTACATTGCAACAATGACTACATTTCAAAAATGACATTGGCTGTGAAACATTTTGGGTTGTGGAAGGCACTAGTTAAATTCAACTTCTTTCTTTTATTAGATTGCACTATGCAATATAAAGTTAAAAGACAGGATGATCAAGATTCACATCAACAATGAGTAATCCTTTCATTTATTCAGTAGAAGCTCTTAAAGTACAATGATGGCTCATGTGATTTCTATACATTCTCTGCTGTTAATTGTGAATGGATCAGATCAATGCCAGAATAAAAAAGAAACAATGACCGCATAACAATAATTTCAGAAGGTGATACAGAGAAATGCATTGAACTTGAAGCAACAATCATTATCCCCCGTCAGTGCTAAAGCAACACAGGGAATGACGCTTAGCTTGGCAAGGGTTACTGTTACTTTTTAGAACCTAACCATAAGATAACAAGGCCAGCATTTTTTTCTTTCTTTATCTGCTTCAGTCTAAGTTAACGTTCTCTCATCTCAATGCCTTTTTATGTTCAGTAGCAATAATTTGTAGCCAGCATTCTGCAGTGCACTGTAACAGCGCTGCATGTAACCCAATTCTGTTCCGTCAGCAAGTTTTTAATCAAGGTGGGATCAAAGCACTGATTAAACTCCTGAGATCAGCAGCAGCTTTGCTGGCCTGACTATGTTTAGCTTGGTAGAGGTGCTATGAGCTAAGGAATTTTTCATGGCATTAGCCTTCACTTTTCAATGGTCCGTTTGCCGAATGTTCAGAATCATACATAGAGTGAAAATTTTCCTGAATTTCAAAGCTGTCCGTGGTTTTAGATACTGAAAAGGTTAAACGTGTCTGCAAAGATTCCTTTTTCAACTGTACGCTTTGTAATGTGACCTGTCGCTCTGCAGTCCTCATCATATGACATCACCTGGTGCGGCAGCAGTCCTGTCTAGTTAAACAAACTCGATTGCAAAAGCTCCTTAAAAGCTTTCTATTTATATTTAAGCACAGATGACTCGATCTAAAATAAACACATTTAGATTTTTACTTTCCAGTACAAACCTATAATTAAGTTAGAGTGTAATTAAGGTACACACAACCTCCTGGGGGCCAGTTTTTATGAAGTGAAATGTAAACATGCCATTAAGCTTTGAAGTTTGCAGTTTAATTCCTGACTGATGGCTATGGGATTGTCAAAGGTCCAGAGGCACTTTTATATTTTTTATGTAACTTCATGCAGTCAGGGGAGATGGCTGCTTGGCCTTTTAACATTCAGAACGTGGGGCCCATTTTAACACTGAGCCCAACAGACAGTAAAACATGTGAACATATGAATTAGGAGCAGGAGTATGCTATTCTGCCCCTTGAGCCTGCTCCATCATTCAATAAGATTATGGTTGATCTGATTGTGGCCTTAACTCCACATTTCGTCTACCCCCGATAACCTTTGACTCCCTTGTTAGTCAAGAATCTATCCACCTCTGCCTTAAAAATATTCATTGACCCTGCTTCCACTGCTCTCTGGGGAAGAGGGTTCCAAAGATACACAACCCTCGGAGAGAAAAAATTTCTCCTCATCTCCATCTTAAATGGAAGACCCCTTACTTTTAAACTGTGTCCCCTACTTCTAACCTCTCCCACAAAGGGAAACATCCTTTCAGCATCCACCCTACCAAGTCCCCTCAGGATCTTAAATGTTTCAATAAGATCACCCCTCAATCTTCTAAACTCCAATGGATACAGGCCCAGCCTGTCAACCTTTCCTCATAAGATAACTCGTCCATCCAATGTATCAGTTGAGTGAACCTTTTCTGGACTGCTTCTAACACATTTATATCCTTTCTTAAACTGTACCCAGTACTCTAGATGTGGTTCTCAGCAATGCCCTGTACAATTTTAGCAAAACATTTATATTCCATTCCCTTTGTAATAAATGACAGCGTTCCATTTGCCTTCCTAATTGCTTGCTATACCTGCTTTTACTTTTCCTGACTCATGTACCAGGGCACCCAGATCTCTTTGTACCTCAGAGTTCTGCAATCTCACTGTATTTAAATAGTACACTGCTTTTCTATTCTTCCAGCCAAAGTGGACAAGTTCACATTTTCCCACATGAGACACCATCTGCCAAATTTTTGCCCACTTACTGAACCTGTGTATATCTCTTTGCAGACTTCCTATAGACTCTTCACAACTTGTACTTTCCTAACTATCTTTGTGTCATCAGCAAATTTAGCAACCATACATTTGGTTCCTTCATCTAAGTCATTGATATAAATTGTAAATAGTTGAACCCCAACACTTATCCCTGTGGCACTCCACTCATTACATCTTACCAACCCGAAAAAGACCCATTTATCCCTACTTTCTGCTTCCTGTTAGCTAACTAATCCTCTATCCATGCTAATATGTTATCCCCTACACTATGAGCTCTTATTTTGAGCAGTAATCCTTGATGTAGCACCTTGTCAAATGCCTTCTGGAAATCTAAGTACAGGTTCCCCTTTATCCACATTGTTTGTTACTTCCTCAAAGAACTCCAATAAATTAGTCAAACATAATTTCCATTTCACCAAATCATGTTGACTTTGCTTGATTGCACTGAGATTTTCTATGTGCCCCTCTATAGCTTCCTTAATACTAGGGCCAAGATTTTCTGGTTGCTGGCCGGCTTGGCAGGGGTGAGCGGGAGCAGCCACGAAATGGATCGGCACCTGCGTTCGAGCTCCGACCATGGCCAATTAATGGCCAGCCAGAATGAATCGTGCACTGCAGTGCTGCCAGGGTAGGGGGGGAGGAGGGAGAGTGCGGAAGTTCATGCATGCGCGTGGGTGCATGCAGTAAAAGCTCCCTGAGGCACAGAACTGCCTCAAGGAGCTGAAGGTTTTTAAAATAAAAAGTCAAGAATTTAAAAATGTTAAAAACATGTCCCCTCATGTGACTCGGTCACATGAGCAGGGACATGTTAGAAATTACTTTGAAATTTTTTAAAAATCACTTATTGAAACATCATCCCATCCATGGATGAGGTTTCGCAAAAAATCCAAAGGCCGCCTGGCTGATTCGCCTGCCCGCCAACCATAAGGTTGGCTGGGCGGTGAAAAATTCATTTTAATTATGACTTTAATGGCCTTAATAGGCCACTTAATTGTCGGCGGGCATGCTGCCGACTCCAGCACATGCCCACCAACCGAAATATCGTGCGAGTGCACGATGACATCGGGACGCTAGCCCAATGTCATCACGCGTCATTTTATGCTGATTTGGGTTGGCCGCACGGTCCCCCGATGAGCAAAATGTTCTGCCCTAGATTCCAGCAATTTCCCTATGACAGATGTTCAGTTAACTGGCCTGTAGTTCCCTACTCTTGTCTCCTTCCTTTCTTGAATAGAGGACTCACATTCGCCATTTTCCAATCTGATGGGACCTTTTCAGAATCAATGGAACTTACTGGCCAGAATTCTCCCATTGGCGATTTGGGGGCGGGGCCCGCTCGCCGACTGGAAAATGATGCGGGATGATGTCGGGAGGAACCCCTGACGTCATCCCGGTCCCTTTAAATTTTTAGGAAGGTGGGCGGACAGTGAAATCAGCTGTCCACCCGCCGACGTGTTAATGGCCAATTAAGGCCACTGACACGCTAATTAAGATAATTAAAGACCTGCCCGTCCAACCTTAAGGCTGGTGGGCAGGCCAGGAGCCCCGGCGGGGAATAGAAAAAACATGAAACCTCATCCACTGGCGGGATGAGGTTTCATTTCCGTTTTTAAAAAGTGTAATAAAGCTTATGTGATATTTATTAACATGTCCCATCTCGTGTGACATTGTCACATGAGGGGGACATGTTAATGATATTTTTATTTTTCTATTTTTTAACTTTTGTGCAATGTCACTAATCTCCCTGAGACAGCACTTAGTCTCAGGGAGCAGTGCGCTCTTTCCCGTGCATGCGCGAAAGAGCGCACTTTGACAGTTGGGGAATCCCTCCCCCCAATCCCCACACAGGAAGTGCATAGCGCTTCCTGTCGGGCAGGCTGCTGGGTGGCCTTAATTGGCCCGCCCACTCAAAATGGCGGCGGGCCCTGTTTCGGCGACAGGGGTCGGCTGCCCGCCTGCCGCCGAACTGGTGGGGCCCGCACGCCCACCAAGGGCAAAATTCTGCCCACTATCTCAGAAGTCACTTCTTTTAAGACCCTAGAATCAGGACCTGGGGACTTGTCACCTTTTAGTTCTAATAATTTTCTCAGTACTCTTTCCCTAGTGATTGTAATTGTTTTAATCTCCTCCGTCCCTTTCACCTCCTCACCCACAATTATTTCTGTGATGTTATTTGTATCCTCTACAGTAAAGCCAGATGCAAAGTATCTGTTCAATTCATCCGCCATTTCCTTATTTTCCATTATTAATTCCCCATTCTCACTCTCTACAGAACCAACATTCACTTTACTTACTGGTTTCTTTTTTAAACACCTGTGGAAACTCTTACAATCTGTTTTTATATTTCTAGCTGCATTTCACTTGCACTTGCCTCAATTTAGTCTACTGCATTCAATTTAGTCTACTGCATTCACTGCTCCCAATGTAGTTTCCTCTACATTGGAGAGGCCAAACACAGACTGGGTGACTGCTTTGCGGAACACCTTCGGTCTGTCCGCAAGCATGACCCAGACCCCCCTGTTGCTTACCATTTCAACACTCCACCCTGCTCTCATGCCCACATGTCCATCCTTGGCCTGCTGCATTGTTCTGGTGAAGCTCAATGCAAACTGGAGGAACAGCACCTCATCTTCCGACAAGGCATTTTACAGCCTTCCGAACTGAATATTGAGCTCAATAATTTTAGATCATGAGCTCTCTCCTCTATCCCCACCCCCTTTCCGATCCTCCCCCTTTTTTCCTTTTTTTCCCAATAATTTATATAGATTTTTATTTTCCCACCTATTTCCATTATTTTTAAATGTATTTCCATCCATTGTTTTATCTCTACCTTTTAGGCTTTTTCGATTCCTTTACCCCACCCCCACTAGGGCTATCTGTACCTTGCTTGTCCTGCTTTCTACCCTTAATTAGCACATTCCTTAGATAATATCACCACCTTCAACACCTCTTTGTCCTTTTGTCTATGATATCTTTTGGCAATCTCCACCTATCACTGGCCCTCTCTCCAGCTCTACTTGTCCCACCCTCCCCCCCACCCCTTAAACCAGCTTATATTTCACCTCTCTTCTATTTTTACTTAGTTCTGTTGGAGAGTCATATGGACTTGAAACGTTAACAGTGTTCGTCTCTGCAGATGCTGCCAGACCTGCTGAGTTTTTCCAGGTATTTTTATTTTTGTTTTGGATTTTCAGCATCGCAGTTTTTTGCTTTTAACTTGAGTTATCTACCACTTTTAACTTAGTAAAACATCCTGAGGCATTTCACACAAATATAACCAGACAAAATTTGACACCCCAGACACATAAAGAGATATTTGGACAGATGACCAAATCCTTGTTCAAGGAGGTAGATTTTAAAGGTCATCTTAAAGAAGGAGAGTGAGGTAGAGACAAAATGTTTATAAGGGGATTTACAGAGCTTAGGGCCCAGGTAGCTGAAGGCATGACCACCAATGATGGAGCAATGAAAATTGGGGGTGCACACATGACCAGAATTGAAGGAATCAAAGGTTTCAGTGAGATGTAGTGCCGGAGGAGATTACAGAGATAAGAAGGCATGAGGCCATGGAGGAATTTGAAAACAAATAGAAACAAGGGGATAATGGGTGAATGGGACAAGGGGCAAGTTAGGCTAGGGGCATCAGAGTTTGGGATGAGTTCAAATTCATGGAGAGTGAATAGTTGGAGGCTGACCAGGAGAGCATTGGAATAAAAACAAAAAAACTGCGGATGCTGGAAATCCAAAACAAAAACAGAATTACCTGGAAAAACTCAGCAGGTCTGGCAGCATTTTGCGGAGAAGAAAAGAGTTGATGTTTCGAGTCCTCATGACCCTTCGACAGAAAATTTCACCTCTTTCTTGGACTCACTCAAGTTCTGTCGAAGAGTCATGAGGACTCGAAACGTCAACTCTTTTCTTCTCTGCCGATGCTGCCAGACCTGCTGAGTTTTTCCTGGTAATTCGAGCATTGGAATAGTTGAGTCTAGCGGTAAAAAAAATCCAGGCTTGGCTAAGTCTTAACTACCTCTGGCTAAACATCGGGAAGACTGAAGCCACTATCTTTGGCCTCTGCCACAGCCTCTGCTCTCTCACCACTGGCTTCATCCCTCTTGCTGTCTCAGACTGTTCAAGGCTGCTTGCAATCTCACCCTCCTCTCAATATCCAACTGTGTTTCTGATCCTGAGTACTCTCCATCACAAAGACCACCATATTCAACTCCACAATGTTGCACGCTTCTGCCCTGTTACCACAATGTTTCTGACACTCTGATGCATGGTACTGTCACCTCCAGATTTGAGTGATCTAAAACTCCGTTAGCCTACACCATTTATAAACTTCAGCTTATACAAAGCCATTGTCCATGTCCAATTCCTTACCAACTCTTACATGGGATGAAAGCTTGGACCAAGGCCTCAATTTTATTTTCCCCTGCCGGTGTGAAATAACACAGTTGGGCTTCCTGCTGGGTACCCGCCCATCCCATCCTCAGCAATTTTACGCTGGGGTGGGCACAGCCTTGCATGGGCCACCTTCCTTTGCCCAACTGAGGTCCTTAACTGGCCAATTATTGACCACTTAAGGGCTGTTTCCCACCCAGTCTCAATTTTTAGGCTGGTGGGAGGAGGTCCCAGGTATGAGACAAGCCTGAAAATAATTGGGTTTAGGCCTCAGGTGTGAAGAGCAGGGGCAGCTGCATTTGAAGCCCCCTTTTAACTTTGGGCACCCCCATCCACTTAAGGGCTGGTAACTGCCGGACCTCCTTCCCGTGGCCCCCCTCCTCCAATTTAAGGTCCGGTAACCACTGGACCTCCCTCCCACACCCCCCCCCCCCCCCCCCAACCCGGAATCTTACCCAACATCCCGATTCCCCACTGTCCACCCTCCCTGCCCTGACCTCTAAAACTTACTTTCTCCTGGAATCCCGGGGCTTGGCTCTGGGGACTGCTTATGGCCCCAATCATCTCGACTGGAGCTTCTGGCGCTGCAGGGACCCAAGAGCTGCCAGCCAATCAGATTGGTCAGTAGCTCTCCATGGCAGGACTTCCTCCCAAGTGAGGGGTGGAAGTCCCACCTGCAGCCAAATAATGCTCACTGGAGTGTGAGATGGCTGCAGGGCAGGCAGGGATGTGCTCCCCCCCACCACCCGTCAAATCTTTGGATGGTAGGACAGGAACACCTGCCATCTCAAAAATCCTGGCCTATATCTGGAACACTGGGTTCAGTGTTGGGAACTGCACCTCAGGAAGGATATGTTGGCTTCTGAGTCGGTATAATACTCATTTGTCAGAATGGTACTAGGGTTAAAAGGGTTAACTTATGACAACAGGCTGCATAAATTAAGCATGCTTTCCCTTGCATATAGAAAATCAAGGGGTGATTTAACTAAATTATTTAAGAAACATAAAGGGCGTAATAGGGTAGAACAAAACTATTTCCCTTGGAGCGGGGGTAGTTCAGGACATGGGTTCGTAATCTTAAAATTGGAGGCACTTCCTCATACGGAGTAGAGAGGCTGGAATCTTTGTCCTTTGAACAGAGAAGGTTAAGGGAAGAAACTGTTTCCACTGGTAGGTCAGTCTGTACCCAGAGGATACAGATTTAAGATAATTGGCAAATGAAGCAGAGGAAAGATGAAGAGCATTTTTTTTATGCAGAGAGTTCTGAAATTCACTGCCTGAAAGGGTGGTGGAAGTAGATTCAATAATAAATTTCAAAAGGGAATTGATACTTACTTGAGGGGGGAAACATTTGTAGGGCTATGGAAAAGAGCAGGGGGAGTGGAACTAATTGTAAAGCTCTTTCAAAGACCCAACACAGGGACAATGGGTCAACTGCCCTCCTCCTGTACAAGATGATTCTATAATTTGGCAGTGCCTGCAGTGGTTCAATAGTTCTTCCCTCTGAGTCAGAAAGATATGGATTCAAGTCCCATGTTAGGACTTGAGCACAAAAATCAAAGCTGACAGTCCAGTACGGTACTGAGGGAGTGCTGCCCTTTTGGAAGTTCCATTGGAGATGGATGAGATAGTAAACTGAAGCCTCCGCCTGCCCTCTAAGGTGAATATAAAAGATCCCATGGTACTGTCTCAAATAAGAGCAGGGGAGTTATCCCTGGAGCAGAATTTTGCCGCCAGCGTGCGGGGGCGGCCCTGACAGGCTGACATGTAAAATGACGCAAAATAACGTCGGGCGTCATTTCGATATTTCATTAGGCGGGCGCGCGCTGGAGTCAGCTGCATGCCTGCCGAACTGTCTACGGCCTGTTAAGGCCATTAAAGAAGTAATTTACCTTATTAACAACGCTGTCCATCCAACCTTAAGATTGGCGGGCAGGCGAAGAGCCCAAGTGGCCTTCGCGCTTTTCAGGAAATCTCATCCACAGCCAGGATAAGGTATCCTGAAGGTTTTATAAAATAATTCAATAAATTTTGCTAAATTCACAAACATATCCCAGCTCATGTGACACTGTCAATTAAAAAATTATTTAAATATGTCCCCTCATGTGACACTAATTTTTTACTTTATTTATAAAAACTGTTATTATCAACTTAATGTCCCTGAGACAGCTCTGTGCCTCAGGGAGATCACTGTGCTCCTCTGTGAAAGAGCGCAGGCCCGACTCTCCCTCCTCCCCCGCCCGCACAGGTAGCGCTGAGCACTACCGGCCATGCATTATGCTGGGCGGGCCTTAAATGGCTCCGCGTACGCCATAGAAAAAATTAACCCCCTGATCTCCTGGCCCAGATTTACCCCCAATCAAGATCACTGATAGCGTCTGGCCATTATCAGATTGCTGTTTGTTGGAGCTTGCTGCATACAAATTAGCTGTTGTGTTTCCTAAATTACAAAAATGATACACTTCACAGGTGCTTCATTGGCTGTAAAGCACTTTGGGATATCCTGTAGTATTGGAAGGTGCTTGTTGTAATATGCCTTTAAGGGATAGAAGCATGCCATTGTAGTATAACGGTGCTCAGTGTCTCGCTAAGAGGCCAGGAAGCTTATATGGTTGAACATAAACTGTTCATTGGGAACCCATAATATGTACAGTCCAAGGTACTGACTTGCATGGGTGCTGTCTTCAAGCCGGCTTTTTCCAGACTTTTCTTCACGCTGTCTACTATCATGTGACTCTCTACATCATATCGTGGGCAGTACTGCTCTCCAGTGCCACATTAAACCTTGCTCTGCCGAACACCCTTATACTACCATAGCATGCTGCTATCCCTTAAAGGCATATTATAACAGTGCTATGTAAATGCAAGCCTTTCTTTATGGTGCCACAGCTGGAAATGACTGGGTAGCAGTGATGGGCATGTATGGCTGCTTGGTATAGTTGTGTTCAGTTTTGTGTTATAGCTGCTAATTTTATAAACACTAACAATTTGCTTTATCAACCACGTTGGATCACTTAATATTGATCTTCTTTCGTTCAACAGATTACTTTTCACTTGTTATCTAATCTTAGGAAAATTCGTACGCTTTGTAGTTCCGTTTCTCATACAACTAGTGGGAATCTTTGAAATTTCTGCTTCACTATCAAAATCTCTGCTCAATCAATCAAAGAGAAGAGTAGCAGATATAGTTGTGTAGCAATTTCATTGGCAAATGACTCATTATTCAGCTTGTCTCTGGAGCCTCCGATTCCATTGCTGTGGCACTTCGATATTGGTCCGTTGCTGGGATATTGAAAGGGTTAAGAACGGGAATCCATTGCAATTCGGTAATTCCAGTCTCTTATTGGGAAGTTGCAGGTTTTCAGAATTTCATCTGTTTGACCTTGAAATCCATTCCCACTCTAATGAAAAGAAAGCAGAAAATAGAGTTGCCGGTGGGAAAATGGTTACATGAAAGGTACTTTGAGATGCAGCACCAAAACTATCACAGGCTTTCTTTTTATGTCTAAACAAAAATGTAGTCTTGACAATGGCAAATGGGAGTTGAACCTAAGATGCCTGGCCAGCACCTAAATTGTGGCAAAATGGGCTAACTGAGGCTGCACCCACTAGACTACTGGTTAACAAACTGCCCAGGGGCCTTAAGGCAAGTGGAATCTGCTCAAACATGGCTCCAGACATCAGAGGAGACAAGAACATGAAGAATGCAAACCCATGAAGATCATTCTTTCAGCTCTCACCTCCCTTCCACCCAGTGACATGGGCACTAGAAGAATTCTTAAAGTCCACAGGTGGCTATTTGGAGGTCCCTCGATCCTAGCTGAGAAGCTCTGAAAATATGAGGATAACTCTGGAGTGTGTCAATATTTATGGAAGATCCTGGGAGTGCTTCAATATTTACAGTGGATCCCTAGGAGTGTTTCAATAGATGATCACTGGGAGTGAACCAAATATTCACGACAATGTCAGGAGTGTATCAGTATTCACAAGGGAATCTCCACAAAAATAAGATTGCAAATCATGGGAAGTTGCTTGAATTTTATTAACTGGACAGGGCGCATCACTGTTACTTAACAATAAGCATTGCATTTCATACTGAAGCCTGTTGCTTCCATGGGGATTTGAATCTCTACAGAGTTTCACACCATTTACACAAACTTACAACATAAATATGTCCTGTGCTAATAGGGCACTATGGAATTTCAAATAACAGATTCAGACAATAAACAGGGATTTTTCCAGTCCCTCAATTATAACTCGATGAGAAATGTAAGCATTATGCCAGATCCATGACAGATAAAAGCACTAACAATTACATTAGGACATCATTATGGTAGAAGATTGATTGTGATTTGCTACTTACCTGTCCAGTTCATTCATTAATATCTCTGGCTGGGAGAAGGGCCAGGAAAGAATTGGGAGCCTCAACCTGTTCAAACAAAAACACTGGCTGAGAAGTTTAAAGTGATGACAAAAGTAATACTCTCTTACATTAATTTCCATGTAATTTCTCCAGGGTGCCCATGTTAATTTTGGCTGACTAGCCGCAGAAAAACCTGGAAAAACCAGCCCAGAGTGCCGCCATTTTGCTTGAGTCTCTCCAGCTCTTCTGAATGTCAACCATGGCTCAGTGAGTAAAATTCTCGCCTCTGAGTCAGAAGATTCTGGGTTGAAGCCCCAGTTAGAGACAAGTTTACGGATCCTGCTGATTTTGGGAACAGAGCTGGGCAAGGCCCGAAGCTACTGGGGCTGGCCGGCCGGCACACTGGTTTCCTGACCTCGTTCGCAGCTCCGGCCATGAGGCAGGTGGTCAATTAGGTTAATTAAAAGCCTTCTTAAGTAGGAGTTAACTAGGAGCTTCCAATTGGCCTTCAGTTTTCCCAAGCAACAGGGTTGGGAAAGGTGGTGTGGGGGGTGGGGTGTGAAGGGGGAAGCAGTTTAACTGCCTGGAGGCAGACGCCCAGCAGTAAGCCAGGGGACCAATGCTCCAGGCACATCTGCCGGCCCAGCCTTCCTGCCAGGGTGGCAGTGCAACCAAAGGCCACCCTTTAAACTGGCGGCCTGGTACTTTTTCTGCATTTTATTTAAACTTTTAGAAAAGTGGTCGAGAGTGCATGTGCATCTTGAAGTGCCCTCTCAATTATTTAACTTTTATTGCAGCCTGCTGCTTCTCTCACACTGGAAGGCCTTGGATTGGCCCTTCAGCTTTGAAAACCTGCCTGCCGTCCTTAATTAAAACAGGAAACTTGTCTCCATGCCAATTAAGGGGAGGCTGCCTTGAAATTCCCAGGTCAGTGACTGTTTGCCTCGGGGGAGGGAGGTTGTGGGACCCAGAAACAGTCCCAACTCCTGTTTCTTGCTCCCAAAGTGAAAATTCAGCCCTGGAGCACACAATCCAGACACGTAATTCTAGGGCGGTACTGAGGGAGTGTTGCAGTCTTTTAGATTCTGTCTGGCCTCAATTAAAATAACTGTAGAGGAGATTCTACCCTTTCTAATCACTAAATGTTTAAGTTTTTAGCCATCAGGAATCCTCCCTGTGCATGTATCCAATTAGAATTCCAGCCAGGAACTGTTGTAATGGAAATGTAATGGTCAATTTACACACAGCTGTGCCACAAACAGCGATGTGATAACAAATAGATCATCTGTTTTTAGTGATGTTGGCTGATGGATAATAATTGAGGAGAGCTCCCCTGCTCTGGATTTATTCTATGTGTTTAGTGTACTCGTGAAACATTTGCACTTTACACCGGTAACAACTTTTTTTTTATTCCTTCATGGGATGTGGGCTTCACATGGCAAGTCCAGCATTTGTTATCCATCCCTAATTGCCCTTTGAACTGAGTAGCTTGTTCAGCTATTTCAGAGGCCAGTTAAGATTCAACCACATTGCTGTGGGCCTGGAGTCACATGTAGGCCAGACTAGGTAAGGATGGTAGGTTTCCTTCCCTAAAAGGCATCAGTGAACCAGATGGGTTTTTACAACAATTGATGATAGTTTCATGGTCACTGTTACTAGTTTTCAATTATAGATTTTTTATTAATTTGTATTTAAATCCCACCAGCTACCATGGCAGGATTTGAACCCATGTGCCCAGAACATTAGCTTGGGCTTCTTGATTACCAGTCCAGTGACATTACCACTATGCCATCATCTTGCCCCAACAACTCACTGTTAACATAGAAAATGATGTTATCTAAATCTGCAGAATGTCCTGGGGGTATTCTGAAATGTTGTGAAAAAAATGTGCTTCAACATATGTTAAGCCCCTAATTGACATATGTAAGTGGCATGATGCCTGCTTTAGAGCACTAGCTGATGCATAAAATAACTTTAGAAAGTTCCGTCATTCTTATTACTGAGAAATAATTGGAAAATCAAACCTGATTTCCAATCAATATTTCTCTTTGCAAAGAGCACTAACACTTCAGGGAATTCCATACCTGTGGTTTGGGATTTATTCTGGAAGTAATGACAATGTTGGTGGCATCTTGTCCCTGTTCTTTTCGGACTCGTGCGTAATTGGCTCTGACCTCCACCCTTTGGCGGCTTGCTGTCGGAATGAGAAAGAAACTGGCAGTCAGTGAATGCTACTATTCCCTGTTAGAAACTAATTGCCTTCCACTGCTATGATGAGTGCCCACTACCCAATACATCAGATGTGTAGGCAACGAAAGTGCCAGCCAACAGCTGATGAGCCTACTTGACGTGATATTTTCATCGCAGTAGTCGACAATAAGGCTAAAACTGTGACGCAAGAGTCACATTTCAAACAGTTGGCGATTTAAGATCAGATTAACAGCATTCTGTTGAACAAAATATAGGTTTAATGAAGTGACAACTGAAAATCTCCTATACATCATATAAACAATAACAACAACTTGCATTTATATAGCACTTTTAATGTAGTAAAAAATGCTAAGGTGCTTCACTGGAGCATTATCAAACAAAGTGCAATGCCAAGCCACTTAAGGAGATATTAAGACAGGTGACCAAAAAGAGGTTTACCTGGAAAAACTCAGCAGGTTTGGCAGCATCGGCGGAGAAGAAAAGAGTTGACGTTTCGAGTCCTCATGACCCTTCGACAGAACTTGAAGTTCTGTCGAAGGGTCATGAGGACTCGAAACGTCAACTCTTTTCTTCTCCGCCGATGCTGCCAGACCTGCTGAGTTTTTCCAGGTAATTCTGTTTTTGTTTTGGATTTCCAGCATCGCAGTTTTTTTGTTTTTACCAAAAAGAGGTGTCTTTTAAGGAGTGACTTAAGGAATGAGAGAGAATCACAGAGGTAGAGCGGTTTAGAAAGAGAATTCCAAAATTTAGGGCCTAGACAGGCTCAGCCACTAATAGTGGAGGGATTAAAACTGCAAATGTATAAGATGTTGGAATTGGAGGAGGGCAGGAATCTCAGCTGATTGTAGGGCTGGAGGAGGTTACAGAGACAGGGAGGGGCAAAGCCATGGAGGGATTTGAAAACAAGGATGAGGATTTTAAAATCTAGGAATAAAATTACCTTCTTGCATTTTAAATCGAGCCAGTTTGTCGGAGTGATCATGGTAATACTCTGGTACTGATGATTCTTGTATGATGGTGGTTAAGGGTGGGGCAATCCTTGGGCTTGCCCTGAGAGCAGCTGGCTAGAGAGAGCTTCAAATTGCAAGGACAAGCTAAGAGGGAAAACAACCTACAGCAATATTTCCGTGGACAGGCACAACGTTAAGGACAAGTGGATGCTTTGGACTGAGCAATATATAGAAGCAATGTAATTGAAAATGTCTTTAACAAAATGTTATCTTTAATTGTGGGGAATTTGTTTTTTCTTTCCTTCCATGTGGCCTTTACAGAGTTCACTCAAATTCCTTTATGTTTTTCTGAAGACCAGCAGACATCTCTCGACAATGAAACTCCTCCATATGATCTGACAAAATGGGGGACCTCCTGCAGGTCAAGCAGCCCTTTCCAATTTTGTCAGTGAAATGCATCTTTTGAGTGGCCCTTCAAGGAATGCTGTTTGATTTAGGATCGCACAACTGTTTTTGTAGCAAATGGAATAATACCAAGGCCCGCGATTTTAATTTTCTTCAAAGGGCGGTATAAATGAAGCCCATGCTTTCTGTCACATCCAGCAAGAATATGTTTTGATCAAATATTGTGTGAGGAACAAGCCTAATGAAAAGCTTGTTTTTCAAACTTCTTAAAGTCCTTTTGTCTTTGCTTATAATTCTAGGCAAAAGAAAAATAACAGCTGATCTTATCTGAGCCAGACTGGGCCATATGCCAGTGGCCACACTGCTTTCTAGAATTACAGGGCAGCAACATTCAATTCTCAACTGTGGGACTTTAGATTGGCTAAAGAGATACTTTTCCAGAGTGGCTGGTAACTTTTCAGAACCTTACCACTGCGTGATGGGGTTTCTTTAACAACAACAACAATTTGTATCGATAGAGCGCCATTAACATAATAAAGCATCCCAAGGCACTTCACGGAAGCTTTATGAAGCAAAGTTAGACACCAAGGCACAAAAGACGATATTTGGGCAGATGGTCAATTGCTTGGTCAAAGAAAAGAGGTAGGTTTTATGGAATCATAGAATCATAGAATATAAGAACATAAGAAATAGGAGCAGGAGCAGACCATACGGCTCATTGAGCCTGCTCCACCGTTCAACATGATCATAATTTCAACTCCACTTCCCTGCCCACTCCCCATATCCCTCGATTCCCTGAAAGACCAAAAATCTGAGGTTTAAATGTATTCATTGCTGGCACATCCACAACCCTCTGGGGTGGAGAATTCCCAAGATTTACAACCCTTTGAGTGAAGAAATTTCTCTTCATCTCAGTCCTAAATGATTGACCCCTTATCCTGAAAGTTTTCCCTTGGTATAGATTCCTCAGTTAGGGGAAGCAAATTCTCAGTAACTATCCTGTCAAACCCCTTCATAATCATCAATGTTTCAATGAGATCACCTCTCATTTTTCTAAATAGATCCAATTTACACTGCCTCTCATCATCGTACAAGCCTCTCATACCAGGGATCAACCTAGTAAACCTTTGTTCTATATTGCCTACAATGCAAGTATATCCTTTCTTAAAAAAATGAAGACCAAAATTGCACATAGTATTCCAGGTGTAGTTTTATCAAAGCCCTGTACAATTGTAGCAAGACTTCTTTATTCTTCTACTCCAATCCCCTTGCAATAAAGGCATGCAAGAAAATGCAAAAGCATTTGCAACATTTTTCAGCCAGAAGTGCCAAGTGGATGATCCATCTCAGCCTCCCCCTGTGGTCCCCAGTATCACAAATGCCAGACTTTAGCCAATTCGATTCATTCCATGTGATATCAAGAAATGGCTATGGGCCCTGAAAACATTCCTGCAATAGTATTGAAAACTTGTGCTCCAGAACTAGCTGCATCCTTAGCCAAGCTGTTCCAATACAGCCACAACACTGGCATCTACCCAGCAATGTGGAAAACTGCCCAGGTATATCGTAACCACGAAAAGCAGGACAAATCCAACCGGGCCAATTATCACCCCATCAGTCTACTCTCGATCATCAGTAAAGTGATAGAAAGTGTTTTCAGCAGTGCTAGGAAGTGGCTCTTGCTTTGCAATAACCTGCTCACTGGTGCTCAGTTTTGGTTCTGCCAGGGCTACTCAGCTCCTGACCTCATTGCAGCCTTAGTCCAAACATGAACAAAAGATCTGAACTCATAGATGAGGTGAGAGTGACTGCCCTTGATATCAAGGCAGCATTTGATCAGGTGTGGCATCAAAGAGCCCTAAAAAAATTGGAATCAATAGAAATCAGGGGGGAAACTCCCCGCTGGTTGGAGCCATACATTGCACAAAGGAAGATGATTGTGGTGTTGGAGGTCAATATTCTCAGTCCCAGGACATCACTGCAGAAGTTCCTCAGGGTAGTGTAGTTTTTTTATTATTATTCATTTATGGGATGTGGCATCGCTGACTAGGCCAGCATCCAACATTAATCGCCCGTCCCTTATTGCCGCTTGAGAAGGTGGTGGTGAGCTGCCTTCTTGTATCACTGGAATTCATGCAGTCCTAGGCCCTACCATCTTCAGCTGCTTCATCAGTAATTTCCTTCCATCATCAGGTCAGAAATTGCGATGTTCGCTGATGATTGCACATTGTTCAGCTCCATTTGCGACTCCTCAGATACCGAAGCCCTTCATGCCCATATGTATAAAGACCTGGACAACATTCAGGTTTGGGCTAACAAGTGGAAAGTAATATTTGTGCCACACAAGTGCCAGATAATGACCAACAAGAGAGAATCCAACTATCTCCCCATGACATTCAATAGCATTACAATTGCTGAATCCCCCATTATCAACTTCTTGAGGGTAACCATTGACCAGAAACTGAACTGGCTATCCATATAAATACAAGAACAGGTCAGAGGCTGGGAATTCTATGGAGAGTAACTCATGTCTGACTCCCAAAACCCTGTCCACCACCTACAAGGCACAGGTCAGGAGTGTGATGGAATATTCTCTCCACTTGCCTGGATGAGTTCAACACCAACAACTCTCAAGAAGCTCAACACCATCCAGGACAAAGCAGCCCACTTGATTGGCACCCCATCCACCAATTTCAATGTTCACTCCCTCCTCCACCAATGCACAGTAGCAGCAGTGTGCACCATCTACAAGATGCACTGCAGCAACTCACCAAGGCTCCTTCAACAGCATCTTCCAAACCCAGAACCTCTACCACCTAGAAGAACAAGGGAAGCACTGACATGGTAACACCACCATCTGCAAGTTCCCCTCCAAGCCACACACCATCCTGACTTGGAACTTATCGCTGTTCCTTTACTGTCGCTGCGTCAAAATCCTGTACCTCCCTTCCTAACAGCACTATGGACTGCAGCGGGTTCAAGAAGGCAACTCACCACCATCTTCTCAAGGGCAATTAGGGATGGGAAATAACACAGTGACACCCACATCCCTTGAAAGAATTTTTTTTAAATTCCATGAGCCCTCATGTTGTGTATTAACCTTTGAGAGTACATACTACAGCTACTAGTTCCTTTTTATCTGCCCTTCTAGTTACATCCTCAAAAATATTAATAATTTTATCAAACAGGATTCTCGTTCATTAAAAACCATGTTAGCATGGTTACAGCACAGAAAAGGGCCATTCAACCCATTGTGTTCATGCCAGCTCTCTGCAAGAGCAACTCAGTCTAATCCCACACCCTTGCTTTCTCCCTGTAGCCCTGAAATTTCTTTTCCTTTTCACATAAGTATCCAATTCCCTTTTGTAGGCCTCGATTAAATCTGCTTTAACTGCGCTCCCAGCCAGAGCGTTCCAGATCCTAACCACGTGCTGCATAAAAGATTTTACCTCATGTCACTATTGCTTCTTTCACTAATCACTTTGGTGTTTTCTCTGGTTCTGGATCCTTCCACCAGTAGGAACAGTTTCTCCCTATCTATTCTGTCCAGACCTCCCATGATTTTGAACATTTTAATCTTCTCTTCTCCAAGGAGTACAGCTCCAGCTTCTCCAACCTATCCATGCAACTGAAGTTCTTCACCTCTGAAACCATACTCATGAATCGTTTCTGCATGTTCTCTAATGCCTTCACATCCTAAAGCAAGCCCAGAACTGGTTACACTATTCCTGTTGAGCCCAAACCAGAGTTATGAAGATTTACTATCACTTCCTTGCTTTTGTACTTTATGTGCCCATTTATAAAGCCCAGGGTTCTGTAGGTTTCATTTACTACTTTCTCAACCTGCCCTGCATCCTTCAATGAACTTGTGCACATATATCCCCCAGGCCCCTCTGCTCCTGCACTCCCTTTAGAATTATAACCTTTATTTTGTATTACCTCTCCATGTAGTTCCTACCAAAATGAATCACTTCACACTTCTCTGCATTAAGTTTTATATGCTACTTGCCTGTCCATTCCACCAACCTGTCTATGTCCTTTTGAAGTTTAACATTATCCTTCTCACAGTTCACAATATTTCCAAGTTTTGTATATTTTGAAATTATACCCTGTACACCCAAGTCTTCCTAGGTCATTAATATATGTCAAGAAAAGCATGGGACCTAACACCAGTTCCTGGGAAACCCACTATAAATCTCCATCCAGTCCGAAAAACAACCACTCGCCACTGCTCTGTTTCCTGCATGTTATTCAGCCAATTTTCTGTCCGTGCTCTCACCATCCTCTTTATTCCATAAGCTCTAACTTTGCTGACAAGTCTATTATGTGGCAATTTTTCAAATGCCTTTTGGAAGTCCCTGTACACTACATCAACCACATTACCCTATTCAACACTGTCTGTTATCTCATCACAAAGCTCAAGCAAGTTAGTTAAATACAATAAAAACCTCTCTCTTTTCCAATAGGAGTAATTTCAGACAGTAACTTCTCCCCGTCAGGGATTTGAATCCCAGACTCGCTTGTGATACCAACCACTATGCCAATGATGAAGAAGCATCATAAAGAAGGAACAAAAAGGTAAAGAGATGAAGAGGTAAGGAGTGAATTCCAGCCAGGCAGCTGAAGGAATGGCCACCAATGGTGGAGCAATTAAATCAGGGATGATCGTGAGGCCAGAATTAGAGGAGTGCAGATATCTTAGAGGTTTGTATGGCTCCAGAAGCTTACAGAGAATGGATAGGATGTGGCCGTGGAGGTATTTAAAAACAAGGAAGAGAATTTGAAAATCAACACATTGTTTGAGCTGGAGCCAATGTAAGGACAAATGTGCAAGATTAAAAGTAGGTAAGTACAATTTCTATATTCTCCTTCAATGCCTCTCCACTTTCATCCAGAGTGCACTCATCGGTTGGGATTTTCCAACCCCATCGTGGCGGGGCCCATCACAGGAGATTTGGTGGCCCAGCCAAAAGTCCTTTGACTTTCAGCAGGACTGGACGATCCCGGCAAAGCACAGAGGTGATAGGTGAATAGCATTTAGTGCAAGTGAGGACACAGGCAGCAGAGATTTGGATGACCTTAAGGTTACAGAGGGTAAAATGTAGGAGGCCAACCAGGATTTTGTTGGGATAGTCAAGTCTAGAGATAATAAAGGAATAGATGAGGGTTTCAGCAGCAGATGAGCCCAGGCAGAGCTTACTCGGGCATTGTCATGGTGGTGAATATGTGGTGTGTGAGTATATGGTCAGAATCTTATTTTGAAATCAAATATGATGCCAGGGTCGCAAACACTCTGGTTCTGCCTCAGACAGATGCCTGAGAATGGGAATGAGATTAAGTCATTAGCCAAGGAATGGAGTTTGTAGTGGGGATTGAAGGCAATGGCTTTGGTTTTCCCAATATTTAGTTTGAGGAAATTTCTGCTCATCCACCACTGAATGTTGGACAAGTGGTCTGAGAATTTTGTGAGATGAAGCTAGGTGCCACCAATGTACTTGTGAAAGCTGTTTTTGGATGATGTCTCTGAGTCATGTAGGGGAGGTGGTGGCATAGTGGTATTGTCACTGGACCTGGTACCCCAGAGACCTAATGGTCTGGGGGCCTGGGTTCGAATCCCACCACAGCAGATGGTGGAATTTGAATTCAATAAATATCTGGAATTAAAAGTCTTATGACGACCATTGTCATATGCCCTTTAAGGAAGGAAATCTGCCATCCTTACCTGGCCTACATGTGACTCCAGACTCACTCTTAAAAATGCCCTCTGAGCAAAGGCAATTATGGATGGCTAGCCAGTGATGCCTACACCCCAACAGCAAATAAAAAAAATAAGGTGACACCAAGGGAAACAGTAACAGTGAGAAGAGTAACCATTGCAAGTAATACTCTGGCTATGATTAGGAAGGTAAGAATGAAACTGGATAGCTGGGATTTTCCAACCCTGCCTGCTGCCGGGATCGTCCAGTCCTGCTGAAAGTCAAAGGACTTTTGGCTGGGCCACCAAATCTCCTGTGATGGGCCCCACCACGATGGGGTTGGAAAATCCCAACTGATGAGTGCACTCTGGATGAAAGTGGAGAGGCATTGAAGGAGAATATAGAAATTGTACTTACCTACTTTTAATTTTGCACATTTGTTCCAGAAGCCTCTGAAAAAGTCTTCAATTCTGAGTTAGAGTCGGAGACTTCGGAGGGTCCCGACTCAATTTCCAGAATAGTTACACAGGAAATGTTAGACAGGAAAAAAACCATGTCTAATTCCTGGATAACTACACAACTGACCCCCGCACCCCACGACTCTCCAGTCCCCACTGACCAACACCACCACCAACCCCCCAACTCCCTTCAACCCTCCAGCCCCTCTCAACACGCTGATTCTCCCTTCTCCCCTTTCGACTCCTCCTCTGACACTCCAACTCCTCCCTGACCCTCTGAATCCCCTCCAACTTCCCCCTGACACTCCTACTTCACCCCACCGCGATCATTTGACTCCTCCCCCATCCCGACCTGACCGGACCCAACCTTATCACCCGAGCATCACGCCACCCTACCACCCCGTCGCCTTCCACCCTATCACCCTGCCACCTACCACACTGCCATCCTAACAACCCTGCCAGCCATGACCCAGTCACTCTACCCACCCTACCACCTGTCACCCTACTACACAGCCATAATACCCATCCTGACACCCCACAACCTACCACCTGGCCATCCTGCCACCTAACACCCTAACACCATGCCATCATACCCACCCTACTCAGCTGGATCCCTACCACCCTTCGACCCTACCCACTTACCTCACTCACACTCATTCACTAACACAATGAAAGCTATTTAAATGTAGCAAAGCTTTTCACTGTGTTGGAGAATAAAGCCTTTCCAAAATATGTCAGCAAGTGCTGTGAAAAGGTGTGTGGCCTGGCTTCCCCTGACCACCCTGCACTACGAGGAAGGACGCCGAGAACAGGTAGGCTCTGCATCCAAGTGAGAAATGTGGAGATTCGACACTGTGCACAAAAAAATTGGTGCAGAGAGGCATTCCAATGGTGATTGCCAATCCTCAGAGAATTCGGCTCAAGATATTAAAGAGAAATAATTCAAGAATATAGTGAGCTGGAGAGTAATGATAATATAGTGAGCTGGACAGAGGAGATAATACAGTGAGCTGCAAGGTGGCAATAATACAGTGAGCTGGAGAGTGACGATAATACAGTGAGCTGGAGGGTGGCCATAATACAGTGAGCTGGAGGGTGGTCATAATACAGTGAGCAGGAGAGTGGTGATAATACAGTGAGCTGGAGAGCGGCCATAATACAGTGAGCAGGAGAGTGGTGATAATACAGTGAGCTGGAAAGCGGTGATAATACAGTGAGCTGGAGTCTGATAGCTTTGGGTCAGTGGTAATACTTTGACCCTGAGCAGGACTTGAGCATATAATCTAAAGTTAACACTTCAGTGCAATACAAAGGAAAGGACTGAAACAAGATCTCATCTGCTGTCTCAGATGGACACACAAGATTATAACAAGCGACACAGGAGTTCTTCCTGAACCATTTCTTATTTTACATACAGTTGTGAAATTTGGATTATTTTGCTCCTAAAGTTCTAAGTTTAGACCCAGTTGATTGGGTGGACCCAGCAGATTGTCCAGTCTGATTGGCCATCTCAGGATGTTGCAAATGGACACCTCCACTCAGCAATGGAGTGAATAAACTCGCTAACATCCATCATGTGTTCAGCTGGAGAACTAAATAGGCCTTCAACAGCAGTTCATCAGCTGAGCAATAATACCACCTGAACTTCAAAATTTAAGAGATTAAAGCTACTTACAAAACAACTATAGTGAGAAGGTTAAATTCTCCATCTATTTACATAAGCATTTGTAAAACTTTCATTAACTTAAGGAGCATGGCTGGTTTATTGGGAAGTCTCCCTCAGAAATGAGCTCAGCCACAGGAGCATTGGGCATTCCATATTTTTACAAGAACTTTTCTCTGTGACCTTACTCATAAAATGGATTTGCAGCTTTAAGTAAGAAGAAAGAAAGAGCTTGCATTCATCCAGCATCTTTCACCACCTCGGGATGTGCCAAAGTGTTTTACAGCCAATTTGAAGTGTAGTTTCTTAGTAGAAAATGGGACACCCAATTTGCACCCAGCCAGATCCCACAAACAGCAGTGACCAGCTAATGTGTTGTTCAAGGGATAAATATTGGCCAGGAGAACTCCAAAAGCAAATTAGTGCAGATGCGGGGAATCTGAAATAAAAACAGAAAACGTTGGAAATATTTAGCAGGTCTGGCAGCACCTGTGGAGAGGGGAACAGAGTTAGCATTTCAGTTCATAACCTTTCAGCAGAACCAAGAAATCACCATGGTGTCTTTTACATTCACCTGAGCAGGTAGATGGGACCTCAGTTTAACAACTCATGGAAAATACAGTACTTCTGACCTACTTCCAGAGGGAGGTTTGATCCTCACACCCTTAGATCAGGGCTTAAACCCAGAACCTCCTGACTCAGAGGCAAGAGTGCTATCCACTGAGCTTTGGCTGACAGCTAATTCCAGAATTAGTTACACACCAAATACTAATATACCAGAAAGTACTAGTAAACTGATTCAAAACTGTGGGCCAGCATTTTAATAATGATACACTTCTGTGAGTGTGCTTTCTCATTTGTAATCTTTCACAAAAACAGAGAGAATATGCCAGAGAATAGCAAAACGATGAATGGGAGGCTTATCGTGTTATTAGTGCGGGATGGATACACACATTCCTCCAGTCTGGTAAGAACCTGATAGATCTTCTTTTAAATTGGGAACACATTGCAGCAGCTACAATTCATTGGAGTGTTTTCTGGACTCTGCAAATAGCAGTTAAAAAAGAAAATCCTCCAAAATGCTCATGGTGATTCAATTCCACAAGCAGATTTTTCTTTCCGATAACAGTTGGCTCCAAAATTTCTTTTCAACGCAGGAAATAAGGAACAGTGAGGACTCAAAACATGAACTGTAAACTCACGAGAGGCTCCCTGGGACAAACCTCTGTCTGGCAGAAATGTTTCAAGAGTAACACTTGTACAGCCTTACTGACCCCCACACATTTCGACAGGCAGCAGATGAAAGTCAATGGGTCACCTTTGGGAGAAGATAAGGCCGGTTGCAGCCGATAGTATCATTCTATGTGACTGCATCAGTCAGTGTGTGTGCATGAATGTGTTATGCCTGACTTTATTAGGGAAAGATGTTGATTAGGTGTGCAGCCAAGCAGTAGCTGTGCCTCTGTCAGGTTTGGATGTTCAAATGATAGCACTGTAATCACATAGTTTCAATGCTGCTCAGGAAGCATTCTCCCCAGAGTGGCTGACTGTTCTAGAGCTGACCGTGGGAAGGGGGTAAGGTCTCCCTTCCTACCTGCTGAAAGGCACACGTAGTAGAGGACACGATTGGACTTCATGGCATCTAAAGAAACTTGGACTGGTTTTAAGGCGGAGAAGGTTAATGGGGGATTTAACAAATATATTCAAATTATGATGGGTTTTGGTAGAGTGCAAACAAAGAAACTGTTTCCACTGGTGGGAGAGTGGGTAATGAAAGGACTTGTATTTAATTTGTTGGCAAATAGCCAGAGGGGAGATGAGGTGAATTTTTTTTTGACAGCATGTAGTTACGATCTGGAATGCACTGCCTGAAAGGGTGGTGGAAGGGGATTCAATCGTCATTTTCAGAAGGTAATTGGATAAATACTTGTGGAGAGGATAGTACAATAGTAGGGCAAATTGACTAGCTCTCTCAAAGAGCTAGCAAAGGCACAATGGGCCAAATGGCCTCCCCCTGTCCTGTAGGATTCTATGATTTTATGAGGATCAGACTCAGTTGTCATCTCCTTCGTGATCACAGAGTCTCCTGATACTTGGAACCAAGTATTCCTCACTATTCCAAGAATTATGGATCATTTGGGCGCAGCGCACACAGGAAAAATCAGGGGTCGGGAAAGTGGAATATTATACAGCTGTAATGGAACTCACCCAATATTCTGCCATTAATCTATAGGATCTATCTGGGGTTACACCTAAATTATCTCTTGCGCCAAGCAAGGTTTGTTGTCCTCCTTCATTTGCTACAACAACAACTTGCATTTATATTTCATTTATAGAACAGTAAAAAGTCCCAAGGCACTTCAGAAGAGCATTATCAGAAAACAAATATTGATGTTCAGCTGTATAAGGAAACAGTTTATCTAAAGCTTGATCAAAGAAGTAGATTTTAATGTGCATTTTAAAGAACGAAGGAGATGGCTGAAGAAGTGAAAAGGTTTGGGGACGAAATTCCAGTGTTTAGGGTTAGACAGCTAAAGGTACAAAAGGAATGATGATGGACAAGAGACCAGATTTGAATGAACAAATTCACAAGTTTGGTATGGGAGTGCAAGGCTATGGAGGGGTTTGAATACGAGGATGAGAATTTTAAAATCGTGGTGTTAATGGAGGAGGAGCCAAAAGAGGCCAGTGAGCACCAAAGTGACAGGTGAAAGGAATTTAGTGCAAGTTAGGATACAGGCAGCAGACTTTTGAATGATCTGATGTTTATAGAGAGTGGAAGGCTGGTCAGCAGAGTATTAGAATAATCAGGTCTTTAGCTAACAAATGCATGGAGGTAGATGTCAGCTGTAGATGGACTAAGGCAGGCTTCTACTAGAGCACTCACATCCCCCTCAGATGAGGCATTGGAGGTTAGCCCACATTTTGAAATTGGAAACCTGTGGGAGGCAAAGTCCTCAGGAAAGAAGAGAAGGGATTTAGAGGGGGAAAAAAAAATCAGCAGAATGAGCAAAGTAAGGTCTTTTACTGGAACAGCCAAAATTAAAACAGATTGAGACAGGCATTGCAGTTGCCAATAATTATATTATTGCTGTATGCACTTGTATCAAGTTTCTCTCTCCTTTATTTTAATGGAGGCATTAACCCATGGGTTCTATTTAAATATTGGAGATGAGACTTTGATATGAGCATGCTATATGTTCAGTACTACATATTCATTGTTACTTATTCAATGTTACACATTAAGTGTGACATGTTCAGTGTTACATGTTTAATGGTACATGCTAAGCACAACATATTTAATATGTGCTAAGTGAAACACGTTCTATACATCAGTGCTACTTATTCCTACAGTAACAATATTGACAAGAAATTTCAACTCGATAATCTCTAGTTCTTGGAGACAAATACGCTGCACAGAAAAGCTGATAAGGAAGATATAATACACAGCACTAATTTGTCCTCTAGTGAATATACCGACGTATACTGACCAGCAACTGTTCAACACAGTTTTAGCTGAGGCTCCAGTAGCCTTTTTTTTAGAACCCTTCCATTAATTATCAACAGCTAATGCCTGAATACACACAGCAGGTCAAGTGGAAGAGAAAGAGTAAAGGTTACACAAAGGTAAGACACGCTTTCTTTCTCTTCTCCGTCATGTCCTGACCAGGACTTGAGCAGACAATTTGGGCTGACACTCCAAGGGCAGTACTGAGGGAGTGCTATCTTTTCAAGGGAACATATGCCAAATCTCCATGTCACCTTCTCAAATGATGAACCCTATTTTACAGAAGCGTTGAGGAGTTCTCCCCAGCATTCAGGCCAATGTTTATCTCTCGACCAACATCACTAAAACACATTATCTGGTCATTATAATATTGCTGTTTTTGGGAGCTTGCAATGTGCAAATTGCCTGCAGTGTTTCTTACATTACAACAGTGACTACGCTTCAAAATAACTTAATTAGTTATAAAATGCTTTGGGATATCCTGAAGACTTGGGACAGAATTTGCTGCCTTCCGGGCAGGTGGGCCCGACCCAATTTCCGGTGGGTGGGGAGCCGATCCCTGCCGGAGAAGCAGGCCCCGCCACCAGTTTGCGGGGGAGGGCCAATTAAGGCCCAGCCAGCGTGACGCCTGGCGGGAAGCACTATGCGCTGCCTGTGCGGGCAGGGAGGATTCCCCAAAAGCGAGGGTGCGCTCTTTTGCGCATGCGCACGGAAGAGCGCACATCCGCCTGAGGCTAAGCGCAGCCTCAGAGAGATCGCTGACAGTTTTAAAAACATTAAAAATAGAAACAAAAAATTCCTTAACATGTCCCCCTCATGTGACAATGTCACTACACTAAATCTTAATTAAACTTTTTAAATCTCTACATGAAACCTCTTCCCGCCAATGGATGAGGTTTCGTGTTTTTTCTATTCCCCGCCAGAGCTCCTGGCCTGCCCGCCAACCTTAAGGTTGGACAGGCAGATCCTTTAATCGTTTTAATGATCCTGTCAATAGCCTCAATTGGCCATTGACAGGTCAGCGGGCCTCAGTTGGCCATTGACAGGTCAGCGGGCCTCAGTTGGCCATTGACCGGTTAGTGGGCCTCAATTGGCCATTGACAGGTCAGTGGGCCTGCAGCTGATTTTGCTGCGGCCCCGCCTTCCTGAAGATTTAAATGGGGCGCGGGGTGACATGGGGGTTCTGCCCAACATCATCCCGTGTCATTCTTTGCGTCAGTGAGTGGGCCCCACCCCCGCTCGCCAACGGCAAAATTCTGCCCATGGAAGGTGCTCTGTACATGTCGATTGTTTTCTTTAAAATGCTTATTTTTGAGTGTGGAGGACAGAAGATATTCTAGATCAATTGTCAGCCTACATTGTTCTCAAACTGCCCTGTCAAAGAATAGCCAGGTAGTTTGTTACTTAATTTGGGATGTCTTGATCTACTTCCCATAGATTTATACACGTATTTTGCACTTGCATTTCCATGTACCAGTAGCTCATTTGTTGAAGCTCTTTGTAGACGAGAGTTAATTTACAGTTAAATGCTGATATTCCATTAACAGCTCCAAAACACCATGATTTTCTAGCCATTGTGACTCAGTTGGCCTTTATTTCTAATGACAGAAGGTGTCCTTTCCTTACCTTAGATACATAGAAAACGCAATACAGCAATTGAAAATCATTGATTCACATTATTCTGTGATAAATGATAGGTCTGTTTCTGATCTTTCATCTCAGCTTCAAAATCAACCCAACTGAGAAAATTTATCTCTTCCTGGTGTTTTATACTGTGGTCTGTTTGGTAAGTTTGAGATGGATTGACCGTAGCATTTCTGTTTTCAACTTAGTCACTTTGAGTCATCTTAATTCTTTTCTGCATATTCTTCTCGATGAGGGAAAGTTTATAGTCAGCCAATCTGATTTTGTTAGCGACATCTTCCAATCTATTGGTGACTGCTTTCAATCAAACTTCTTCATTGCCAAACGTTGTTGCTGGTCTCAATTCTCTCCTATTTACAGAAATGCAGTGAGCGCTGCTTGCTATCTTGCTTTTCCATCATTTGATTGTGTATCAAGGATCTTGAGTGAGGATAGGATCAGTGTTATCCTGTTGCTGTGGAATTTTCTGTTTTGGTTATGAGGAGTTTATCATGGAGGGAAATCCTATTTTATGTTTATTCCTTTCCGCAGTGTTTTAGAGCATTCTCTCTGTGATTAAACAGTGGCGATGGAAGATTATGTCCAGGACACTTTTGAAGTCTAATACCTTAGGATAAGCATAAGAAACAACACTCTCAGATCTGGCACAGCATGGGCGCATGCAGAATGTGTATCTCTTCACTGTCTTAACAATGCACCTCATCGCCAAATTAAGTGGAGCACCATGCCACTGTGATGCTTCTCATGGCTTGCACTGGTTATTCCATGGCCTCCCTAAATGACAATGTCCTTTTTAGCTCATCAATAACAACATACATTTATATAATTGTCAAGCCAAGTACAGGCATGAAGATGTTATAATTTTTAAAGCTGTATTTTAAAAAAGTGAACACAAAATCTGTTAAGGTGGCTGCAACACACCATGTGACTTTTGGCCTTTGAACTGTAGACAGTAAAGTCTGCGGCCAATGACTGATTAAAATGGACCAAAATCTACAGGGATTGCAGACAACTTTCCTCCATGTTTCACTAGGGGAATTAAAACTCAATGGGTACCAGATGAATGTGAAATGGGTCCCATCAACCTTGGCTGTTCTCAAACTCTCAAAGTGTGAAAAGCCACAACTCAAAGATCTTGAGTGAGGATAGGATCAGTGTTATCCTGTTGCTGTGGAATTTTCTGTTTTGGTTATGAAGAGTTTATCACGGAGGGAAATCCTATCTTATGTTTGTTCCTTTCTGAAGTGTTTTAGAACATTCTCTCTGTGATTAAACAGTGGCGATGGAAGATTAAGTCCAGGACACTTTTGAAGTCTAATACTGTTTATTGGCCTAACACACCATCTTATTTGGAAAAGGACTTTGGACTTGGAACAAGTACATGGATGAGACAGCCATGTTTGTTACCTGCTTTCAAAATAGCAAGAATCAGCACCACAGAGGCAGAAACTCCAGCAGAAAACCATCAAGCCAGTTCCAGTCAAATAAACAGCCATGGTAATAAAAGTGGGCAGAATTTTATGGCCCCCGTTGAGGCAGGAGCGGGGCCATAAAATGCGTCAAGCCATTCATAACTCCGTTGACTTCAGCTGGACCGTAAAATCTCACAGGTGTAAAATTGTGCCCAGTAAGTGGGAGAAGGACTCTTTCTCCAACCTGTTCTGCCTTCAAGTTCACCTGAGAACCATCCTCCTGGCAATCCAACTACAGAAACCTCAAAACTTACTGAGAATCCTCTACTTTTCAACATCTTCACTCCAGCCAAAGTATCAACTCACCTAAGAAAATACAGGCCTGCTATGAAAGAGACTGAAATAATTCCAAATTGTAACTGTAGTATTTTTTCTGCGTCTGTGTCTCATCTTTGTTCAAGTGATAGTGTGTGTGTGAGATGTTGTATCTTTAAACCTCCGGGGCAAGTATGGGAGAATAAATAACATTCCTTATTTTAAAATTCACAAAAAAAAAGCTTGCTGCTAGAATTGTACAAATTGGGACAACCACTCTGAGGGTGAGAAAACACATACGCCTCACATACAAACATTTTGATCACAGACGATGGTAAAAACATAGGACTGAATCTTACCTGTGTAGGTTGGGCTGGGCGGGAGTGGGCGGGGGAGGTGGCGGGCACAGAGCCGATCGCCGCCCCGCGATTGGCTGCACATCGCCATTTTACATGGGCGGGCCAATTAAGGCCCGCCCAGTGTAATATGTGTTCCGTAGCGCTCAGCAATCTCCCTGAGGCGCAGAGCTGCTTCAAGGGAGATTAATCTGATAATAAAACTTTTTAATAAAGGGAAGAAAAAATTAAACATGTCCCATCATGTGACAGTGTCACATGAGCTGGGACATGTTTGTGAATTGTGCAAAATTTAATTAACTATTTTATACAAGCTTCAGGAAACCTCATCTTGCCCATGGATGAGGTTTCCTGAAAAACGTGAAGGCCGCTTAGGCCCTTCACCTACCCGCCAACTTTAAGGTTGGACGGGCAGCGTGGTTAACAACTTTAATTGTTTTTTTAATGGCCTAAATAGGCCGTTGACAGTTCGACAGGGGCGCAGCCATCTCCAGCGCCTGCCCGCTGAACAAAATATCGAAATGACCCACGATGACATCGGGACACACGCCCGACATCAGCACATATCATTTTACATGTTGGCATGTCAGGCCCGCCCTCACATGCCGACGGCAATAGTCTGCCCATAAATTCTGTCTGCAGCATAATGCTTTTAACATAGTGCATCGCAAGGCATTTCACAGGAGCATTTTCAGACAAAATTTGACACATAGCCACACTAGGAGACATTAGAAAGAGGTAGATTTGGAGGAGTGTCTTAGAGGAGAGAGATGTGGAGAAGCAGAGAGGTTAAATGAGAGAATTTCAGAGACTCCAATGGGGAGGCTTGAAAGTCTGGATGTGGAAGAGGCCAGAATTGGAGGAACACATATATCTCAGGGGGTTGTAGGCCTGCAGTAGATAACAAGGTTTGGGAGCGGTGAGGCCATGAAAGGATCTGAAAACAAGTATAAGGATTTTAAAATTGGCGTGTTGCTGGAAGAGGAGTTAATGTAGGAAATCCATACTTTGTAAAATGCTCACAAAGAATTCAGTTCACTTCAGCCCCTATCAGCCTGTCTTGGTTTGGATCCAGATGCCAGCAAGGAAAAGCCAGGGTCTATTCCAGTATACCATCTCTTATGATAAAACTGCTCTTAAAGCCTTCAGTTATGGACAGGAAAGAATAATAATGCTCCTGATCAGTATCAGATGGCATCTGCTAAAATGGGTTTGTTGATGGATGTTGAGTAAGGATAGGAGCAGGTTTGGTTGTGGTGTTCATTTAACCTGCTGACCCTCACTGACTAAACCAGTACAATGAAGCAAGTCCACTTGCGTAAGGTACCACAGAGACAATGGTGGCAGGGTTACAGAAGCCTGCATCTTTAAAGGTAAGGAACCAACAAAAATGAAAAGATAAAAACAATAATATCTTTTCAACTCTTCTGCATGCTCTAAATTGTAGCTCACTGATGGTTTGTGAAACAGAAACTTTAAAAGATGCTCAAAGATGGATGTGAATTTTTTTGAGAAATTTTAGAACATGCATGTCAATTTCATTTTAACAGGAGATGAACCACATTGATGCAATACAGATAGTTTCAGTAAGTCTTGAACATATGCTCTTTCACCACTGGAGATATCATGGAATAATTAACCACCCAAACAGTGGGAAATGAATTTGGCGATAGCAAAAACACAGATAAATGACCAACATTTGTCATTCCCCAAAATAGATGTCCAGTTATCCAGATTTTAAGCTCTGAAACTTCCTTCCTAAACCTTTACACTTCTCTACCTCTCTCTGTTTCTTTAAGCTGCTTCTTTGACCAACTTTTCACTCATCTGTCTTAAAACCTCCTTAGGTGGCTCGGTTTCAAGCTATGTTTGATAACCTTCCTGTGACATGCCTCAAGTTGTTTTACTATGTTAAAGGCACTGTATAAATGTAGGTTGTTATTGTATAGAGCCCAGATTGTCTTGATTACAGATTTACAGGTTACAGATTTGGGCAACGCTGCCAAAGCCTCATTTATTGCCCATTCTTAGTTGTCCTGAGAAGATGGTAGTGGGCCACCTTCTTGAACCAAAGCAGTCTTTGTAGTAATGGTGCTCTCACACAGTTTTAGTTAGGGAATTCCAAGGTTTTGGTTCAGTAACAATGAAGGAACAGCGATATAGTTCTAAGTCAGGATGGTGTGTGACTTTGACACGTAAATTTGGAGGTGATAGTCTTCCTACAACATTGTTGCTCTTGCTGTCCTCCATGGAAGAGGTCACAGAAGAGGGAGATACTTTTGAAGTAACCTATGTGAGTTGTTTGGTGCATCCTGTAAATTGTCCACAGTACCCTACTAATGGAGGGATTGGATATTAAATCTGATGACCAGGGTGTCAATTAAGTAAACTGTTCTTCTCTGATTGGCAATGAGCTTCTTTAGTGTACTTGCAGCATCACCCACCTAGGTGAATGCTGAGTGCTCCATTACATTCCTGACGAACCTTGTGGACAGTGAAGAAGCTTTAAGAAGACAGAAGGATGAGCTGCCTATCAGATGAGTATCTACCCCATGTACTGCAGTTGTATTAGAGTGCTGGGCAGTCACTTTAACATAACTGACAATCTTAGACTGGACATCAGATAACATGCTCCTGACACTAGACTATCAGTGAGAGAAACTGAGGCGAGATCTATGAACTTTATTTGTTTTCTGTACTGTAGCCAGTGAAGGGAATAAATTTAAAATGTAAGGGTAAATAACAAACAAGGAAAAACCCATATAGGTGATATAGATTTTACTCCTATTTCAACACTGCCCAAAGGTATTTGCTCAGATGATATTATAATTTAGGAAACTTGCCAAAGGGCACAGGAATTTATACAGTACTTATTCCTCTGTGTTTAACATTGCACATTTATAAACTTAGACCGAGAGATATTCCTCCTTTGTTCTGTTCAGATTGAGATCTCATTTATTATCCTTTTAAACAACAGATCACATCTGCGTACAATGCATGTTGAACAGATTACATTACCATGGTGATAACAGCTCCCAACACCAGCACAATTACTTCCATAGTGCTTACCATCTTTGACTCTTCTTGGGCTGAATTATGCTATGTGCATGAAGGCAGTTTAATGTGCAAAGACTACACAGATTTGTGGCAAAACTATCTTCAGAATCATCCACAACAATCAGGTACTGCATCAAAATGTGCTTTCAATAATTGTTTTAGTCATCTTACTGCAGCAGAAATTCAACCTTTGACCTCCAAGTGGTTACTACCTCCTAAGAGAATAGGAATGAAGTGCAGCCAATTGTTCACAATATAGGTCTATTTTTTCCTACTTGTTTAAAGGAGTTGAATAGCAAAGCTAAGTTGTGCATGGATTTTAAAATGCACCCTTTTAGCATTATCATAGAATCATAGAATAGTACAGAACAGAAAGAGACCATTCAGCCCATCAAGTTAGGCTGGCTCTTTCGAAAAACAATTCAGTTAGTAGTAGAGCCCAGCCTTTCCCCCATGTCTGTAAGATTTTTTTCTCCTTCAAGAATTCATCCAAATCCCTTTGATGATTACAATTCAATCTATATCCATGCAGTGCGTTCAAAATCCCCATCACTCATTGTGTAAGAAAGCTTTTCTTAATGTTGCCTCAGGTTCTTTTGTCAATCACGTTAAATGGCCCGCTGATCATTGAGTCTTCACCCATTGGAAACAATTGGTCTTTAGAAACTCTGTTTTTATCAGCTTTGCATAATAATGAAGAGTCAATTATATGGGATGAAGTAAAGGAACCTTGTGCCATTTTTGAAGATAATAACGTTAAAGCAATAATAATTGTTGCACTTCAGACTCTACCCTTGTGATTAGAGAATCAGGCTGAATATAACTGTTGTGAGGGTCCAGTTAATTTGTAATGCACACTCTTCACAGTTTGGAGGGGGGAGTGGGGAGGGGACAGGAGCGGATAGGTGAGGAGAGAGAAGAGGACAAAGGAATGTAGAGGGGATGAAGGGGAAAGGGGAGTGGAGGAGAGGAGAAAGGAAGAAGAAAAGAGAATGAGGAGAGGAGATGAAAGGAGAGGAGGGGGAGAGGAGAGGGGAGAGGGACTGGAGGAGAGGAAAGGAGACAGGAGCAGAGAGGAAAGGAGAAGAGGGGAAAGAGGAGAGGAAACGGTGAAAGGGAGTGGAGGGAAATAGAGGAAACAGGAGATGAGAGGAGAAGTGGTGGGAGGGAAGAGGAGAGGTGTGGACAAGGAAGTTGAAAATAATTAAAAACAAAGTGGCTTTTCTGTATAATGTTGAAAGTTAAAAGTACCAAAAACTGAGGGCTAATTCTGAGATTAAGGGCTGATTCTGTGGGACATGAAATTCACAGAAAATGATAAATTATGAGGGCATAGCCAAGGTTTTAACATCCTTTGAACAATTACTGAGGGAGTGTGGTACTGTTGGATGTGCTGCCCCTAAAACGAGATGTTAGACTGTGACCCTGTCTGCTATCTCAGGTGCATGCAGAAGATCCCATGGCACTATTTGAAAAAGAGCAGGGGAGTTCTAGCCAATACTGATCCTTCAGTCAATGCCTAAAACAGATGATTTAATCATTTATCATGAAAATTCATGAAAGACACCATTTAAAAAAAACTTCTGTAGCATCTTTTATGATCACAGGTCATCCGAAAGCCCTTTACAACTAATAGAAAACTTCTGAAGTGTAGTCACTGCTGCATTGCAGGAAATATGGCAGCCAATTTGTGCGCAGGAAGCTCCCACAGATAGCAATGTGATAATAACCAGTTAATCTGTCTTTAATGATGCTGACTGAGGGATAAATATTGGCCTGAACACCAAGGATAGCTCCTCTGCTTTTCTTTGAAAAAGTGCCATGGGATATTTAATGCCCAACTAAGAGGGCAGGGGTGGTGGGCCTCAGTTTAATGTCTCATCTGAAGAATGGCACCTCCAACAGTGCAGCACTCCCTCAGTACAGCACTGGGAGTGTGCCCACAAATAGCCACCAAGTGTGACCATCACACCTATTGGGACCATGGAACTGTCCCTTAAACTCTGAAAACTGGGGTAGGTTTTAAATTTGCCACCCCACCTGGTTTGAAATGACATTGCAAATCGGCCACCCATGGTAGAAACAGTCTCAATTTTCATTTCCATTGGTTTCACTCTTTTATAAACATGGATCAGTTAAAATAAAAGTACATCGTAAGAAAAAAATAGTAATTACATGTCAGGCCATGTCACTTGTCTGATTCATTAAACCCTTCAAGTTTGAATGTGTGTGCATAGGCTGTTAATTAGTGCACCAGACAATATAAAACAGACTTCATACTCCCTGCCCAGGCTGATAAAGCCCATTAATCGAAGGGACACGATGTGTGTCAGCACTTTTTTTATCTGAACTCTGGTATTCACTCAGGAGGTCAAGAAGACAGTACCAACCTGTGCTAGTCATGAAAGGCTCACCCAGAGAGACACACACCAACATGTCTCGCTCTATTCTTTCCCACGAGGTGATCTGCTCTCCGTCAGGGCTGAAGAGGATCTTAGCTGCACTTCGCAGCTTAAGTCGAGCTGTGCAGTTTTCTAGCAGCTAGAGCAGGGAAAGAGAGCAATTTTTATAACACTCAACCACGGAGAAATATATCAACAGTGATAAACAAAAATCAGAAGGAAACTCCCTCTGTTTTATTTTCCATATTTTTATATTTCTCCATGAAAAATTTCCACAGGAAAAAAGTCAAGAACAAAAGAACTTTTCATTTTCCAGCCACGTCTCATTGGATAGCGCTTAGAGTGTGGGTTCAAGTCCCACTCCAGGACTTGAATACAAAAATGTAGGCAGACATTCCCAGTGCAGTACTGGAGGAATGCTGCACTGCCAGAGATGCTGTCCTTCAGATGAGATATTAAACTGTGGTTCTGGCTGCCTTCTCAAGTGGGCATAAATGGTAATATTTCGAAGAAATATGAGTTCTCCCTGGTGACAAAGCCTATAGACCCCAATCAACATCACAAAAAACAAATTATCTGGTTATTATCATATTGCTGTTTATGGGAGCTTGCTGTGCAGAAATTATCCCCACACCCGTATTTCCTACATTAGAACATGACTACAGTTCAAAAAAGTACTTAATTGTCTGTAAAGCACCGTGGGACATCCTATGATCATGAAAGGCGCTATATAAGTGTACATTTTCACAATGAAGGTTCAGATCATCTATTTAGGTGCTGCTTGAAAGAGTGTAGAACTCCCTTGTTTTTCTTCATATAGTGCTATGGGATTTTTTGCATCCACCTGACAAGGCAGCTGGGGTTCTCTCATCTGAAGGATACCTCTAACAGTGTAGCATATCCTCAGTACTGTGCTGGATTGCCAACCTAGATTTTATGCTCAAGTTTCTGGAGTGGCGTTTGAACTTATGACTTATGACCAAGAGAACTATCCACTGAGCCACAGCTGATGCAGAAAGTGACCCAGAGCAGATCTGAAACAGTAATAGATCACACCAAAATGCAATTGAAAATTATATTATTTAAAACCATATACTAATGAGCTATTGTTAAACTATTGAAAGTGGAGGGATGAAAGTAATCAATTTTGTTATGTGTTAGGCTAGAATCACACTTCTGTAGTGTCAGTGCAGAGAGGGTTATCTTTGCATCCAAGCACTTCAGTTATGTAGATAATTTATGGAATGGAAGTTGTGGGCATGGAGCCTCACCCACTGGCAGAACGCATTGGAAATTCAGGCATATGCTGCCAACATAGTTGGTTCTGAATTTCTATAGGCACTCCTTGGTGTGCAAGGCTGAAAGTTGACAATACACAGTCGTAAAGTTGTCCCGTACAGTGTAACTGCAACCTGAGTCCATGCTCTGAGCTTCACCTGGCAGGTGGGAATCTGGTATTTCTCACTGGGCCACCAGCTAATTAATAATTAAATAGAGGTAAGTCACTTCTAAAAGAGCTGGCACAGGAATGATCTTAGCTGTAAGATTCTATGGACAGAATTTAATGACCTCCTCCAAAACAAGTTTAATGTTGAGGAAGAATTTAATTGGTTGTGAGGATGGCAGTTGGGGATCCTGCCACCTTCCTGTCTCTGCCCTGATTAAGTCCGTGGTGGGAATGCTCATGATGGACTTCCCGTGCCGGTGCCAATTGAGAACCTTAAGTGGGCAATTAACACCACTTAAGGGCCTTATCCCACCACCACTGGCATTTAGCCAGCTGGGGGGGGGGGGGGACTTGCCATGTGGGAAGCCTAAAACCAAATCCTGGTGGTGCTGCTTGCGGGCTGCCAGTGGGGGTCCCTTGCTTGAAGGCACTCAGTGCCTGATCGAGGGAAATGGCATAGGAAAGGAAGGGGCTGGTAAGAACCACGCCCCCTGCTCTTGCAGCCGACACCCTCCCCTGTGGTCGCCACCCCACAATTCCCATCCTACCATCATTCACCTGTGGCCTGGGTCTCTCGGTGATCCTGGGCCTTGAGTGGGTGCATTACCGACAGCAGCCACCGCCTCCCCAGTGGCGTTGCCAAGCAGCAAAGAACTGCTGGCATCTGATTAGCGGAACTTCTGCCCCTGGGGTCCTTGATCCCAGGGAAGACCTGCGGCTGCCCAATTAATTGCCTGATTTGCACTTAATATGCTGGGCCTTCCCGAAAATAGGTGAAGTGTGCTTGTCGTCAGCTCTCCAGTCAGTGGGTGAGGCCCCCTGTCACCTACATTAAATTCTGCCCCTTGATTCTATTTACAAGAACAATCACTTGTTGCCCTAGCTCTAGACACCACAGGGCCAATATTCAGATAGCTTGCACAAAGACGAGACACTGTCCACCCAGGGGTAGTGCATGGTGGGGAACATACAATATGTATGGCGACCTACTGCCAATCGGTAGGGTGGGAGTGGTGGAATTGTGATTTCTTTAAAGTTATTAGGCGGCGGGTAGGGGGGGGCGGCGCAGTGTGGTGCGGACCAGCTATCCTGTGGCGGGGAACCGGTGCACAAGAAGACTGGCAGCAGGATGGACAACTTTCCAGATGCCAGGTGCAGCATTTATGCTTTTCCAGTCCCCACACAAATCGGTAGCTCTTTCATGGTTAAGGAACAGCCTGCAGTAGCTAAAATGGTTAAACCCCATTGGCTAGGCCACTCACCACTCAGCCAAATAGTAGGCAGAGTTAGTGAACGCTCTGCCCTCTGCAGCACAAAAATCATGCTGAGGGTCCTACAACTGGTGTAGGATCCAGGTTGAAACTTGTTGGTGAGAGTCCCACCCATTCCAAGCTGAAGAGTTGCCCGTCCATTCCAAGGCTCACTCATAAATCAAATCATGCCGACTTTGGGCAGTAGGATATCTATTGTCTCCTTGCCACCCTGTTTTTCAGTATGAACTCTGCTGCAATTATCCTAACTCCCATCAAGTCCTGTTTACCTATCACCCCTGTGTTGGCTCAAGCAACATCCTAATTTTAAAATTCTCATGCTTGTTTTCAAATGCTGCCTTGTCTGTCCCTATTTCTCTAATCTTCTCCAGCCCCACAACTCTTCCATCCAACTCTGGCCTCTTGAGTATCGTCGATTTTACTCGCTCCACCATTGACAGCCAGCCCACCTGGCCCCTAAGCACTGAAAATCTCTCCATACACCTCTTTGCCTCTCTACTTCATTTTACTCCTTTAAGATGCTCCTTAAAACCTCCCTCTTTGAACAAGTTTTCGGTTATCTGACCTAATATCACCTAATGTGACTTGGCTTCATATTTTGTTTTACAATGTTCCTGTGAAGCACCTTGGGACATTTCGTTACATTAAAGGCATTATATAAATATACGTTGTTGTTGTAGCTGTTGAAAAAGATGAAAATTTTCCACTATCACTGTATGGGTACTACCCGTGAGTAAACAGAGAGAACCACAGGAGCTGAGTGCTGCAAGTTTACAGACATAGTTGCTTCCAAATACTGTATAGGAAAGGCCTGAATTGAGACAAATTCTGCTGTTTAAGAGCAAGCTGTAGTTTGGTGAGGACTAACTGGACTGACGATCTTTCCTTTCGTTTTCATGTATGTCCACATTGAAATGTACCTGCACTCAACATCAAATTCAATGAGGAAAGAAATCTACAGCAGAGGTAGGGTGATAGGGAGGGAGTTAGAGAGATCAGTCAGTTGTATCAGTTGTACAAGCACAAAATGGTTGCAGAAGAACTAGATGAGCAATCTTTATTCACACCCAATTCTTAACTTTAAACATCTAAAACTTTGCTGCTTTTAATTTAGCAAACACCAAGCCCAGTTTACATACTGGCATGTGCTCATTGAGTTACATTGCTTCCCAGTCTAGCAACACCTCAAATTGGAAATTCTCATCTTTGTGTTCAGATCCTTCATTAGCCTCACCCCTGGCTACCTCTGTAAACTGCTAGAGCCCTACAACCCTCTGAGTACTCTACATTCCCCCAATTCTGACCTGTTGTAAAATCCTTGCTTTCTTCATCCGCCATTGGCGCCTGTGCCTTCAGCTGTCTAGGCCCCAAGCTCCAGAGTCCTTTCCCTAAACTTCATCTCTCCATTGCGACCTCCTCCTTTAATGTGCTCCTAAAAAACTAGGTTCTTGACCAAGTTTTTGGTCACCTATCCTAATATTTTGTTGGTTGTCAAATTTTGTCTCCTTACATTCCTATGAAGCACCTTGGAACATGTTATCATGTTAAAGGTGCCATATAAATGGCAGTTGTTGTTGTTATTGATTATCCAGTGGAGTATACCTTAAGTGCTATCGTGTTTCTAAGGACTTCATGTCCAGGTATGATTACGATCCTAGAATACATTCAAGAATATTCAAATTAACACCAGGTGAAATTCCCCTTTATTGCAGAATTGCCCATTTTGTCTTCAAAGTTCATTTTGAATGCGGACAAAGGATGTGCCATACAACAAGCTCTTAAAGGCAATGGGATTTGTGTAATTGATTTGAAGTGTTTAGCACCTCTTTAGCCCTTTGGCGTCTTGTCAGGGCCACTGGGAATGGGCAATGAATGCTGACATTGCCAGTGAACCCTGCAACAACGATAATTTGCTTTTATATAGTGCCTTGAACAAATTCAAATGTTCCAAGGGGTCCAAGAGGCTTCACAGGAATGTAATCAGATAAAATTTGACAATGTGCCACATAAGGAAACATTATGAGCATCTTAAAAAAGAAGAGAGAGACAGAGAGATTAAGAGAGGAAATTGCAGAGCTTAAGGTCAAGGCCTATGTCTAAAGATGGAATTACAGATAAAGGTAGCAAGTGAAGGTAAAGTTAATAATAGGTGTTGATTTGGAATAAGAGATTTCAAGTTTGAAGGAACACATGTAGCGACAGACATGTTCCCTTCTTGAGTTTCTTGGTGCTCATGCATCTTACAGCTAGGTTGAGTTACAATATTTTGTTGCGTTGAAATCCTTGGAATATAAGGTCACACCTAGGTTTTCAGCTGTAAGTTGCAGCTTCAGTGTGGGTCCTGCCAAAGGTAAGGGTATGCATGTAACATTTTGAAGGAGTTGTAAGGTTATGGGAAGATCTTGACATGGGGAAGGAGGTTCACATAGGACAATTTGTGGTACACGAGCCAACAAATGTTACAGCTAAGTAGTCTTATCTTCCTGTGCCCTTGAATTATGCCATCTTTTACTACATCTGTTCACAGTTCTGGTTGGCACTTATGTTTAAGATGTAGCATCTCGTTAAATGCAACCTTGGGAGAGTAGGTGGCTCATCAGGTATCTCAATTGTAACAATAAGAACATCTTATATTTATATATAGCTTTCAATGTAATAAAACGCCCCAAGGTGCTTCACAGGAGCTTTCTGAAACAAAATCTGATACTGAGTCACGTAAAAAGATATAGGCCAGAGTTTTTCATCCTGTGGGCAGGCGTGCCCCCGACCCGATTGGGTATAAAATGGCGCGAGATGACATCGGGCAAGCATCCAAACATCATCATGCACTCGCGCGATATTTCACTTGGTGGGCACAAGCAAAAGCGGGAAGCAGGCCCTCTGACAATTAAGATGGCAATTAAACCCATTAATGGTGCAATTGTCTCCGAATTTTTCGTGGCCTATCGCCTGGATGGCGAATCGGCCAGGTGGCCTTTACATTTTTCATCAAACCTCATCCAAGGGCGGGATGAAATTTCCGTTTTGAAATATTAAAAAAGTCCATGGACAGCACTTTTATCGGGTATATTTTCGGGCGCTTGATTGTGATTCATGGACATTTTTTTTGCAGCTTTTCAAATCTTTATTTAATCATTTGAAGGTCTGCAGCTCCCTGAGGCAGCTGTCTGCCTTCAGGGAGCTCTCGCGCAGCGCTCACCTGTGCCTGCGGAGATGTCATCGCCCGCCCTCATCCTGCCCCCTACCCCGGCAGCGCTGAGCTTTTCAGGGCACGTTTCATGCTGGCTGGCCGTTAATTGGAAAGCCCGCATGAAATCACAGTCGGGGGCCCATTGTTGTCAGGGGCCCGTTTCCAAACCACTCCCAGGCCCACCGATCGCACGCACCCGCCAAAGGTAAAATTCAGGCCATTGGGTCAAATGGCAAAGAAATTGGTCAAATAGGTAGGTTTTAAGGATTGTCTTAAAGGAGGAAATCAAGAAAGAGAAGTGGAGAGGTTTAGGGAGGGATTTCCAGAGTTTACAGCCTAAGCAGCTAAAGACAGAGCCACCAATGGTAGAGCCATTAAAATCAGGGATGCTCAGGAGACCAGGCTTAGATCAGAGCAGACATCTTGGAGAGTTGTGGAGTTGGAGAAAAGGACATGGAGGAATTTGAAAACAAGGATGAGAATTCTTGAAGTCAAGACATTGCTTGACCAGGAACCAATGTCAGCCAGAGAGCACAGGGGTGGTAAGCAAATGGGACTTAGTGTGAATTAAGACATGGGCGGCAGAGTTTTGGGTGACCTCAAGTTTGCACAGGGTAGAACGTAGAAGACCAAGCCAGGAGTAGTTTATAATTGTCAAGTACAGAGGTAACAAATCATGAACAAAGACATATTCACTCCCCGTCTCAACCAACCTGCACAGGCAACATGTACCAATGATTTAAATAAGTTGATCTTGTGAATTCACATCTGCGTGCTGTGCTCCAATCACACAGATACTGCTCCAAGACCAGTTAATTTCCTCCCTAGTATCTTGTAGTAAGGACAGGAGATATTTATGTTGGCATTGAGAGGGGAAAATATATTTACTTTTGTGCTGCATTTGGTGCTGCTTGATCGGTAACAGCAGTAGCTGAGTGGACACAGTTTCCAATGGAAAGCAAAGAGGATCTTTCACCATCTGCTTACCTCTTGAATAGTTGTGCCCCAGGCATAGGTTCCTTGGTCTGGGAAATCACCATTCAGATATGCCAGAACCCTCTTTACATTTGGTTGACTGTACAGAGGCCTTTTTCTGGAGACCAACTTGCTGTGAATTGAAGGGCGCTCTTTCATCAGCACAGCTTGGACTTCTGATAGGTGCATCTGAGGGATACAGGTATTGATAGGTTAATAGGAGAGTCAACACCACATAAAGCGTGCATGTATGCAGTGGCTGAGAAAGAGCAAGCAACATCCCGTCGCAATGTCTAAACCAAAAACTTTAGACACAGGTGGACTGGATTCTCCTCCTTGCCACAGCATAGTGACAAGAGAGAATGCACAATTGTATGGCATTTTTGATGAGCTCAGGACACGCAACATAGTATAGAAATTACCATTGGTGGGCAACCATGTTCTTGTGACTTCCTTTGTTTGTCACTTAAAATAAATGGGTCGTTGGCTATGTTAAAATGGTGGACAGAGGATTATTGCTACCAGTAGTTCTTTGTGGCTTGCTCCTGTATTTAAAAATAAAAACTATGCTAGACAAATACCAGAAAAAACTGATTTGCCTAACATTGTCATGCTTAGGGGGTTTGGCTGCAATGAGTGTAAGAGTTATCACGATGGCGGGAAATTAAACAATTTGCTACCTTTATGCATTCCATTGTTGTCATCGAGCACTTGAGATCAAGTAGAGTGGAGCTCAGATATAATGTTTCCTCTCCACTGCCTCAACAATGGGTCCAATCGCATACTTAGGAAAGCACTTAGTACTGCACCAATGTGACATTTTCCATTTTCCTTTCCCTTTATGGCCTCTCTGTATGAGCCTGCCAATTTACTCACAGTTGTATTGAATTATCTGCACTTTCTGGCTGTTCAGACCCACTTAATTTAGGATCTTCACAGTCACTTCAGGGAGAGGAGACTATCATTCCATTAGTATGGACGACATCTGAGCCCTCGTCCTTGAAAATTAATGGGCTATGTTCTCAACTGCTCAGTAACCAATCATCAAAAATAAGGGAATTTGCACATCATACTGACGGTGGGAAGATTTCTGGCTGAACTTTATCTCTCTTTTGTAATCCTCATAACTTTTTGTGTATTTAAGGTTTTATCACCTCTCATAAGTGCACTTTATTTAATGGTGAGGGGAAAAAAAGGTTTGCCTTCACTAAACTGGCTTCCAAAATCCCAGAAAAATAACTCTAACTGCCTCACACAGTTTGGAATACTGCTATCGTAATGTAGCTAAACGCATAGCAAGATTCCACAAACAGCAATAAATTGGACGATCAGCTTGTCTTTTTCTTTGCGACATTTCCAAAGGGAATAATGTTGCCTAGGGCATTATGAGGATTCCCAGCCCTCCTCCAAGTTCATGGAATCAAACATGCCAACAGGTCCACGTTAATACCTCATCTTACGAACAACACACTTCTGACAACACAGCATCCCTTTGGAGTGTAAGTCTAGATTACATGATTGAATCAGTGTGGTTTGAACCTGTAACCCTCTGATTCAGAGGTAAGGTTGATATCATCCAAGTCAAACTGGGACCTAATGCATTCGCTCAATCCTTCATGTCTTGGAGGTAAAAAGAAGCAATGAAGCGCCACCTACCTCCATGTTTTGTACATCTTCCATGAGTTTCACCTCCTCTGGTGAAGGCTCTGTCCATCCCCCTGCTACCACTACCGGCTGAATCGGACTCTTGGTGGGCACCATGCTGGCTGGCCCCATGGATCCCACTCGTCTCCCTGTAAAAAGATATAGTGGAACTTCACCCTCTGATTCTTTCTCAGGTGATCTATTCACCTTGGTTTCAAATGAAGAGAAAAGCTCAAAAGTGGGAAAGTGTCAGGGGGGTGGCTAAGATCAGGGTGGCCTGATTTTGCATAGGGGACCTGAAAGAGGCATGAGGGCCTGCCACCTGCATAGGCAAAGCACCTAACTCTTATTTCAGGTACCAACTGTGGACACTTTCACTGTCATGAACAATTTAATGAATGCATCCACCATACTGGGTGCCGAAGTATCCATTTCACGTCTGAAAAATGGGGATTCCCCCCACTTAATTGCCAGCCCAGCCAACCACATCAGTGAATGGGACACAGGTGACAAGGACAAGGGCAGCAGATAGATGGGAACATCACCTCCTGGAAGTTCTCCTCCAAGTCACTCACCATCCTGACTTGGAAATATATCACCGTTCCTTCACTGTCACTGAGTCAAAATCCTTGAACTCCCTCCCTAACAGCACTGTGGGTGTACCTACACCACATGGACTGCAGCAGTTCAAGAAGGCAGCTCACCACTACCTTCTCAAGGGCAACCAGGGATGGGCAATAAATGCTGGCCCAGCCAGCGAAGCCCACATCCCATGAATTAATTAAAAAAATGTTTTTAAATGTAACAGGGCTGAACCTTACTGTGTGCAGTACCTTTCTCTGCTTTGTTACCTTGAAGGTGACGCATTTTGTGCTTCATTTTATCAAGATCAAATAGAACTTTTTGCTTCTGCAACCACTGTTTTCTCTGCAGTCTCAGTCTTTTGTTCGATTCTGAAATTAAAAGAGGGCCATGCTGGTTACCATTCTACTGATTACGCTTTGCAGGTTATACCAATAGAGCCATTTATAAATTACTCATACACTGGAGATGTCTTAAGATTAATGCTTACTTGGCAGAGAAACTGCTGATTCGTAGGAGGTTTTGATGTTAGCAGATCTCCTGAGGACCTGGCTGCAATAATAGAGAAGTTGATGCGAAACCACTCTTCTGCCCCGGGGGGTATATTTCTCAGATTGTTAGTGCTGGCACAAAAAGGACAAAGTAGAAAACTCGGCATCTACTTATATTGAGGAAGCCTGGGAAGTACATTACAGTATGTGTGTGAGTGTGATAAAGTGCGCGAGTGAGTGTTTGAGAATGTGAGAGAATACAATAAAGGCCCAGATTTTTGCCACGATGGAGAGCCTGTCAGTGAACTGACATCATGACCTCCACCATTATCGCCATGTGCCAAGGTGATTTCAAAACTATCTTTCATCACCTGCTAAGGGTAATTCACCACCACCAACAAACACTAACAGGCACCCTGGCACTCTCCATGACCTTCTTTTCCACGGTTGAATGCATCTCAGCCAGCCTGATCCAGCCCCAGTCCAGGCCATCTCCATGGTATTATTCACCCTTTTCAATCGCAACGACAACATGATCTCATGCTAACATGATATATATTGCATGGAGAGATATTACTCTTCACTGCAACTGTGCATCACGGTGCTCATTCACATCTCTTCTCTGTGTGCGCACCTACATGAGCTGCTTGCTTGGCCTAAATAGCCAAGTGGTTATGGTACTGGGTTTGTAACCCGAAGATCAAGAGTTCAAATCTCACAATGACAAACTATGAAACAATGTAACTTCATCTGAAACAGATGGAAACGGGTTTGTACTTGAAAGAGTTACATGAGCTGCTTGCTTGGCCTAAATAGCCAAGTGGTTATGGTACTGGGTTTGTAACCCTAAGATCAAGTGTTCAAATCTCACACTGGCTAACAATGTAACTTCATCTGAATAGGAACAGATGGAAACATGTTTGTATACTCAAAAGAGTTACATCTTCGGCCTAAATAGCCAAGTGGTTATGGTACTGGGTTTGCAAACCCAAGGTCAAGAGTTCAAATCTCACAATGGCAAACTATGAAACAATGTAACTTCATCTGAAACAGATGGAACATGTTTTGGGGCTTGGCCTAAATAGCCAAGTGGTTATGGTACTGGGTTTGTAACCCCAAGATCAAGAGTTCAAATCTCACAATGGCAAACTATGAAACAGTGTAACTTCATCTGAATAGGAACAGATGGAAACGGGTTTGTACTCGAAAGAGTTACATGATCTGCTTGCTTGGCCTAAATAGCCAAATGGTTATGGGTACTGGGTTTGTAAGCCCAAGATCAAGAGTTCAAATCTCACAATGAAAAACAATGTAACTTCATCTGAAACAGATGGAAACGGGTTTGTACTCAAAAGAGTTACATGAGCTGCTTACACATTCAAGCCTCAATACTGAAGCAGAGATATGTGCCGTGTTTTGCACCTTAACTGCAACATGCAGATAGGACACTTCCCTTGGACCTCTGTGTGGATGAGCCAAGCTACTCATCTTGCCGGAACGCGGCAAGTCATTGAACCTTTTCCTGCCCTGAATCCATGAGCACTGATGGCCTCCTGCTGTGCTCACTGCAGCTGCAATTTGATTTCAGGCCTTTCTTGGTTGCTGCATGGTACATTGCAGCCACCAGTGTAGAGGACTGGTCTCCTCTTCCGGACCTCTTCCATCAAAATGTGAAGGTCCTGGTCAGAAAGTCGTGGGGCAGCTGAACCCTTCCCTTCCCCCATGTCTCTGCCTGTGATATTCCATAATTCAAAATGTAAGGTGAAAAGAGCCGTGAGCCATTCAGATTACAATGCTCTGATTCACTTTTGTGTGTTTGCATGTGCTAACCATTTTGACCAGATCATCAATGATTACTGAAAATGGTTCTGTGCAAATGCTTGGAGTCATGTATGTTGTAGCTGTGACTCCAAGCTAGCATGGTGTGCTCTTCGACCACTGACAGCCTTACTGATTTACCCCCTCTTAGTCACACTGTTATGCCGTGACAAGTGTGCAGCTCTAAGGAACCTGGTCAAGGGTCAACAGTGTGGACGCATCCTGGTGGCAAGAGGGCAAGTGGGTGGTATAATGAGCATGGCACTATTCATCATTCATCCACCCAATGAGTCTTGGCAGCTAACTGCATGACAGCATAACATCTGTTACAAGTAGTGGTGGCAGACAATGCCATCTCCATGGCTGTGTCTTGTGAATATACTCCATGCATTCAGTGGTTCAGTAGAGTACACTTTGATTAGGCAGCAAATTTCTCCCATAGGGAAAGCCCATGCTAGGCTATCCGTTCCAGAGTCGACAAACAGTAGGACAACATTTACAGTTTGGACACTCACCTGACAAGTCAATGACATCTCTTCTGAGAAAGAGGGACTTCAGTATTGATAACCTACCTCCCAAATGGGGCATTCTGAGGGCCTGCTTTTTTTCTGCACCCAAGTTGCCCAACCCACGCTTGGCCTACCTCCAACCCCTCACTACTCCTGGCGTCACCCGCCCTGTCTCCTATTCTAGTCTGTCCACCTGAACCAAAAATTTGAAGTTAAGGCAAACAATTTTTGGAGGTTGGCTTCAGGGAGCCAGGAATTCTCCCATCTCTGTGGACTGGACCTGGGGGTGAAAATCTGGACCAGACTGTGTGAGTGTGGAAATACGTGTGAAAGAATGACATTTTATGTGAGAGTGAATGTGTTACAGTATATGACGGAGAGTGTATGATGCACACGTGTGCGTGTGTCTATGTTTGATAGACTGAATGAATGTGATGGTGAGATCATGTTTGAGTGTGTGTGTAAGAGTATGCATATGTGTGAGTCCTGGAGAGCAGGGGTTCGCAATAGGTGTCCATGGTCCCTGACTCCACCACACAAACAACTTTAAGTAAATTTACTGTCAATCCCAAAGTTTACAGTATCCAGGGCACCAAATTATACCTAACATCCAAAGCCACTGATCGATACCACCACAAATTCACTTTAGTGCCTGGTCACTGCACAGTACATGAGGAAGCAGAAATCATTGCTTGGCCTTGGAGGCTCATGATCAATGGACCAGCATCACGTTGTCAAGGAGACAGCATCCAGTCTCAGCAGCCACATTTCGCTCAGCTCATTATTCGTGGACAAGAGGATAAGAGAGAGCTGGTATGGCCGTTAACGCCATTGTCATCAGCTCTAACAGTGTCAGTGACAACCTCACATTGACAATCTACCAACCTCACAGTGACAATCTACCAACTTCACGTAACAATCTACCAATCTCACAGTGACAATCTACCAATCTCACAGTGACAATCTACCAACCTCACAGTGACAGTCTAGCAACCTTTCAGTGACAGTCTACCAGCCCCATAGTGACTGTCTACCAGCCTCACAGTGGCAGTCTGCCAACCTCGCAGCAACAATCTACTAACTTCACAGTGACAGTTAGTCTATCAATTTCCCAGTGGCAGTCTATCAATCTCCCAGTGACAGTCTACCAACCTCACAGTGACAGTCTACCAACATCACAGTGACAGTCCATCAATCTCCCAGTGACAGTCCAGCAACCTCACAGTGATAGTCTACCAACCTCACAGTGACAGTCTATCAATCTCCCAGTGACAGTCTAGGAACCTCAAAGTGACAGTCTACCAACCTCACATTGACTATCTACCGACCTTGGTAACAGTCTACCAGCCTCACAGTGATAGTCTAGCAACCACATTGATATTATGACAACTTCAATGATAGTCTACCACCCTCTCAGTGGCAGTCTACTAACCACCCAGTGACAGTCCACCAGCCTCCCAGTGACACTCTACCAACCTCACTGACAGTCTACCAACCTCCTGGTGACAGTCTAGCAACCTCTACGACAGTCTACCAGCCCCACAATGACAGTCCACCAACCTTGCAATGACAGCCTATTAGCCTAACAGCGACAGTCTACTAACCTCACAATAACAGTCTATCAATTTCCCAACGACAGTCTAGCAACCTCACACCAACAGTCCACCAACTTAAGCATAACCAAACCAGGATGAATATTGAACATAACTTATGCTTGTACTTGTTGAAGGCATCTCTACATCTTAAAAGAATTGCTGCTCAGTGACAAGTTTTGTATTAAATAGAGCAAGAAATATAAATAAATACAGTAAAAATACTTGTGTTCTGTTACAAGGTCAGCGTATTTTTTATAACATGGGAGAGGGGGCCAAGATGAAAGCACACCCTGATTACCGTGTTGTCAGCTGTTCCTTGTCATGAGGATGATGTCTACTTAAGGTCATGAATTTCTGCCATGGGTCCTAAATAGCCAAGTGGTTATGGTATTGGGTTTGTAACCCCCAGATCAAGAGTTCAAATCTCACAATGGCAAATTATGAAACAATTTAACTTCATCTGAAACAGATAGAAACGTGTTTGTACTCAAAAGAGTTTCATGTGGCTGGGCAGGGCGATTCTTCCCAAGCTTTTTGTATACAGAATTAAAGAGATCAAGGGTGGTTTGCAAATTTGGTGCAGAGTGAGCAATGACACTGCAGTCATCTGCAAACTGTAGATCATGTTTATCTATAGTGGTCTGTTTAATTTTGGCACAAGATGACCAAAGTTAAAGAGTTTTCCATCTAAACAGTAATTAATGCTGACACCAGAGGACAATTGATCTTTGATGAGGTGAATAGCCACCGTCAGGTAGATTGTAAATCTAGGTGGCTATCCTGCAGCCTTGCATGACCCCACTCTGGATTTTGAAGACGGCTATTTCAGATCTCTCGTTCAAGACAACTGCAGTCATATCATCATGAAGCAATTACAGGATTGTGATAAAGTTTCTTGGACATCCAAATATTCGGAGTATAATCCCACAGAGCCTCGATATTTACTGAGTCAAATGCTTTGGTCAGGTCAATGAAGGCAATGAAGAGAAAAAAGCAAAAAACTGCGGATGCTGGAAATCCAAAACAAAAACAGAATTAACTGGAAAAACTCAGCAGGTCTGGCAGCATCGGCGGAGAAGAAAAGAGTTGATGTTTCGAGTCCTCATGACCCTTCAACAGAACTAGGTGACTCCAAGGAGAGGGGTGAAATATAAGCTGGTTTAAGGTGGGGGAGGTTGGGGGGTTGGGTGGGGGGAGAGAAGTGGAGGGCGGGGTGTGGTTGTAGGGACAAGCAAGCAGTGATAGGAGCAGATAATCAAAAGATGTCACAGACAAAAGAGCAAAAGAACACAGAGGTGTTAAAGTTGGCGATATTATCTAAACGAATGTGCTAATTAAGAATGGTTGGTAGGGCACTCAAGGTATAGCTCTAGTGGGGGTGGGGGGGCATAAAAGATTTAAAAATAATGGAAATAGGTGGGAAAAGAAAAATCTATATAAATTATTGGAAAAAACAAAAGGAAGGGGAAAGAAACAGAAAGAGGGTGGGGATGGATGAGGGAGTTTTTGCAATGAAGAGATAGGTGTCTTGTTCTTTACATTTTTCTTGAATTTGTCGGACAACAAAGACCATGTCAGAGGTTCTTCTGGAAGGTCTAAAACAACACCGTGGGCAGAATTTTATGGCAGCAGGATTTTACGGTCCTGTCAAAATCAATGGACTTTTACACGGCTCGCTGTGTTTTGCCGCCTCGCCCCCCCACCACGACAGGCTGTAAAATTACGCCTTATCTGAGAAGATATCCTCAGCCACAGAAAGTACATGATTCAGGAGAATGTGTGTCAGGACTTTCCTTGCCATGATCTAAAGGAAAAATACCTCAATGGTTTCCACAGCATCACTTATCTAACATCATGAAGGTAGTTACAATTGTCACATTCGGGGGAGTTCTTTTTCCTCCCAAATCCATAAAATAAGAGCATGGAGTCAAGATGTAAACAAAATTCCAACAGTTTTGAAGACCTCAGCTGGAACACCATCAGGTCTGCAGGCTTCATTGTTTTCATCTATTTTGATTGCTTGTTGCAGCTCTCCCATCGATGCCGATTCACCAATGGATTCTATAAGAGGTACTGGGGGATAGCCTGACAAGTATCAGATGCCACTGTGGACCCAAGGCTGAGGAATTGTTCTTTCCAGCATTGACGAGGGCATCGTCACTCTTAAGAAAAGAAACACCATCCCCTGAATGAACAGGATTTTGTCCATTTGATCTGGGTCTATAAATGGCTCTGGTGGCTGCAAAAAAGTTTTAAATGTAATGGTGATCAGCATATTGTTGGATTTCTAGGGCTTTCTCTTCCTGCCATGTGTCCTTTATCTTCTGGATTTGTCTTTGGGCATCATCCTTGAGTTGATGGAAAGTTGCCTTCTTGAATTGTGACCTTCTGCCAGGTAATGAAGGCTGCTCATTTTTGTTCCAGGAGATCATATATTTGAGCATCACTTTGTCAAACTAGTCCTGGTGATGATAATGCTCAAACCCAATGGTCTGGGCATGGGAATCTAGTACAACCAACTTTATTTGATCCTACTGTTCTGGAATTGAGTTGGGTGTGTGAAGGTTTCCTCAATAGCAGTACAGACAAGGAAGTCTCACCAACTGCAAAGGTGAACAAAGGCTATAACGGCAAGGTAGTCCCAGTCATCATGGTTTGACATGTCACCAAAATCTGACCACCAACCCGTCAAGGTCGTGTGGACAATGACGGCGCCCCAAAGTCTCCATGTTAAATGAAGTCACATGCAGGCTTCTACCAGGGTCCATCAGGAAAGATGTCAATGACAATAGTACAATAGAACACATAGGTGTTAAAGTTAAAGTTGGTGATATTATCTAAACGAATGTGCTAATTAAGAATGGATGGTAGGGCACTCAAGGTATAGCTCTAGTGGGGGTTTGTTTTTTTTTAATGGAAATAGGTGGGAAAAGGAAAATCTTTATAATTTATTGGAAAAAAAAGGAAGGGGGAAACAGAAAGGGGGTGGGGATGGGGGAGGGAGCTCACAACCTAAAGTTGTTGAATTCAATATTCAGTCCGGAAGGCTGTAAGGTCCCTAGTCGGAAGATGAGGTGTTGTTCCTCCAGTTTGCGTTGGGCTTCACTGGAACAATGCAGCAAGCCAAGGACAGACATGTGGGCAAGAGAGCAGGGTGGAGTGTTAAAATGGCAAGCGACAGGGAGGTTTGGGTCATTCTTGCGGACAGACCGCAGGTGCTCTGCAAAGCGGTCGCCCAGTTTACGTTTGGTCTCTCCAATGTAGAGGAGACCACATTGGGAGCAACGAATGCAGTAGACTAAGTTGGGGGAAATGCAAGTGAAATGCTGCTTCACTTGAAAGGAGTGTTTGGGTCCTTGGACGGTGAGGAGAGAGGAAGTGAAGGGGCAGGTGTTGCATCTTTTGCGTGGGCATGGGGTGGTGCCATAGGAGGGGGTTGAGGAGTAGGGGGTGATGGAGTCACATTCTGAAATCCACACTCAGTGCCATGCACCGCCATATGAACACACTCGACCTCTCCCTCCAGCAGCACCGCCGTACCCTTTTTCAAAGCTGCGCGTGCCCCCAGTTTCATTTTATCCTTCGGCTCATCCAATGCCTCAACAAGAAACTTTTTCTCTTTCTCTCAAGTGCTAAGGAACGCAAGCTCCAACAACTCATCGACACCAACACCCATCTAGGACCCTCCACCCCTGCCTGTCCCTCCATCCCCACCCTTTCTTCCAATCCCAACCCCAGCCGTGTATTCACTATACCCCCTGACCTTCCCCTCTCCGATGCTGAACGTTCAGTGCTCAGCAAAGGACTTAGTTTCATACCCTTATGCCCTCACCTCAATGAATTTCGGGCTCGGCATGATACTGAACTCTTCTTCCGCCGTCTTCGTCTCCGGGCTCACTTCTTTGGGCAGGAGTCCTCTCCCAGTTCAACGGATCCTTTTACCCATCTCCAATATTGTCCCTCCACCTGGACCCCTCCCTCTGGATTCTTACCTTCTCTCGATCTTTTCATTGAGAACTGTCGGCGCGACATTAGTCATCTCAATTTCTCTGCTCCTCTCACCCATTCTAACCTGTCTCTCTCTGAACTTACTGCACTCCATTTTCTCAGGTCCAACCCTGACATTGTCATCAAACCCGCTGACAAGGGTGGTGCTGTTGTTGTCTGGCGCACTGACCTCTACCTTGCGGAGGCTGAGCGTCAACTCGCAGACACTTCCTCCTACCTCTCCCTGGACCATGACCCCACCACTGAACATCAAGCCATTGTTTCAAGGACTGTCACTGACCTCATCTCCTCTGGGGATCTCCCTCCCACAGCTTCCAACCTGATAGTCGCCCAACCTCGGACGGCCCGCTTCTATCTCCTACCCAAAATCCACAAACAGAACTGCCCCGATAGACCGATCGTCTCAGCTTGCTCCTGCCCCACAGAACTCATTTCTCGTTATCTTGACTCCCTTCTCTCTCCCCTTGTCCAGTCCCTTCCCACCTACATCCGTGATTCCTCTGACACCTTACGTCACATCAACAATTTCCAGTTCCCTGGCCCCAACCGCTTCCTCTTCACCATGGACATCCAATCCCTCTACACCTCCATCCCCCACCAGGATGGTCTGAGGGCCCTTAACTTCTTCCTCAAACAGAGGTCCGAACAATCCCCATCCACCACTACTCTCCTCCATCTGGCTGAACTTGTTCTCACGCTGAACAATTTCTCCTTCAACTCCTCTCACTTCCTCCAAATAAAAGGTGTGGTTATGGGTACCCGCATGGGCCCCAGCTATGCCTGTCTCTTTATGGGGTATGTGGAACATTCCTTGTTGCAGTCCTACTCCGGCCCCCTTCCACAACTCTTTCTCCAGTACATCGATGATTACTTCGGTGCCGCTTCATGCTCTCGTCGGGACTTGGAAAAATTTATTAATTTTGCTTCCAATCTCCACCCCTCCATCATTTTCACGTGGTCCATCTCTGACACTTCCCTTCCCTTCCTTGACCTCTCTGTCTCAATCTCTGGTGATAGACTGTCCACCAATATCCATTACAAACCCACCAACTCCCACAGCTATCTCGACTACAGCTCCTCACACCCCGCTTCCTGTAAGGACTCCATCCCATTCTCTCAGTTCCTTCGCCTCCGTCGCATCTGTTCCGATGATGCTACATTCAAAAACAGTTCCTCTGACATGTCCTCCTTCTTCCTTAACTGAGGTTTTCCACTCACGGTCGTTGACAGGGCCCTCAACCGTGTCCGGCCCATCTCCCGTGCATCCGCCCTCACACCTTCTCCTCCCTCCCAGAAACATGATAGGGTCCCCCTTGTCCTCACTTATCACCCCACCAGCCTCCGCATTCAAAGGATCATCCTCCGCCATTTCCGCCAACTCCAGCATGATGCCACCACCAAACACATTTTCCCTTCACCCCCCTTATCGGCATTCCATAGGGATCACTCCCTCCGGGACACCCTGGTCCACTCCTCCATCACCCCCTACTCCTCAACCCCCTCCTATGGCACCACCCCATGCCCACGCAAAGATGCAACACCTGCCCCTTCACTTCCTCTCTCCTCACCGTCCAAGGACCCAAACACTCCTTTCAAGTGAAGCAGCATTTCACTTGCATTTCCCCCAACTTAGTCTACTGCATTCGTTGCTCCCAGTGTGGTCTCCTCTACATTGGAGAGACCAAACGTAAACTGGGAGACCGCTTTGCAGAACACCTGCGGTCTGTCCGCAAGAATGACCCAAACCTCCCTGTCGCTTGCCATTTTAACACTCCACCCTGCTCTCTTGCCCACATGTCTGTCCTTGGCTTGCTGCATTGTTCCAGTGAAGCCCAACGCAAACTGGAGGAACAACACCTCATCTTCCGACTAGGGACCTTACAGCCTTCCGGACTGAATATTGAATTCAACAACTTTAGGTCGTGAGCTCCCTCCCCCATCCCCACCCCCTTTCTGTTTCCCCCTTCCTTTTTTTTCCAATAAATTATAAAGATTTTCCTTTTCCCACCTATTTCCATTATATAAAAAAAAACAAACCCCCACTAGAGCTATACCTTGAGTGCCCTACCATCCATTCTTAATTAGCACATTCGTTTAGATAATATCACCAACTTTAACTTTAACACCTATGTGTTCTATTGTACTATTGTCGTTGACATCTTTTGATGATCTGCTTCTATCACTGCTTGTTTGTCCCTACAACCACACTCCCCCCACCACCTCTCTCTGTCTCTATCTCTCCACCCCCCACACACTCACCTTAAACCAGCTTATATTTCAACTCTTTCTTGGACTCGAACTCAAGTTCTGTCGAAGGGTCATGAGGACTCAAAACGTCAACTCTTTTCTTCTCCGCCGATGCTGCCAGACCTGCTGAGTTTTTCCAGGTAATTCTGTTTTTGTTTTGGATTTCCAGCATCCGCAGTTTTTTTGTTTTTATCCATCAGGAAAGTTCCGTAGTGATGGAGGATTGATGGCAGGGACTGGGTTGTGAACCTGGGGATCCCTAGTCAAGAATCTGCACAAGGGCGACAGATGCATGAAGGTTGTTGGACACCTGTGTTGGACAGCAGCATGTGTGATAGAGCAGTCCTCTTCAGGATATCCTCTGCTCGCCCCAAATGGGAAGGAGGCTAGAAATGTTGCCCTAAAAATAGGTTGCCTGACCTTCTCCTGGCTAGGAACCACACACAGTGGGATCATCATCTTTGTGGTCAAAGAAAGCAAACTCTAAATCTTGTAACTTGGAATGTTAGAACATTCACGGTGTCACACCCATGTAGTTATGCTCATGGATTTATGGAAAAATAGACATAACTTAAAAAAAACCATGGAGAGTTGATAAACTGCAATATAACAAGGTGGAGTCAAGGAGTCAGGTGGCTTCCCCTCCTTGGGTGGGATTTTCTGGCCCTGCCCGCTGCCGGGATCATCCGGTCCTGCTGAAGGTCAAAGGACTATTGGCTGGTCCATCAAATCTCCTGAGGGGGGTCCTGCCATGACAGGGCCTAAAAATTCCAGCCCTTCTCTGCAAATATACACAAAATTATCCAAGACTGGAAGTAGCCTGCTTGCCTGGACAGGAAATTGAAAGTTAAGTGATCTTTCGGAACACTCCTGAGAAGACATTAAAAATGTGACAGATCTCTCCCGTGGAGTTAACCGTTACTATTGTCTAAATGCTACAGAAACTGATGTACAATGGCCACCCAGGCTTAATGGTTGCAGAATGAAATTCCACAGAAGGAGTGTGAAGGAAAACAATTCTATAAAAGAAGATGCAAATGGCTATGATTCGGGCGCCCATTGTGTGTCAATGCTAACGTCATCAGGGACCAATGAGAATATTGGTACTGTGGTCACCTGACAGAAACCAGCTTATGATAAGAAACATTTATTAACACACATCCTGGGGGCAGCAAGCCAGTCAGTCTGGGAGACAAAGAGATTACAGAGGAAAGAGATCCTGCCCAGAAAAGAAAATACCCTGTCTAAAATCCACCAGCCGGCAAAGAAGTGGGGCTATTCTTTTACCTGCTGATTTGCAGAACCAAGCCAGATCTTCACTACAGAGCTCAATTTCATTTCAACTGGAGCAAAGTCAGAAAACCTGCTGTTGCAAGGAGTAAGCCACTGTGAATCCATCACCAGAAACTTTCAATCTCCATTTTCTTCAGTGAATCAAAAGAGAACCCTTGGGCCTGCAACATTTCCAGCTTTCATCTCAAAGAACAAGAGTAATAGTGATTTTTTTTGGGGCTTTTTAAACATCTAAATGCACGCTACCTCTTTTGTAGTCACCTTTTCTTGTATGTGTGTATCTTGTGTGAACAAGTGAGTGGGTGCTGTTTGTGCATTTGAGTGGTTGCATTTGCAGGTTGAGAAATAAACATTTCTTTCCTTTTTTAAACTAATGAAAAAACCTGCCGTTGTCTTTTCTTGAAAGTCACAGCACTCAGATCACACGGAGTTAGGGGTAATATATTAGCTTGGATAGAGGATTGGCTAACCAACAGAAAGCAGAGAGTCGGGATAAATGGGTCTTTTTCTGGATGGCAAGCTGTAACTAGTGGGGTGCCACAGGGTTCGGTCCTTGGGTCCCAACTATTTACAATCTATATTAATGACTTGGATTCATGGATAGAAGGTACTATAGCTAAATTTGCAGATGACACCAAAATAGGTGGGAAAGTAAGTTGCAATGAAGAAATAAGAAATTTACAAATGGATATGGACAGGTTAGGTGAATGGGCCAAAATTTGGCAGATAGAGTTTAACGTGGATAAGTCTGAGGTTATCAATTTTAGTCAGAAGAATAAAAAGGCGACTTATTATTTAAACGGAGAGAAACTTCATAATGCTTCAGTGCAGAGGGATCTGGGTGTCCTCATGCATGAATCTTTGAAAGCTAGTATGTAGGTACAACAGGTAAAAAGGAAGGCAAATGGAATTTTGGCATTTATTGCTACAGGAATAGAGTATAAAAATAGGGAAGTGTTGTTGCAACTGTTCAAGGCATTGGTGAGACCGCACCTGGAATACTGTGCACAGTTTTGGTCCCCTTACTTGAGGAAGGATGTAGTTGCACTAGAGGCAGTTCAGAGGAGGTTCACTAGATTGATTCCAGAGATGTGGGGCTTGTGTTATGAGGAGAGATTGAGCAGTTTAAGCTTATACTCACTAGAGTTTAGAAGGATGAGAGGAGATCTAATTGAGGTATATAAGATGCTAAAGGGGATAGACAAAGTAGACGTGGAGCGGATGTTTCCCCTTGTGGGGCATTCTAAAATGAAAGGCCATAGTTTTAGGCTAAGGGGTGGTAGATTTAAATCAGAGATGAGGAGGAATTACTTTTCTCAAAGGGTCGTGAATCTGTGGAATTCACTACCTCAGAGTGCAGTGAATGTCAGGATGCTGAATAGATTTAAGGGGGAGATAGACAGATTTTTAATTAGTAATGGATTGAAAGGTTATGGGGAGAGGGCGGGAAATTGGAGTTGAGGCCAAAATGAGATCAGTCATGATCGTAACGAATGGCGGGGCAGGCTCGAGGGGCTGAATTGCCTACTCCTGCTCATAGTTCTTATGTTCTTATTTTCAAGGGATTAAAACACTTCTTCTTTAAAAACACATCTTATTGCTGTTTGTCTAGAGGTGGTAAAAGGGGGACTCATTCTACCATCTCTCCCCTCTCTGTAATAATGGATAATCTCAAGAACGACTGTCCGTAAAATAAACCTGCAATTGTATCATGCGAGCTAGCAAGACTCTAAATCGCCATCACCACCCTCAGTGGGAACAGCTTTCCTGCAAGGGACAATTGCAGAAACGAGCACGGGATGCACCTTCGCATTGAAAGGAAAAGCTGACAGCAGCTCGTGTCTATGGAGTTGTTTTCACCATCCAGAATGTAATCTTGGTTGCACTGCCGGAACTCCCCAGTTGTATAAATAAAGGTCTCATGACACTTCCCCTGCAACTCAGCCATAATCAATATGCTACCACCATCAGCACTTATGCCCCCATTCTTGACTCCAGTGAAGATGTAAAGGAAAAGTTCTACTCTGACCTTGTTGAAGTCTTCGCTACCATCCCAAAAGAAGAAAAATCATCATTTTTCTGGGGGGGTTTAGTGCCAGGATTGGCCGTGACTCTGATATCTGCGGTGGACCATTGGAATGGGAAAAGCCGATGCAAATGGTATCCTCCTGCTGACAAAGTGTGCCCAGCATGGCCTCATGATAGCAAACATCCTTTTCTACCAGAAGGACAAATACAAAATCACATGGAGGCACCGTAGATCAATGCATTGGCACCTCCTGGATTATGTCATTGTTCAGGTCAAAGATCTAAGTCAGGCTTGTCCAATCTTTTTGCTCGGGGGGAGCACATTTCCACTTTCTTCTCACTCAAGCAGCCGATGTGCAAATTTCAGAAAGATAAGGTTTGCACAACATTAAATGTGAATTTCAAAATAAAATTGCATGGACAAAAGGAGCAACTTGTGCAAAAAAAAAAGCAATGTCAAAGCAATAAATTAATAATTATTATAGAGTCACAGAATGTTAAAGCACAGGAAGATGCCCTTTTGCCCATCGTGTTCATGCCAGTCATCAAGACCCTATCTAATCTAATCCCATTTTCCAGCACTTGGCCCATATTCTTATATGCTATGGAGTTTCAAGTGTTCATCTAAGTACTTCTTAAATGTTGTGAGGGTTCCCGCCTCTATCACTCTTTCAGGCAGTGAGTTCCAGATACCTCCCACCCTCTGGGTGAAAACATTTTTCCTCAAATTTCCTCTAAACCTCTTGCTCCTTACCTTAAATCTATGCCCCCTGGTTATTGACCCCTCCCCGAATGGGAAAAGTTTCTTCCTATGTACCATATCTATGCCCCTCATAATGTTGTACACCTCAATCTGGTCTCCCCCAGCCTTCTCTGCTCCAAGGAAAACAACACCAACCTATCTAGTCTCTCTTCAAAGCTGAAATGCTCCGACCGAGGCAACATCCTGGTGAATCTCCTCTGCACCCTCTTCAGTGTAAATCACATATTTCCTACAATGTGGTGATCAGAACTGCACGCAATACTCCAGACGTGGCCTAACTAACACTTTATACAGCTCCATCATAACCTTATATTCAAGGCCTCGACTAATAAAGACAAGTATCCCATATGCCTTCTTAACTGCCTTAGCTACCTGTCCTGTTGCCTTCAAGGATCTATGGACATGCACATCAAGGTACCTCTGATCCTCTGTGCTTCCTAGGGTCCTACAATTCATTGTGTACCCTGTTGCCTTGTTAGTCCTCCCAGAATGCATCACCTCACACTTTTCAGGATTAAGTTCCACTTGCCACTGTTCTGCCCATTTAACCAGCCCGTTTGTATCATCCTGTAGTCTAAGTCTTTCCTCCTCGCTATTTAACACACCACTGATTTTCGCATCATCTGCGAATTTACTGATCATACCTCCTACATTTATGTCCAGATAATTAATGCACACTACAAACAGCAAGGGACCCAGCACCGAACCCTGTGGTACGCCACTGGACAAGAATAACCTTCGACCATCACCCTTTGCCGCCTGCCACTAAGCCAATTTTGGATCCAATTTGCCTAATTGCCCTGGATCCATGATCAGTCTCCCATGTGAGACCTTGTTAAAAGGCTTACTGAAGTCCATGTAGACTACATCAACTGCACTACCCTCATCTATATATCTAGTCTCCTCCTCGAAAAATTCAATCAAATTTGTTAGACATGATCTCCCCCTGACAAAGTCATGCTGACTATCCTTGATTAATCCTTTGCCTCTCCAAGAGGAGATTAATTCTATCCCTCAGAACTTTTTCCAAAAGTTTCCCTACCACTGATGTTAGACTCACTGGCCTATCGTTCTCTGGTTTATCCCTACCATCCTTCTTGAACAAAGGTACCACATTAGCTGTCCTCCAGTCCTCTGGCACCTCTCCTGTGGCCTGAGAGGACTTGAAAATTAATGTCAGGGTCCCTGCAATCTCCTCCCTTGTCTCCCACAGCAGCCTGGGATACATCTTGTCTGGGCCTGGGGATTTATCCACTTTTCAGCCTGCTAAAGTCGCAAATACCTCCTACTCTCAATGCTAATTTGTTCAAATATATCACAGTCCCCCTTCTCTGATTTATATACCTACAATGTTCCCTATAGTGGACACAGATGTAAAGTACTCATTTAAAACCTCACCTACATCTTCCAGCTCCTCACACAGGTTGCCACTTTGGTCCCTATTCTTTCTCTGGTTATCCTCTTGCCCCTTAATATAATTATAAAATGCCTTTGGATTTTCCTTTATTTTATCCACCAGTGTTTTTTCATGCCCCCTCTTCGCTCTCCTAATTTATTTTTTAAGTAACCCTGCACTTTCTGTACTCCTCTAGAACTACTGCTGCTTTGAGCCCTCAGTATCTACCATAATCCTTTCTTTTTTACTTTATCCAATCCTGTATGTTGATCAACGTCCAGGGTTCTCTGGACTTGTTGGTCCCACCCTTCACCTTTATGGGAACATGTTCGCCCTGTGCTCTCACTATTTCCTTTTTGAATGACTCCCACTGCTCTGATGTAGATTTTCCTACAAGTAGCTGCTCCCAGTCCACTTTGACCAGATCCTGTCTTATCATATTAAAATTGGCCTTCCCCCCAATTTCGAACCTTTATTTCTGGTCCATCTTTGTCCTTTTCCTTTAACTACCTTAAATATTACTGAGTTATAGTCACTATCACCGAAATGCTCCCCCAATTGCCCCTTCAGAAAGAGTAATTAATAAAGATCACCATTAGAGTGTGACAGGGACAGAGTCTCTTTTGTCTAGCTCACTCCCATTCTCTTGATGTTCACTCACCCTCACCCACTGTTTGAGTGGGTGTGATTGTGTGTTGGTGTGTGTGGGTGAGAACGAGTGGGAATCCTGTGACTGCAAGTGAGTTAGACACACACACACTTCCCATACTCACTCACTTTCTCCCCCACTCTCCCACACTGACTCACTCGCTCTTCTCCAAACACACACACATTTGGTCTCCCCCAAACACACACACTCACACTCACTCTCTCCCACACCCGCACACATTCACCCACTCCCATACACACTCACTCACTCCCACATACACTCACTCAATCACACTCTCTCTCTCTCTCATACACACTTCAGGCATCAAGTCTTTTCATCCACACTACTTACCATCCACCACCACTCCACAACACCACCCACACCAACACATCCAGCATCTTCTAGCCCAGCAGCAAGTCTCTCCTTCCCCTACCCAGGCGAGCGTGCAGCAAGCCTCTCCTTTCCCTACCCAGCCTGGCACGGAGGGAGTCAGCCCTTTCCCCACACAGCCCTGAGCAAGTCTCTCCTTACCCCACCCAACCCAGAGTGAGTCTCTCCCTCCCCCACCCACCTGACCTATAGCAAGTCTCTCCTTCCCCCACCCAGCCCAGAGTGAATATTTCCCTTCCCCACCTGACCTGAAGCAAGTCTCTCCTAATCCAACTTGGCACACGGCAGTCTCTCTCTCTCTCTCTGTCCGCAATACTTCTGTTTCTGAATTTCACTCACTGCCACCAGTGTTGCTGTTCTTCCAATCACTGGCTGCTTCTCTCCCACATTTGTTGCTGATAGGCTCATGATCAGCCTAACAGCAGCAAATGTGGGAGAGGACCAGCCTGTGATTGGAGCAGCAATTTTTTTAAGAATCTCCCATTGCACTTAACAGCATTTTGGAATCTACCTCTGAGGACCACACTGGGGGGCTTTATGGGCTGCATATGGTCCATGGGCCAGACGTTGGACAAGCCTGATCTAAGTGATGTCTGCATCACTCGATCCATGCAGGGTCCTTCTGGACAGATCATTGATTTGTTTGATCGGTGATGAACATCCAACTGGCAGCAAGATATTGCAAGTTCCAAATGTCCAAGAGGTAGAAGATCAATGTCTCAGCCTTAAAACAGCCCAATTAAAGAAAGCAATTCCAAGTGCAGCTCACATTACTGTGTGCAATTTTGGTCTCTGTACCTTGCCTTGGATGTGGTGCTGTGGAAGTTCACCTCTTGTACTTGAGGAGAGATTAGGGGCAATGAGTGTATACGCTCTGGAGTTTCAAAGAATGAAACTCAATGAAATCTCATTGAAACATGTAAGATTCTGAGACGGCTTGACTGGGTAGATGCGGAGAGACTGTTTACCTTGGCTGGAGGACGGAGAACTAGGGGTGATTGTCTCAGGATAAGGCTATAGCAATTTAGGACTGAGATGAGGAGCAATTACCTCACTCAGAGGGTTGTAAATCTTTGGAATCTTCTCTCCCGGAGTCATTGAGTAAATTCAAGACTGAGGTCAATAGATTTTTGAACTCTTGGGAATTCAACGGACTTGGGATCAGGCAGGAAAGTGCAGTTGAGGTTGGAGAGCAGTAGGATCTTATTGAATGATTGGTTTGAAGAGCCATATAGTCTGCTCCTATTTCTTATTCACTCAGCTACTGGTGAAGGTCCTTGTAGTAGGATCAATCAAAAAATGCAGGAGTACAACTGCTTTTGGCAATGCTTGCATTTTGCTTTGAACAACTAGAATTGAAAAAAATGCAACATCCCTTATCACTAAGCTGAAATAATTCACAAACCTTAAATGTGATGGCACTGACATGAGGTGCTGCTTTAAAAAAACCCTTGAAAAAAAAAAACAAAGTGAATTAATAAGTAAGTGTTGTGTGAGCGTCATGTAATCTGCAGCTCATCTTCTGACACTTTCAGACACCAGTCTGTTCTCTTCTGAGTTGCTTGTATTTTGAGACTAAGGCAGAATTTTACAACCCCCTCACAGCGGGGGTGGGGCTATAAAATGTAGCAAGCCATTCAAAAGTCCATTAACTTCGGCAGGACCGCAAAATCCTGCCGGTCTAAAATTCTGCCCTAACTCTGCACAATGTGCTGAAATGGCATGCACACTTGTAACAACCACCCTGACATCTTTTAAAAGATCAGAATAATTGGAAGCTGTTGTTTAAGTTTGACTACAGTAGTGGACCAGCAGTTCCAACAAATGGTGACCTGAAAAGTCGAGATCAATGTGGGCCTTTTTCAAATGGCCACCCAAAATGGCCACCCAGCTGAGCTGCTTGTAAGGTGAGTGGGGGTTGGGGTGGGGGGGTGCGGGTGGAGTGTCAGAGCGAGCGAGCAGGGAAATAACAAATGTGCCTCAAATTCTCAAGGCCCACTTTTAGCAGTTTTGAATGGGTGGCCAGCGCTCCCTCCCAATACAAGTGGGAAGCTCTTTGAAGGTGCACATCAGTTGTATGAAAGAAAGAAAAAATAGGCCTTTCACAACCTGAGGATGCCCGAAAGTGTTTACAGCCAATGAACTACTTTTGAATTATGATCACTGTACCTCAGGGAAGGAAATCTGCCGTCCTTATCTGGTTTAGCTTACATGTGACTCCAGAACCACAGCAATGTGGTTGATTCTTAAATGCCCTCTGAAATGGGCGAGCAAGCTACGCAGTTGTATCAAACTGCTACAAAGTCTCAAAAAAGAAATGAAACCAGACAGATCACCCGGCATAGACCTAGGCACCGGAAACAACAACAGCAAACTCGCCCTGTCAACCCTGCAAAGTCCTCCTTACTAACATCTGGGGGCTGCTGTCAAAATTGGGAGATCTGTCTCACAAACTAGTCAATCAACAGCCTGACATAGTCATCCTCATGGAATCGTATCTTACGGATAATGTCCCAGACACCACCATCACCATCCCTGGGTATGTCCTGCCCCAACAACAGGACAGACCCAGGGATGGTGACAGCACAGTCGTATACAATTGGGAGGGAGTTGTCCTGGAAGTCCTTAGCATTGACTCTGGACCCCATGAAGTCTCATGGCATGAGGTCAAATATGGGCAAGGAAACCTGCTGATTATCACATACCGCCCTCTCTCAGCTGATGAATCAGTGCTCCTCCATGTTGAACATCACTTGGGGGAAGCACTGAGGGTGGCAAGGGTGCAGAATGTACTCTGGGTGGGGGACTTCAATGTCTATCATCAAGAGTGGTCTGGTAGCACCACTACTGACCAAGCTGGCTGAGTCCTAAATGACATACCTGCTAGGAAGGAGCCAACAAGACGGAAAAACATACTTGACCTCATCCCCACCAAACTGCCTACCCCAGATGCATCTGTCCATGACATGACAGTATCAGTTGGAGTGATCACCGCACAGTTGTTGTGGAGACAAAGTCCTGCCTTCACATTGAGGATACCCTCCATTGTGTTGTGTGGCGTGCTAAATGGGATAGACTTTGAACAGATCTAGCAATTCAAGACCGGGCATCCATGAGGCGCTGTGGGCCATCAGCAGCAGCAGAATTGTACTCGAACACAATCTGTAACCACATGGCCTGGCATATCCCCCGCTTTACCATTACCATCATGCCAGGGGATCAACCCTGGTTCAATGAAGAGTGCAACAGGGCATGCCAGGAGCAGCACCAGGCATACTAAAAATGAGGTGTTAACCTGGTGAAGCTACAACACAGGACTACTTGCATTCCAAACAGCATAAGCAACAAATGATAGACAGAGCTAAATGATCCCACAATCAGTGGATCAGATCTAAACTCTGCAGTCCTGCCACATCCAGTCGTGAATGGTGGTGGACAATTAAACAACTCACTGAGGAGGAAGCTCCACAAACACCCCCATCCTCAATGATGGAGGAGCTCAGCACATCAGTGCAAAAGATAAGGCTGAAGAATTTGCTACAACCTTCAGCCAGAAGTGCCAAGTCAATGATCCATCTTGGCCTCCTCCGTGGGTCCCCAGCATCACAGATGCCAGTCTCCAGCGAATTCAATTCACTCCATGTTATATCAAGGAACAGCTGAAGGCACTAGATAGTACAAAGGCCATGGGCCCTGACAATATTCTGGCAATAATATTGAAGACTTGTGCTCCAGAACTTGCTCAGAACTTGTGCTCCAGAACTCTCGATCATCAGTAAAGTAATGGAAGGGGTCAACAACAGTGCTATCAAGCGGCACTTGCTCAGCAATAACCTGCTCACTGATGCCCACTCAGCTCATGGCCTCATTACAATCTTGGTTCAAACATGGACAAATGAGCTAAACTACTAAGGGGAGGTGAGAGTGATTGCGCTTGCCATCAGAGCCGCATTTGGCTGAGTGTGGCATCAAGGAGCTCTAGCAAAACTGGAGTCAATGGGAATCGGGGGAAAACTCTCCATTGGTTGGAGTCATACGTAGCACAAAGGAAAATGGTTGTGGTTTTTGCAGGTCAGCTATCTCAGCTCCAGGACATCACTGCAGGAGTTCCTCAAGGTATTGTCCTCAGCCCAACCGTCTTCAGTTGCTTCATCAATGACCTTCTTTCCATCGTAAGGTCAGAAGTGGGGATGTTCGCTGGTGATTGCACAATGTCAGCACCATTCATGACTCCTCAGATGCTGAAGCAGTCCATGTCCAAATACAGCAAGTCTTGGACAATATCCAGGCTTGGGCTGACAAGTGGCAAGTAACATTCACGCCACACAAGTGTCAGGCAATGACCATCTCCAACAAGAGAGAATATAACCATTGCCCCTTAATGTTCAATGGCATTACCATCACTGAAACCCCTACTATCGACATCCTGGGGGTTACCATTGACTAGAAACTGAACTGGGCTCACCATATAAATACTGTGGCTACAAGAGCAGATCAAAGGCTAGGAATCCTGTGATGAGTAACACACCTCCTGACTCCCCAAAGCCTGTCCGTCATCTACAAGGCACAAGTCAGGAGTGTGATGGAATTCTCCCCACTTGCCTCGATTAGTGCAGCTCCCCAACATTGAACATGCTGGACACCATCCAGGACAAAGCAGCCCACTTGATTGGCACCACATCCAGAAACATTCACTCCCTCCAACACTGACGCAGAGTAGCATAGGTGTGTACCATCTACAAGATGCACTGCGGGAATTCACCAAGGCTCCTTTGACAGCACCTTCTAAACCCATGATTACTATCACGTAGAAGGACAAGAGTAGCAAATTGATGGCAACACCACCACTTGGAGGTTCCCCTCCAAGACACACCACCCTGATTTGGAAATATATCGCCGGTCCTTCACTATCGTTGGGTCAAAATCCTCGAACTCCCTTCCTTACATCACTGTGAGTGTACCTACACCACATGGGCTGCAGCGGTTCAAGAGGGCAGTTCACCACCACCTGCTGAAGGGCAATTAGGTGTGGCCAATAAATGCTGGCCCAGTTAGTGAAGCCCACGTCCTGTGAATGAACTTTTAAAAATCACTGTTGTAATGTAGGGAAAAGTGGTAAACAATTTGGGTGGAGGATGCACACAAAAACAAGAATGCGGTAATGATCCTGATAAGCTATTTTAACTGATATTGATTGAGGGATATTACCCAGGTCCTGGGGAGAATTCCCCATCTTTTACTTCAAAATAGTGCCAAGGATCTTCTATGTCCACCACAAGAGGGCAGACAGGGCCTTGGTTTATCATCTCATCCTAAAGACAGCACCTCCAACAGTGCAGCATTTGCTCAGCATTCAAATGTCAGCTTGATATTTGTGCTCAAGTCTCCAGAGTGCAACAAATCCGCCCCGTTCTGACTCCGAGGCAAGACAGCTACCCACTGAGCCACTGCTGACACCCAAAGCAAGGCACACGCTTCATTTGCTATCTGGCACTCAACAGCTTTACCAGAGGTTCTTAAAGAGCGAAACCGCAACCTCTCCGAGGTGATTTTTTTCCTTTGTGTGCAGCCTGGATGCTGGTACACGTTTACTCTTTGGTACACGTTTCCCACCTTCTTTTATTGCCTATCCGGCTTGATCTGCCTGTGGAGCAGCTGGATCTTCTGCCCCCCTACCGCCACCCTGGTTCAACAGCGACTGGCATTCATTTGATATTGTTGGATAGCTCGTCGACTCAATTCGAATCAGGTCTGGACCACAAAGTAGTTCAGGACATGTGGTGGCCCCATTGGATGGGGGCCATGGGGACACGAACAACGTCACAATGTGGGCATAAATCCAAATTCTTTCTGGTCTCCACTGCTCCACCCTCAAAGGGTCTAGTCATTTGTGAGCAGCACCAAAAGAAACACCATGAATGCTGCCCGATTCTGATCAAGACCATCAACGATAAGGGGCCTTCTGAAACAGCCTGACTTCAATGGCCCCTGACTCCCACTACCAACTGGGGGAGGCTAGGGATGAGTAATAAGTTGCAAGTGCTGTTGACTTAAATACCAAATTTGGGCCCTTACATGTTCCCCTTTGGGCTGGTTGGAATGTGAAACTCACTACCACATAGAGTCACTGAAGCAAATAACAATTTGTGTATTTAAGCAAATAACAATTTGTGTATTTAAGGGGAAGCTAGGTCAGTACATTAAGGAGAAAGAAATAGAAGGATATGTTGGTAGGGTGGGTTGGAGGTGGCGGGCCATGTGCACTGTAAACACCAGCTTGGATCTGTTGGGCCAAATGGCCTGTTTCTATGCTGCTCCATTTGAATTTCTACATTGCAGACCCTTTAAAAATTGGTCGCATTCATGTACTGAACTCAGTAGTGATTATCTCTTGACAACTGAAAGTACACAGGTACATGGGGCCCTCTAAAGGTGCCTTATGGTATTTCTGGTGTTCAGATATCACTGAGTGACCTTGACACAAAAGAACACAAAATAAATTAGTTTTTTATTAGTCCAGATTTTACAGTCAGCAGTGACACAACCGTGCTCATCATTGACCTCAAAGAAAGCAGCACACAAAGGTCTAGAGTTGGATTTCCATTTTTCCCAACATCAATTTAAATCTGGCGCCATGTCAAGGGATTTCCAGACTTGTGGCCATAGTGATATCAGCAAGAAGTGTGAGCAGCCAATCACATTGAAGTATTCTCACCAACAAAAAAGCAGGAAACTAAAAAGTACTGAATGCCTTCACTTTTAACTTACTGTTTAAAATAGTGCAATAAATGGTTATGATTACATGTTAAGCTAAAAAATTCTAAGCAAACTTTAAAAATAGAAATTATTTTAAAAATACATAGATTTTTCTTTACCACAGTGGAGCAATTTGACTTTGCACAAATATAAAATTAGCTTTTCAGGGCCAGTGAGTGTTGCAGCAATAATAATGACATTAATGTGCCATTGAAAACCCTGTTACATCTCATTCAACAAAATGTAGCTTTTTCAAAAGTTTTTACAGTGAGACTAACAGCATGAAAGCGGATGTTTTCATCAATTCATTGATTACTTGGGGATTGCAGTCTGGGGGTTCATAAAGCATACCCTTTGGAGGAGTTGAGTCACTGACAGCAACTTTTGGATCTCCACATTATTCTGCACATGTGCAGACTCCTGAAGTTTCAGTCCATTGCAGCAATGAATAATGGCAGCAAATGCTGACTGATTCACCATCATTACTGTTGCAAAATCTGGGCCTTTATGTTGCCCCTGGGAAGAATTGGAATGTGCTTTAAAATACATAGCGATCATATAATTTCAAATACATAGCTAATTAAATTGGTAGGTAGGAGGCTAATTGCTCAATAGATAGTGCTAATTATGCAAATAGTCTCTGGCCTCTTCATTTGCCCCATCATTGGAGGCTGTGCTTTGAAGTGTGAAGACGTGCATTTTAACAGAAAGTCCAGAAGTTATAATCCAATATGTTAATCCTCTGAAAGTTGCATGAAAATGGCATCTCATTGCCTGACTCACTGCAAGTGTATTGGATGGTGTGAAGCTCCTGTAGTAACACTGTAGGTACAGGCTAAACATACCACTGAAAGTTATGGCTTGTCCATTTGAGTCTACATATCCTTTTAATGGTGTGATCAATTGCAATTAATGCCAAAAATCCTCTCGAGCACTGAAAACTCACTTTTACAAGTCTGGAATGTCATACAGCGTTAAAGGCAATATAAATGCAAGTTGTTTAATTATTTGGAGGAACTAATGGAATTTATCCGAATGGAGAGGCAACCATGGGCCAAATCTTTCGGTCTCCTGATTGTCGGAGGCCGGACGTATGACTGAAGATGCGTGTCGGGACCCTGTGGGTGACCTCCATGGAAATTGCCCTGGAAGTTTAAACTTCTGACAATTCCCATGCTCCCCAGGATCCTCTGCAAATGTCTCAGACTCTGAATTAGATTCGAATACTTGGGACAGTTCCACAGTACTTACCCAGCAAATGTTAGACAGAAAGGAACCTAGTCTAACCAGAACTGAACCCCCCATCACATTCCCTGACCCTGACTCATCCATTGACCCTGACTACCCTTTGAACCCCCAACTACCACCCCTCCAGCCTGACAACCCCTGATCCAACTCACCCCCGACGCAGCTCACCCCTTGACCCAGCTAACCCCCCAACTGACTACCTCCCTGACCTGACTACCAACTGACCCAACCCAATTACACCCTGAACCAATAACCACCAACAAACTCCCCCAGCCCGGCCCAACGCAACTAGCCCCTGACCTGACCTAACTACCCTCCTGACCCAACCATTCTTCTGACCACCCAAATACCCACCAACCCAACCAGAGGACCCTCTCAACTCAATCCAACTACCTCCCTACCCAACCACCCAAATACTCACCAGCCCAACCCGGCTACCCCTGACCCAACCTGACTAACCTCCAACCCAACTCAACTAACCCCCAACTCAACCCAACTACTCTCCTGATCAAACGACCATTATGATCACCCAAATACTCACCAACCCAACTGGGCTACCTTCCCAACCCAGCCTAAATACCCTCCTGACCTGACAACCTTCCTGACCACTCACCTACACCCAACATGACCTGACTGCTGTCCTCTGACCCGACTACCCTCCTGACCTGAGCTGACTTCCCACCAAGCACCTGAGTATCCCCTGATCTGACCTGACTACCCCCCAACCCGACTGCCCACACACCCACCTAATCCACTGACCCAACTCATCCACTTACCATCTCACCCACATACACACCTAACTCGCCTCACCCACCTACCCAACTCACCTGCTTGCCCAACTCAGCCACCTACCCACTTATCCACTTACCCACCTCACCCATCCACCCTACCCACTTGCCCACCTAAACATTCACTCACTCACCCACTCACCTACTCATCCACTCAACCCTTCACTCATCCATTCGCTAACATTCAAACTGGACCTTTAAACTTACCGTACGCCAAGTAGTGCGGTAGAGAGGCGGCTGTCCTGTTGCCCCGCAACTCTACCCCACTGCAGGAGTTCCCCATTGCAGTGCACATTTCTGTGAAAGCTGGACTGGGAAGATCCCACAAAAAATGCACAGCAGCATCGAGTTTGGAGAATTTTTGTGTGCAGCCACCTGACGATCATTGCTACTGCTCGGAAGATCCGGTCCCATGTTCCTTGATACTAAGAGAATGGTTTGAAAAGGGACAGCCCATCTGCCTCACAGGACTCAATTTTACAGGCCAACCACAGGCAGAAAAACAGATAGGTAGCCCTGCAATTTAGGGTGCTGTGCTGACCCCTATGGTTTATCAGGTGGGGAGGGGAGGCAGTGGGTGGGCCGTCAGCCTGTGGTCTAATTGATGCCCAAGTTAAGGGCCTGATTCTGCTGCTTTTCTGATTTAATGGGCAGCTGGAGAGGCCTGTGTCCAATGTGGCACTCAGCAGATTTAACCCTGCAAGTTGCTGCTCAGTGAAATGGGAGGGTGCCTCCTTTATGAAGCCCCTGTGCTAATCGAAGGCTCTCCCCCATATTGCCTCCTGGCATCCACCTTCTCAGAGCAGTACTCTGTCTAACATGCCCCCCGGCCCACTAGGGCCTGTCAACCTGAGCCCAGTGGGATCCAGGGCTTAATTGGGGGCAACCATTGATCCTCTTCCCCACCCAGGCCCCCTGCAATACAAGCAGTGGCCACCAATCCTGGTGTGGCAGAGTTGCTGACCTCTGATTGCCCAGCAATTCTATGAGGCAGGACTTCCTCCTGGAGATGGACGGAAGTCTCTCCTCATACTAATTAAGGGCCATCGCCTGAAAAATTAAGGCGGGGTGAGCCCGCCAAGAGGAGGCAAGCTGAACCCTGAAATTTACGCTGGGGTGCAAGAAGGCCGCTCTCAGCGTATAATCCAGCCCACGGTGAGTGAAAAAATAAAATTCTGTTTTCACTTTGTGGGCTTGTCTAGGTTTTTGCATCCAGTGTTTTAGGAGTTGCACTTCATTTGTAACTGGGGCAACTGGTTTATGTGACCAGATGAGTCATGTTCCACTTTCATTACACAAAATTTGGATAATTTCTAGGGTTTTTGCCAGTACCTTGGGGATCTCATTCCTCAAAATTGTCTATTGTTCCAAGGAAATCATTAATTAGTTTTTCAGTCATCTTATTGAACAAACCCAAACCTTTATCGTAAAACCTGTGGACATCCATGCTGATCTCACATCAGACTCTTCAGTCATGAAAGGACCCACAGAAGATGCTGAAATCATTTGCAGTTTGAACATACTCAAACAACAAGGAACTTACCGCAATATATTTTACAATGATAAGGAACATTTGGTGTTGGTTCCTTCCAGGCTACTTTGCTTAAATTAATGCTAACAGGAAAAAAGCATTGGGTTAAATGACACAATAAGCTGAAGACTTCAATATATTTCAAAAGTAAGCATATTCCTAACCTGTAATTAATTAATTACTTTAGTTGTGGACTGGAATATGACTCCCTAGAAAGCAGCCACTTGTTTTAGCCATAGTGAAACATTTGTAATGTGCTGTTACACTTTGTGCTGTGGCTTTATATTACAGTACCTGATTACGAGGGGGATTTGCAAATTTTCACTCAGGGATAAAAAGTTAATGGCTGAATTTTGTGCTACACAAAAACACATGAGAAAAAGCTGATCGTTGGCTCTGTTATGGTTTGAGTGCACAACAGATACTTCCTCACGTTCTCAACACTGGGCTCCACTTTCTCTGGATGTGGCTACATGCTAGCAGACTGCAAAGTGAACAATGGATCCTTTCGCAGAGAGGCCTGTGCAAGAAGTAGTACGGGTTACCATTGTAAGCTCAAGGCCTGAAAAATTCACTCGTATAGCACCCACATTTTTAATAACATTGTTACGATTAGTTAAGGAGAGGTAGAATAGCTCCCCTCTTTCCCCTCTCCTTGTTTGACTGCAACAAGTATTTTTTTAAAAAACAGATTTACTTGCCAATTCCATGAGTGTTAAGCTGTTATGCGCTACGGCCATAAAAGACACAGGCAGACAGATTTTCTTGAGGTTTTAAAAAGAAAAGAGGATAGTTTTTATTATACTTAACCTGGCCTAAGTAAAAACAATAAAAACATTCCGACCTTCTCACACACACGTACACTCGAAGTTCACACATGCACAAATAGAATACAGAGTGGGGAGAATAGGTTAACTAATTTAGAAATCCAGTTTTTCAAAGTGGTTCATGGATCTTGAAGGTTTGTGGCTCGGTGGACTTCACACTGAATTTGGCGGCCACGCTGCTTTTGGCATCAAGGCAGTTTAAAGATGTAGATGAATAATTTATGTTTTTCTGGAGGCAACAGCACTGGATTGAGTTCTTTTTAAAAGCTCTGTCTGTGGCACTGCTTTTGGCTTCAACGTTGTTTAAAGACATAGATGGACAATTTATCGTTCTTCTGGAGACAACAGCACTGGGCTGAGTTATTTTTAAAATCTCTGTGGCACTTGGTAGGCAAAATCAACAGATAAGGTTCAAATCTTGCCAGCTGGATGAAGAGAGGGATGTAACCCACTCAAGGTCTTGTTCCTTCAATGTCTCAATTGCATGTCCTGTTCTGCAGAGAAAGCAATTGCTTAAAACACACAAAGGGTTGGCTTGTCACTTGACTTTCTCTCTCCAGCTGCCCAGTGACCCAAGTATGGTCATGGCTACTGTATTCCAGTTGTAACTTGATTAGACCATGGCCGGGAATTCCTCTCTCAGTCAGGGTCCCATTGTCCAAGTGATTATGTCTAATGGTTTGTCTCCACCCAGTTCAGTACCCAGGTGATTATCTGAACACTCTGTAATTGGGATAGGAGATGCCCCCCTTACATCTCTTTCAAGCCAATTGTTCCTGACACAGCTTTTCAGACAGGTTGTCTCCATTTCAATAGTCTTAGAATACAGAAGGTACAGTGCTTTAAAGTATGATTTCACAATAATATGGATGCCATTTTGGATCCCACATGGCATCTGCACAATGTGCACACTTCTGCTACCAGTTAGCTTCTGTTGCCTACAATTATACCCCACCTCATCCCGCAGGAGAGAGGGAAGTGTGGCAGTGAGTGTGGTACGATGTGTTTGAGTGATGTGGCTGTCATAGTTGAATAGCTGGAAAATTTGTGCAAGTTGTGACACTGCAACACTGCTTAACATGTGAAGGTGAGGTTGGGCATATGAATATAAGCTTTGATTTGTGATTAGCAGATATTATTGGCAGGTGAATAATGAGGGTGTGGTGTAATGAGTAATGCGTGAGGCTAATTGGGCAGTTGTCAGGATATGGCATTCGAAGATGCATTTACTGACCTTGACCATTCGTGTGAAGTCATTAAACTTCTTGCGGCACTGCATTCAGATCCTTAGGGCTATACTGCTGGCATTGATTGCCACAGCTATCTAATCTCAAAGGCTTCGGGGGGGGGTTGTCCAAAGGAACCCCTAGCCCCATGTGGATGGATGAAATCGCTACTCCTCTGTAACCAAGGCCTCCAGTGTAAGGTCAGAAAATCTTGGGGTGGACATTCTCTGCCATGTTGTGCCATCATTCAGTGTTCCTCTTGTTCACACACTCTTCTGCAGACATTTCAGACTTTAAGAGGTGCAGGCTGGTTCTAAGTCATACAGGCATACAGCTTTAAGTGGTGCGATCCTCTCATGATTTTGAGTTTTCAGCTCAGACGAGCAGCCACTCAACTGTGTGCTTAGTGTTGGCTGCATTCATGGGATGTGGGCATCGCTGGCTAGGCCAGCATTTATTGCCCATCCCTAAATGAGCAAAAGGTTTGCCTGCTGCCTTCACAAGAAGGAAGTGTGTCATGATCCCTGTATCTGTTTTCAGGTCTTATCGAATTTCAGGGTTGGGGATAGAACAACTGGTTCAACAACACGCAAGTGATTTTCAACTATGTCACTTGGGCAGAAACCTGGCGAAGCAGCTTGCCACTGGTTGTACCACACTCCAAATTCTCTTTTCATTTATTTCCATGGCAATTGGGTGGGTCTGCAGCCCGTTTTACACTATTGCGCAGAACCAAGAATGATTCTGTCTGCACCTTTCCTAATTTGTATTTCAAATCCAGCTACCTGCCTTGATTCCATAATCTTTTATACCCTTGTCTAGCAAAAAATATATTGAGCTCAGATTTAAAATAACGAATTGACCTAGCATCCACTGCCTTTTATGGAAGAGAGTTCTACGTTCCTACCATCCTTTGCGTGAAGAAGTGTTTCCTAATTTCTCCCCTGAATAGCCTGGCTCTGATTTTAAGGTTGTGTCCCTTTTCCCTAGATGCCCCCACCAGCGGAAAGCATTTGTTTCTATTTACCCCATCAATTCCTTTTCAAAACCCTAAAAACCTCAGTCAACTCTTAACTTTCTAAATTCAAGGGAATAGAAGCCTAGTTTATGTAATTTATCTTCAGAACCCAATTCTTGGAGCCCAGGTAACATTCTGGTGAATCTACACTGTAATCCTCTCCAAATGACAAAAATGATATTGAGGCAATGGAAAAGGTGTAAAAAAAACTTACCAGGCTGATATCAGAACTGAAAGATTGTAACTAATAGGAAAGACTGAACCAAGCCTAGAAAAGGCTGAGGGGTGACTGAATACAAGACTTCATGATTTTGAAGGGGTCTGAAAGTTAATGTACAGAAGATGTCCCTCTTACATGGAATCCAAAACCAGGGAGCATAGATATAGATACAGTCGCTTGGTAGTACAAAACTTGAATATTGCTGACATTACCAGAAGCTTGGGGAGCCTATCTCCATGGCAATACTCTGGCCAATCAGAGTTGACTTGCCAATCAATCAGCACCCTTCCTCCTGCAGTATAAATTGTTGTGATTGTTTGAAATTTGGCATTCTTGCATTTGTTCTGACGTGTACAAGACAAAAAGTTTCAGTAACATGTCTCTCTTTTTAATAATATAAATAGAGATAGTCACTGATATATCCAATTGGGAATTCAGGAGAAACTTCTTCACTCAGAGAGTGGTGCGAATGTGGAAATCGCTACCACATGGAATATTTGAGGCGAATACCATAGTTTGTTTAAAGGGAAGCTACGTAAACTTATGAGGGAGAAAGGAATAGAAGAATATGCTGATAAGATCAGATGAAGTAAGGTGGGAGGAGGCTCTTGTGGAGCATAAAAGTCAGCATTGGCCAGTTGATTGTGCCTTATATTTTCTATAAAAGAAAGCTCTAGACCAATGTAGGAAATCAGTCCTGATTTTTCTTTTATTTCTGGCAGAAGAAGTTAATCAAGTGAATTGCAGAAGATTAATGAAACTGCTATCATTAATTACTGTTACTTTCCCACCTACTTTATACAGCTGCAGATGTCCTGCATCCTAAAGAAATCATCTACCTCCGTTTTGAAAAGAAACTTCATGTGCCCTCTGACCTGAGCTGAGCTTCCCAATCCATATCTACTCCATCACTTAGACTGCCTGCTTTGTTGCTGAAATCCTCATCTATGCCTTTGATACCTCAAGGTGTAACTATTCCATGTGCCCCTGGCCAGCTTCCCACCTTGTCCCTCCATAAATTTAAGCTCATCCAAAACTCTGCTACCCACATCCTAACTCAAATTCCTCTATAAACCTCACCCAATACCATCTCTGTAACCTCCTCAAGCCCTATAACCCACTGACAACTCTGCATTCCTTCAATTCTGGGTCTTGCCTATCCCTAACTTTTGTAACTCCATCTTTGGCAGCTATGTCTTCAGATGCCTGGGCCCTAAGCTCTGGAATTATTTTCCTAAACCTCCCTTCTTCTCCACCCCTATCTCCTCCTTTGAGATGCTCTTTAAATCCTATCTCTATGACAAGCTTTTGGTCAGTGGTTTCTTGTTAAATTTTGATGGATATTACTCTTGTAAAGCAACCTGTGACATTTTGCCATGTTAAAGATGCGAGACAAATGCGCATTTCTGTGACAGCGTACCTATACTCCCGATATGCGTTGGCTCATAACTCTATGAAAATTATAGAATCATATAATCTTACAACACAGGTACTTGCTTCATCTATGATTTCATATTTAATGCTGATGCCCTCACCCTCCCCTCTGCATTTCTTCCCTTGGCTCTCCCATCTCTTATCTACTGGGTATGGTAGCCTAGCAACCCTGAGGTCGGTAGTTCAAATCCCACCATGGCAAGTTGTGAAAACAATTTTAATAAATCTGATGATTTGTGGACTGGCACCAGAAAAAGATTACCATAAAAGTTGCCAAGTTTTCAAAAAAAGAAAACTGAGACACCGATACTCTTCAGAGAAGGGAACTGCTGCCACTGCTCGATCTACCAGGTGACTATAATCCCATACAATCCCTTGGTTGACTCTTACTGCTCTTAGGGTAACCAACGATGGACAGTAGATAGGTAAATCCTAACCTCTCACCCAGAGAACAAACTTAAATAAAAACTATTCACTCGAGCAGAATCTATTCATTGCTTCATTTTAAAATCCTCAATTCTATTATTTTGGAGTCAATCAATATATGAGAATTCGGAACACGAATTCTGAGCATAATCTTAAAATAGGAGCCTGACCATTCACGAATAAGGTCAGGAAGCATTTCTAAAGATCAAAGAGTGGTGGAGATCTCACCCCAAAAGGCTGGGGATGCTGAACTTATCAATGCTGAGATCGCTAGCTTTTTGTTAGGTAAGGATAACAAGGAAAATGGAGCAAAGGCAGGTAAATGGTGTTGAAGTATAGTCCAGCTATGGTCTAATTAAATAGTGGGACAGGCTGGATGGGCTGAATGGCCCATGCCTGCCCCCACCTCGGATTCTATGCTTCTCCACTGTAAAGCACTGATCCTGATAGCTAAAATTTAGTAAGTTAGCTAGTTAGTTAGAATTAGTTAGTTAGAATTAGCTAGTTGGAAGTTAGAACCTCCTGTGCCTGAGGAAACAATCATTCCTTTTACTGCTGTCTGGGTAAAACAAGATATTGGACTCCCTCACAGTTCTTGGTTTTCACCAGTTGATATTTGTGAGTTTAATAATAGATTTTCCTCTGCTGTTTCACTGACGGGCTTTTAGTCTGACACATAAACCCCTTACCAGGGTGGCTGTGCACTGCTTTTGGTCCGGCCTCTGCCTTTCAACCTGTCTGGCTTGGGTGGTCCTGCTACGTCTTACACTAAGGTTCCATTCCAGGAAACTGAATCGTTCATCATCTGGATGTTTACTATAAAAGGCTTAAGTTTCAATTAGAATGGAGGGGAATGGAATTTGATATGAATGTATCAAATGATCATATGATAAAATCGCACCGCATGATACTCAGGCTCAAATCCTTGAATCTACTTCAATACTGAGCTTCACTGCAGCACAAATAGATCCAAATTTCAAATGCGACTGTGTTAAATATAATCACGTAATGCAAAACTGCATGAAAATAACTACAAAAGTAAAATACCACAGACATTGGAAATGTGAAATGAAAACAGAAAATGCTGGAAACATCCAACAGTTCAGACAGCATGTGTAGAGAGACCAATAGAGGCAAGGGAGGAAGCAAGATGTGGAAGAGTTGGTGGGAGGCGGGGGAAGGGAAGAATAGGTTTCCATGAGGCCCAACAGGGGGGGGTTGGGGTGGGGTGGGGGGGTGTTGGAGGGGGGAAAGACACTTGAAACTAGGCCGGGGCTACAGGGCAGAGAGGAGGGAGGGAAGGATTAGTGGTCAGAGGGAGAACAGGGATGTAAGGGAGGAGATCAAAGGCCAAATGGATGATTAGAAGGTGGGAGCACAGAGGAGGGAGCGGGGGGATTGGAAAGGTAGGGCTGAAGGTGGGAGGTCATGGTTCGAAGTTGTGAGGGGTAGTGTTCGATTGGGGATGGGGTAATAATGGAAGCTGCTAAGCTGAATCTAGCAGTTAAAATGATTTTTTTTTTATTCATTTGTAGAATATGAGCATTGCTGGCAAGGCCAGACCATGTGGTGTAGGTGCACCCACAGTGCTGTTTGGGAGAGGGTTTCAGGATTTTGACCGAGCGTCAGTGAAGGAGTGGCGATATATTTCCAAGTCAGGATGCTGCGCGATTTGAAGGGATCATGCAGGCGGTGGTGCTCCCATGTATCTGATGTCCTTTTCCTTCTAGGTGGAGGTCGTGGGTTTGGAAAGTGCTGTCAAAGGAAGCTTGGTGAGTTGCCGCAGGGCATCTTGTAGATGGTACAGTGAAGCCACTGTGCACAAGTGAAGGACGGCATGAATGTTTAAGGTGATGAATAGGCCAGTCAAGTGGGCTGCTTTGTCCTGGATGGTGTCAAGTTTCTTGAGTGTTGGAGATGCACTCATCCAGGCAAGTGGAGAGTGTTCCATCACACTCCTGACTCGTGCCTTGCCCGATCCAGCAGTCCTATCCTCTGTTTAGTTGCTCAGTGTCCTGAGGCCTGGGAAACCTAGCCAGCCCAAGTTAAATTTAAAGTGGCAATTAAATCTGAGGCATGCAGACCCATTAAAACATTTAGATGACCAAGCTGCCTCTGAAAGTGGGTTGGTTGCTATCCACCCACCTTCTACCCTGTGCCATCAACGTTAAAACTGGATGCACGGGACTTGGTGGGGGGGGGGTGGTGGAGGGGGGTGGGTTGTTGGGGGCAGGTTGGTATTGGGTTTAAGATTTTTAACATTTTAATTCCCCATTTGATCCAAATCCGTACATTATCAGAGGATAAAATTCCCCATAACATTTCAGGTCAATGCTGCCTAACCATCTGAATATTTTAAGTATTTTCTGTCCTTTTTGCAAAAATAATGACCTATCTTATAAAGGTTTGTATGAAAACATTACACTGTGGATACACTGCACCCATTTTTTAATGATCAAAATATCAGCTATTAGCTCTTAGCTCTTACCACTCAAAGGCACGAATGATTCTCCACAGGAGACCCAGACCTCAATGGGGTTCCTGACAATGAGGTTTACGAGCTCCGTGTCCATTCTCTTCACGTCCTCTGGGGTCACCTGGGGTAACCTCTGCTCCGAGTCGTCATTCTCTGGGGTTGGCAACTTAGCCCAGTCTAGGAGCAAAAACATGCACCACAGGAATGAACCAAGTCGTACAGGAGGGACTGTATAATAAAAGATAACTTGAGGGGGATATTTCCCCCGATTTCCATCCTATTTGTCCTCAGAAGTGGGGTAGTAACTGGACCCAAAATCAAGCAGCTGCTCACCCAACCACTTGCGCTACGTTTGACATCCTTTCTGATTTTTTGTCAGACCCTTCTGGCTGAAACAGATACAAGCTGTGGTTCAGTAGGTCGTACTCTCACATCTGACTTAGAAGGTTATGCGTTCAAGCCCCACACCAGGAACTTGAGCACAGAATCCAGGCCAGGATCTTGTGAGTGTGACAGGGGTCTCGGCAACCAGCTAGAAGGCTTGCGAGAGCCCCATGTCTCCTTCATTTGGGAAGGTCCACCACATCTTGTTCCACTCAGGGATTTGACAGGCCAGGGGCGGGCCTTCTCCAGGGATCAATGACTGCGGGGTTGGGGGCAAAGGGAGGCAAAAGTTCTGCCCCCCGAGAGCTGCCAGCCAAGCAGAGGTTGGCAGCTCTACTGAACAGCAGTGTCATGGGGGAGGCAGTGGTTAGTGCCAGTACAACGCCCATCCGAGGCCTAAGATTTTTGCTGGATACCAGGCTAGAGATGAGTGATGGCAGGAGGGGGTCATGAGGTGGGGTTCGCTGGGTCAGGGAGGTCAGCAGTGAGGGGAGGGGTATGGCTCTCAACAGGCCCCCCATCCTAGTGCCGGATCCCTCGATCAGGCACTGATTGCCTTTGAACAAGGGACACCGTCAGGCGTTCGCAAGTAACCCTAACAGTTTGTTTGTTGTGCTTTCCACATGGTGAGCCCTCCCACCCATCACTGGGCTAATTTCAGCAATAGTAGGATGAGGCACTTAAGTGGAAATTTAAGGCTTGATTGACAGCAGGGTGGCGAGGCCATCCATGGGCATTCCCACCACAGACTTAATCGCGTTAGAGGCAAGGAGGTGATGGGGTCACAACCCACTGCCCTCCCATTTGATTAAGTAGCCACCCATCACCAAACGTGCCAATGGGGAAGGCACAAGATTCCACCCCTAGTCTGTCCGCACCAAAGTAGTGCAGTGCTATCGTAGGTGTCATCTCTCAGGTGAAATGGTAAACCGAGGAAGCGTTTGACCTCTTGGGGGGAAAGTAAAAGATGTGGTGGCAGCACTGGAGGCAGCATTGGTGAGTACTCCCTGGTATCCTGGTCTCTCGCCAAACAGCAACTTAACTAGTTAGACCTTTTCACAAGGGGACACACATGAGCAGTAGCTAGAAAAGAGCAGGTAAGGTTAACAGTTGTCACCTGTAACTGCATATCAGATCCCAGGGCTCACAAACAAGGCTGTGGGAGGTGAGGTAATGTGCGTATAAAACGATTGGCATACCTTCTTTGATCTCCCCACTTGACTCCTCAGGTCTTCCATCCTCACCCTGTGCATCTTGTTTTGTTTTGGATTTGTGTTCCTGTAAAGTCTCGTTGACTGCCCATGCTGTCAGTTCATTTATAGTCAGTATCAGGCTTCCATCTGCAACGTACAGTCTGCAAGCTGGCCTGGCGAGTCCTAGTCTCTGAGTACATGTGGCAAGCAACTAGATCCAGGCAACCAGAGAAGATAAAGGAAAATGCATTACATGAAAATGAGAAAGTAATTATTATTGTTGACACAGTTTGTGTGAAATTCTTTTCCCAGCTCCTGAAAGGAGGAATTAATTCCTTTAAATTTGACAGCTTGACACTTGCGCTAAGATGTTGGACAGTGGGTACAAAACATGAAAATTTAACCCAAGAAATTAACACTAGCTATATGAAAAATACTGAATGAGCTAATCAGTTGTTTATTTAATTGCCAGCACTAATTTCAAGGGTTACATGGTAATCTCTGCATTAGCTATTGCCAGTTACACACACAATGGGTGGTATTTAATAGAGGTGACAAGGGTTTTGTCCACCGGCTCAAGAGCCGACTAGAGCCTCAAGTCATTTCTTTTAAGAAGGCCCAATGAATGAAATGCCACCCAGGCACTTGTGTGGACAATGTCAGACCTTTTCCTGGATTAAAGACCCCAGGGGCCGACTTGCCAACCAATCAGAGGCCGGAAGCTGTATTGAATGGCAGTGCCACCTGGTAGGCAGCAGCTGGTGGTGGTGTGATACTTACCCGAGGCCTAGGATTATTCCTGGATCCCACACCACAGGTGAGTGATGGCAGGAGGGTATCATGAGGTGAAGTTTGTAAGGGAAAGGGAAGGAAGGGGTGTTAGCAACAAGGTTGAGGGTGGGGGGTGGTGGCCTTTGAGCAAGGAATCCCCTCCTCTGACCGTCTGCAAGTAACCCCAACAGGGCTCCTCGCATAATGAATTCCCCTGTCCGCTGCTGGGTTAACACCAGTGGTTACAGGATGAGATCCTTAAGCAGACATTAATTGCCCACCTCAGGGCTTCAATTAGTGTCCACGGGCCTTCTCACAATGGACTTAATTGTGGTAGAGGCGGCAGGGCAACTGGGTGCCCATCTGCCATTCTCCCGCCAGAGTGAATTGCCCCTGCCAACAAACTCGCCATGTGCAGGGCATTAATTTACTCCCAATGGGGGGGAAATTGAACCACCACACCACCTGCACTACTCTTCCAGGGCAGGTGGCGGGAAAGTGGTAGGGAGAAGTTGTATTCTTAAAAATACGAAACTGGTCCCAAACCCACTGTTCTGGTTTAACCCAGGTGGACTGGGCTCAAATAAGTTATCCATTCGCTAGAGGCGGGTCGGTAATTTTAATATGTTAATGAGGTTGTGTACCTCAGATTTTAGCAGCCATCGGATTTTAAAGCAGTGGGATCGGGAAACTTGGCACATAAAAGGAGAGAATTCGCGGATCCGGCAGGTGAGTGCTATTCCAGCACTCCTTGAGGACCAGGAAGACCTGGATTGTTTCCTCCCTGCTCCCCAAAATAATGCACCATGCTCTGCCTCCATCCTGTGATACAAGACCTTCCCGCCTCATGCTTTCTTGCACTCTCAACCCCCAGCAGACTGATGCAACCCTCCTGCTCTGTCCCCCTGATCAGGTCCCCACTCCCAAGTGATCCCTCCACCATCATTACCTCACCATCTCTCCCTCCCTCCTTCCTCCCCTGGCTGCCGGCTTCTAACACAGACCTCTGGATCTGTCCTGCTGCCAGGTGGGAAATGGAGAAAAGGAATTCAAATGAGGAGCTTTGACAGCACCTCTGAGTATCTTGTATTTCCAGGTTTCCCAGTTTCTAAAAGTCTCCTCCAATCCTTCCCCAATGATATCAGGATCGATTAGTTGCTTGCATTTCACTGTAATTTGCTTTCCAACATTTGAACCTTAGTTAACGCTGCTAGGGGGTTAAATTGGATAGCTTCAGAAATCAGGTACAGGAATCACGATGTGTGATTACTGCATGCCTTATCGATGCAGGCAACATGCAAACTTCGTGCTGCCTGCTCATTTTCTTGCTTATGCCATGCAGTCCTGCTCTGAATGTACTGCTGAGTGGCTGCACACGACCCATCAAGGGCTGCAAGTTCTTGCGTGGTGGGTACAGCTTAAAGCTAACCCACACTATTTAAAGCCAGACTGCACCTCTTAAAGGCGAGGTGCTTTCGGCCTGCAGCACAGGCTGAAAGTGCTTGGATAAAATTTAAAGGTTTCAGGAAGGATGTAAAATGGCTCAACAGGAATGAGAGCATGTCCCCAAGGTTTTTAGATGCCGCAGCAGAGTCACTGGTGCAGGATGGGGACCAAAGGAGAGAGGTCCTCTTCCATCTGGGGATCTGGGAGGCCCTCCAAACAATTGTTCAGTAGGCAGCAGGAACAAGGGGCCATGGTGGTCAATACCAACAGTCTGGCATTGAGAACATGGAAGCAATGCCCCAAGCAATTTAATGACCTTGCATGATTGGTCAGGTCAGTGAATGCATGTTCAATTATTACAGATGAATGGCAGTCTCGCACACTGCTCCAATAACCACAGCCTTGTCACTTTCCTACCAACAATCTATCTCAACCACAGCTCAAACCTCGCACCCATATGCTTCACCTCAACCTCACACACTTCGCACTGCTGGAATCCACACACTCACATCTCACAGCTTGCAAATCCTGTCATCTATTCATCTGTGACAGGTATATAACCTAAATTTATTGCAACAGACCCACAGGCATACTACCCTCTCTTCTGCAGGAAAAGGTAGTGCATCATCGATAGTCAAAAGGCAGTAATTAGCAACTAATCTGCTTTCTCTTTTCTCTTTTATTTCTGTCTCAGTGCTTGGCTTTACTAAAATGTAAAATTAAACCTGTGTGCAGGAAACTAAAATATACACAAAGCTCAATTCCAAGCACTACGTGGGTAGTTTGGGAATCTGAGCATTGAACAGCCAAAGTTGCTACAGTCAGAGAATTAGGCAGCAACACAGAATTGAATGTATATCACAGAATTACCAATGGAAACTGGAACTCAAGGTTGTCGTTTTCTGAGGATTTCCGTGACTCTTTCACTGAGTTTACAGCAGACAAGTGGAGAATGCCCCTTCCCCTTACCCCTTATGGGCATTCACCCTCCTACTCTATATATCTGGAGTAAATAGTTTTCATCAGAACTGAAAATGGTTGTCCAGTCCTCTCCTGAGAGACTGACAAAACTTGCTGCCTATTCCCAGCATTTTCTGTTTTACATTTGAACATGTTGTTTACTTAGCCTGGCTTTATTACCGAGGTAAAGGTTGTCCCAATGATCAATTGACCATCCTTATATCCAGTGCCATTTCGGTAGGCCAAGACTCTTAATGCCAGTTGGGTCTTGGCAGCTGAGATTTCCCGTGAGATAGTCTGGACTGATGTCTCCCTCCGCAAAGAAATCAATTTCTCTTCCCAACAGGCCAAACTATTTTCAGCTTCAGAGGTAGAAAGGTCAACCTGCAACCAAGAGAAGTAAAGTCTGCCCGCTCTTTACAAATGCAATGTGCAACATTTTAAATAGAAGGTAACACAACACTGGACTGACAACTACCAAACTGAATCCCCGAGATATCTGCACTCCTCTAACTCATCTTTTGAATAGCCAATTCTAATCACTCTATCGTTAGCAGCCCTGCTTTCAGCTGTTAAGGCCTTAAGCTTGGGATTTCATCCCTAAACCTCCCCATTTCTCTCCTTCTCTCAGCTCCTTTAAGACACTTTTTAAAACCTAGCTCTTTGACCAAGCTATTATCTCCTAATATATAGTATCTTCTCATGTGGTTCGGTGTCAAATTTTGTCAGATAACGCTCCTGCTGAGCACCTTGGGATGTTTTACTACATTAAAAGCAAGTTGTTGTTGTTGTCATTGAAGTTTTTTTCTGTAGCAGGACTGGGAACACTTTATTAAAAGAGGATTTCCATGTGAACAAGCCACACAGATCCTGTTTAAAGCTGAAATGGAAGCTGTGACCCATGGTTCAGTTGCAGCCCACATGGGAAGCCTCAGCTATATTTATGCCATTTTTCGGGCACTACCACTGACAATACTGTGGTGAGCAGGAGAGCCCCCATTTCAGCCTAACAACAAAACCCCATCCAACTCATACAAAAGTGGGCTGAGAAACAGGAAACTCTTCTGACCATGTATCTTTAGCAGATGCCAGCATTTCATAGTTTCATAGTTCATACAGTACAGAGGGAGGCCATTCAGCCCATTGTGCCTCTGCCAGTATTTTGAATGATCTATCCAATTAGTCCCTGTCTCCATAGTGCTGCAACATTTTCTTTTTCAAAGTTATATTCTTTATGAAAGTTGCTATTAAATCTGCCTCCATCGCCCTTTCAGGCAATGCATTCCAGTTCGTATCAACTCACTACTTTAAAAAATTCCACTCATTTCCCCTCTGGTTAGATTTGATAAGGTGAATAGAGAGAAACTATTTCTTCTGTTGGAGAAAAAGGAAGGATAACCTTAAAATTAGAACCAGGCCATTCAGGGGTGATGTCAGGAAGCACTTCTTCACGCAAAGGATAGTGGAATTCCAGAACTCTCTCCTCCCAAAAGATGTTGAAAGTGGGAGTCAATTAAAAACTCCAAAACTAATAACAATAGATTTTTGTGAGGCAAGGTTAGAAAGTGAGTAAATGGAATTAAAATACAGATCAGCCATAATCTAACTGAATGGCAGAACAGACTTGAGGGGCTGAATGGCCTTCTTCCCTATCGGTTCTTTTGCCAATCACCTTAAATTTGTGTTCTCTGGTTTCCAACCTCCACTGCCAGTGGAAACAGTTTCTACTTAGTTGCTTTGTCAAAACCCATCAGAACTCTGAACTACTTAATGAGAAATCCCCTTCACCTCGTCTGCACTGAGGAGAACAATCCCAGTTTCTCTGATCTCACTACGTCATATGATTTTTGAGAAATTAATTTAAGGTGTTGTTAGACTTCAGAAAGTAAGCAAAAGGTAGAAGTCATGAGTTAGGAATTGACCACTCTGAACCTTCACCCACTTTAAACTGGTTAAGAACCCATGGAATTATTTTAGTCCCAACTGAACTGCATATCTTATTATCAGAACCTACAGTGCAACACTTCCTCATTACTGCAGTTAAGTTGCGTATAATGATACCACAAATCCCAGAATGGAGATGATTTGGGTAATTCCCCCATCAATCACCCCTGGAAGCCATACTGCTATAAGTGACTGGGATTGATTTTTATACACATCATTTATGTAATCTAACTGTCCCTACTCACTGCATTTAGATGGAGAAATAATCAATTTGTGTTATGGAATCATCCTCCACTGACTCCATTTTGGTAGAAAAACGATGCTGCTTTTATTGGAGGGCTTTGCTACAGTTTCAATCATTGTTGTCGTTTGTAGAGAATCTGTCTAAATAGACTCTATTTGCTGAGTAAATAAACTGTTTGGTATGAAATATATTGCTTTCTATGAGTCCTTCTGTAAATGCTGTCCCACTTCCAACTCAATGGCTGGCACAATGTAATTCACAGTGGCATCAATACTCACTCACTTTGTTAAATATTCATCCAGATTAAAGTATAACTCACCCTTGCAACCCTGATGTACTTAAAAGGCCCAGTTTCTTCAATCTGGCTCTGTTCGCAGCCAGTTGCACAGATGAATGGGTTACCTGGGTGGAGTTTTGTCATAACATTCCATCCCCTCAGTGCCCTGGCGCATGCCAGACACACCACGGTTCTCTGCCTTGTGCTGGCATGGGTGATGGAATAACCCTAACACAGGAATTAAATAGAAAACAGGAGATTCATGGATGAGATTTTCCACAGATACAAATGCATCATTGAATGAGAAAATCTGTATAAGTTATGTGTACATAATTCCGTACAAAATCTAGAAAGCTTAGCATTCTGGTCTCTATATCACAAAAAGGATATAGATGGACTGGAGAGATGCAAAAAAAGATATACCAGAATTATTTCAGAGGCTATAATTATTAGAAAAGACTGAACAGGCTGGGACTCTATTTTTTCCAAAATTTTAAAATTATGAAGAGATTGATAGAAATAAATGTTTCCAATTGTAGAGAAGTCCAAAACTAGGGGTCATAAATATAAAATGGTCCAATGAGTGATTCAGGAGAAGCTTCTTTAGCCAAAGAGTGGTTAGATTGTGGAATTCACTGCCACGAGGAGTAGTTGAGTCACATAGCATGAATGCATTTAAGGGAAAGCTACATAAACATACTAGGGAGAAAGGAATAGAAGGCTATGCTGAAAGGGTTAGATGAAGTATGGTTGGAGGAGGCTTATGTTGAACGTAAACAACAGCATAGGCCAGTTAGGCCAAATTACCTGTTTCTATGCTGTAAATTCCTTGGAAGTCTATAATAACAATAATCTACGGTCCTGATACTGGGAGGTTGCAGGAGGTGGGAGGGGAGTCAGATACCCACCCATGTTGTTGGTGGTTGGGGGGGTGCGGGGGTGGGGGAGAGGCAAATCCCCAATGTCAGTGACATTGCATGGGGGCAAGGGGATGTTGGGGGGAGCACTCCTGCTCCTCCTGGCCCACAAGCAGTGCTGTAAAGGCACTTGACTTCTCTCCCAAGTTGCTTTTACCTCCCTTCAGCTGCTAGGCTTCCCAAGGCCTGGCACAGCCAGTCCACTGTTAAACCTGGAAAACTTTTTAGGCTGAATCAAAGGCTGCTAGCCTTATTAAAATATTCAAATTGCCAACCTGCCTTCTGGCAGTAGATTGGCTGCCTGCCCTTTGTCCCACCTCCATTAAATCCAGAAGTACATTGATCAATGGAGGATTGGGGTCAATTTTGAGATTTTTACAATTTTAACATCTGACCTGATGCCAACCCATGCATTTTGAGGGGTTAAAATACACCCCGCTATTTCTATAGCTTCAACATACATTAAAACTTCTTATGATGCTTCACAGCATAGGTTTTGGCATGAACCAATAGTAAGAAAAGAATTAGAGGAGCTGAGTGATCATTGAAAAGGTATGAAGAGGCTTTTGACATGGGACAGAGAAGTAGCAAGGTAGTGGGGTTTAGAAAGAGAGTTCCATACTTCATAGTTGAGTCAACTGCAATAGATCTTTCATTTTGTTATATAATATTCAACTTTTTAAGAGGTAATAATTCTGTTAGTCTATTTGGTATTACTTTATCAAAGCTGCACACTTTCTAATGGCTCCTCTTTACATCTCTTTCTTAAGAATACAATATCATTTCTTCTTCACCTCCCTCTCTTTGAAGGAAATCAAAATGTTATTTGATGTTCATGAGGCTAACTTAATCATTGGGATGGACCACTCTGGGAAGATGAAGCTGTCGTGTAGATGAGATCCCACTTTAATCTTCAAAGAGCTTCAGTAAACCTAGGTTTAAGATGTTGAAGGCCAATATTTCTTTAGTTACATCAGCTTTCATAGAAAGAGTTGTAATTTGTTCCAAAGAGTTGTAAATTTTTTTGGAGCACTTAATAAATATGGCTTATATCATTTAATAGCCCTGGGGCAGAGCTTTGGGAGTAAAGGTTGTACACAAGGGGTGGGTATATATCAGCAGCAATTTATAGAAAACTGCCTCAGGCTACTGCACCTCAAATTTCACCCCTTCTATACCCTACACTACTAGGTACCTCAATATGATCATTCTATTCCCAATGACTACACTAGTTGATGTTGTGGAATGGATTAAACAGCAATGCTTCAACTGTTCTGGATGTGCCTCCCAAATTGCAGTATTAATAATTCTGGGAGGATTTCTATTCAACATGAAGCTGGGTACCTTATGGTTGGGACTTTCCTCAGAGGTGCTCTTGTTTGGTTGCTGACGCCTCACAAGAAATGCAGCGGAAACCCAATCCTGGTGAGGCTATGAAGATGGAGCATGAGCAGCTCTGAAGAAATTCCTGACCTACAGCAATGGTCAGACTGCCAGTGACAATCACAATTGCCCTTTAAATGATTATTGTCGGACTGAACTTGGGAATGATAGCAGTCATGTATGAGTCACATGGAGTAGCAATATCTGGTCAACCGCTATATAAAGACCAGTGAAAAATATAACGGATCATTATAAGGGGAAAACTTCATTCGTTCTGAATTCAAGGACCCCAAATGTGAAAGAATGGCCACCCACCTCCTACTGTCACTTTGACCACTGTTGACCATATCCAATCATTAACTTCATAACTGATGGTGCCCAGTTAGTTGGTTTCTTGCATCAATAAAATATGTGATTCAAGTGTTGTGCCTTGGTTGGAGCAGGTGGAGGAATGGAGAAGAAGTCCAGGGATAAGAGAGTTCAGTTATGTGAAGAGACTAGAGAAGCTGGGAGCATTCTCATTACAAAACAGGTTAAGGGGAGATCTAACAGAGGTGTTCAAAATTCTGATAGACTAAATAAGGAGAAACTGTTTCCACTGCTGGAGTGATTGGTAACCATGGGACAGAGATTTGAAGTAACTGGCAAAGGAACCAGAGAGGAGATGAGGAATATTTTTTTCTGGAGTGATTTGTTATGTCCTGGAATGCACGTCTGAAAGGGTAGTGGAAGAAGGTTTAATGGCAACATTCAAAAGGGAACTGGATATATTGGAAACTGCAGGAGAGTGGAACTAATTGGAGAGCTCTTTCAAAGAGCCAGCACAGACATAATGGGCCAAATGGTTACCTTCTATGCTGTATGGTTCTCTGATTTAGGGATAAGTATCTGCTATCTCCAATGGTTTTATGGCAAGGGAGATACTTGGTGGGCTAGACTTTTCATTCATTTTTGTCAATGGGCATAAACTGTAGCCAAAGTGTCCTGTAGTGGTCAGTGCCATTGATCAGTGTCAGAGGTTTTAGTGCCTCATACAGAAGCACATGGATCAATGTTTTTGGGTCATATACAGGGTATGTCTATGGTGCTTTGTGGCCAAAAGAGACTCAGGCACCATCCAGGATCAAGAATGTCATTTTAGATTTGGTTTCATTTTTGCCCCAGTTCTGTAACATCAGAAAATAAAGCGAAAGATGAATTACAAGCAAACCAAATTTCTCTAAGCCTGGTTGGGCACTGGTTCAAGATTCTTTATCAGTTAGGCTGAAGTAACTGCTCCAAACATACACATACCTGCAAATATAAGTTATTTAAAAGGTTCCATCCCATTTATATAAAAAAAATTACAATGGAAATGGGGCTTCTGATTCACTTACAGGTTGATCTAGTTCCTCTGTTTTACAGATGCAGAAGGTGCACACAGAGGCTTGATTGGCTGCTGTAATTTCATTATCCAATACTGAGGTATAAAAAGCACACAGCACTTTTATCTCTGGCATCCAGAACCATTTCTGATTAGCGACTCCATAACTGTACCCTTTATACTTCTGTGGTAAGATATCAAAAATATTACATCGAGGAAACATCAATTCAGATAAAGGGAGATCTTTGTAGCCATTACAAAAGTAGAAGCTTTGAAGATACAATGGACTTCTGCTGGGGTTGGCCCTTGCCACTGGGTCAGGAGCTCATATTTTCAAGCTCCACTCCAGAGACTTAAACACATAATCTAGGCAAGAACATTGGCCAGAACTCCCCTGCTCTTTTTAAGTAGTGCCATGGGATCACTTATGTTCCCCCTAAGAAGGCAGATGAGGCCTCTCTTTCACTTGTTATTTGGAAAACAGCACTTCTGACAGTCTAACACTTCTTCAGTACTTCACTGAGGGGACAGCTTAGATTACATGCTCAAGTTTCGGTATTAGGACAGGAATCCACAGCCTTCCAACAGAGACAAGGGTGCTACTCAGTGAGCCACAGCTGACACCATGTGGCAGCCAATTTGTGTACAGCAAGGTTCCATAAACCAATGAGAAAAATGAGCAGATAAGCTGCTTGTTGTGATGTTGGTTGAGAGTTAAATGTTGAACAAGATTATGCCCTGCTCTTCTTTGAAATGCATCATAAGGTTTTCCATATTCACCCCCAATATGGCAATGAAGTGTCAGCCTAGGTTGTGTACTCGAGCCCCTGGAGCAGCACTTGAATGTATAGCCTTCTAACTCAGGCAGGAGATCATTCCCTCCGAGTGAAGTCTCACTATGGTAAACTCAGCTACATTTTAAACCCATTCTGGTACTGGATTTCACATAGTGCCCAAGGTAGGCCAGTGTGAGGCTACCCCCTCCACTTCAGAGTTGAGTCCAGTCCTAAAACATGCGATACCACAAAGTGGAAAGCTTGAGAACAAACGCATTCTTAAGATGATTGCAACATTTAACTGTACATTACTGTCACTGCACTGAGCAGTTTAAGCCTATGATTATTTTTTCATTCGGCATGAGTCTGTTTGATCGGCACACAATAATATATTTTGTACTACATCATGTACGTTCATGTTTCATTATAATTACACAGTTTTAAAAAAATCAGTAGTGAATGGAATAATTGAAATGATGCTGACCTGAAGGATAATTGAACATCCCTGAATTTCCATCACATTCTTGCCATCACCCAATTTAATTTGGGGCATTGAGACTGCGAGCACCAGATCAGGATTACCCATTAAATGGAATGTCCTGTTGAGTCAATGCACAGAATTTGAATTGTTTTCCTCTGCAGTAAGAGCATGGTTATGTTACTTCACACAGGCTCAGTTTCAAGTTAACAAGACAGATCTTTCTCTCCTTGCGGTTCAAAGTAAACATTAAAATAAAAAAAATAGGAGCTGGGGTAGGCCATTTGGCCCCTCAAGCCTGCACTGCCATTTAGTAAGATCATGGCTGAGCTTTTATATCAACTCCAGTTTCCTGCCCTATCCTTTGATTCCCTTAGTGTCCAAAAATCTATTGATCCAGTCTTGAATATACTCAATGACTGAGCAGCTGCAGAATATGAAAGATTCACAGCCCTCTGAGTGAAGAAATTTCTCTTCATCTTAGTCCTAAATATCCAACCCCTTACCCTGAGACTATGATCCTGAGCTCTAGAATCAACAGTCCTGGGAAACAACCTCTCGGGATCTAGCTTGTCAAGCTCTCTAAGAATTTTATAACTTTCAATGAGATCACATTTTTTGAAACTCCAGTGAGCATAAGCCCATTCTACCCAATCTCTAAACAGAAGAAAACTCTCACCCCAAGAATCAGTATTGTGAGTCTTTGCTGCAATCCAAGACAAGGAGACAAAAGTTGCACAGTACTCCAGGCATAGTCTCACTAAGACTTCCTTACTTATATACTCCAACTCCTTTGCAATAAAAGTTAACATATCACACATAAAGGATGGAAAGGGTATGACACCAAGGAACAAAATCCAATGGAGAGGGTCACACACCTTCAATAGGGAATTAGACATATACTTGAAAAGGAAAAATCCACAGGGCTGTGGGGAAAAAAAGCAGGGTGAGGAAAGTGAGATTATTTAATTTGGTGATATGAGAGTTTTTTTAACATAGCAAGTGGTTAGGATCTGAAATGCACTGCCCAAAAGTGTGGTGGAAGCAGATAAAGATACAATCATGTCCTACAAAAGGGAATTGGATAATTATCTAAAGAGAAAAAAGAAATTCAGAGCTAAGAGGAAAGGGCAGGGGAGTGGAACTAGCCGAGTTGCTCTTGCAGAGAGCTGGCAAGGACACAAAGGGATGAATGGCCTCCTGCTGCTTGTAACCATTCTGTGATTATATTCAAATTCATTCAAATACATTTAAATGTGATGTGGGCAGAAACCATGAATTACAAAGGAAAACAATCAAACCAAAAATATATATGCTCACTGGACTCATCTATATGTTATATGATGCTTCAACTAAGAGAGATATTGTTCAGAATAAAAAGGTGAAATACAAGGCCAGGATTTTACAGCCCCTCCTGACCGGTGGGATATTACAGTCTGGCTGAACTGAATGGAGATTTAAATGGCTCGCCACATCCGCCGAGGAAGACATTGTGCGGCTGGGCCATAAAATCCTGGCCCATGTCTCTCCTGGGAAACAAAAACTTGGCTCAATGCTACTTACATTTTTTCAAATAACAGAACACAGAATCCGACTGGACAAGCATTGATAACTGGCCAGAGGAGAGAGATGGTGGTATAGTGGTAATGTTGCTGGACCCAGGCTAATGCTCTGGGCATATGGGTTTAAATCCCACCATGGTACCTGATGAAATTTGATTTCAGTTAAGAAAGCTGAAATATAAAAAGCTAGTCTCTGTAATAGTGACCATGAAACTATCATCAATTGTTGTAAAGACCCATCTGGCTCATTGATGCCCCTTTAGGGAAGGAAATCTACCGTTCTTATCTGCTCTGGCCTACATGTGATTGCAGACCCACAGCAATGTGGCTGACTCTCAACTGTCCTTTGAAATGACCTAGCAAGGGCAATTAGGATGGGCAAAAATACTGGTATTGCCAGTGGCACCCACATACCATGAAAGAATTAAAAAGATAATATTTACACAGAATCGGACAAGCCTTAAAAGAACAAGTAATATTCAGCTGCAGGGCAACCCTTAAAACCAACAATGACTTGCTTATATAGCATTTCTAAAGTGATAAAATGTCCCACAATGCTTCACAGGAGTGTTAATAGACAGAATTTGACTTGGAACCACATAAGGAGATATTAGAAGAAAGTGAGACAGAGAGGCTTAGGAGTATAGGCAGTACATTCCAGAGCTTAGAGCCTAGGAAGTTGAACACATGGTCACCAATAGTAGAATGATTAAAATTGGGGATGCTCAAGAAGTCAGAATTGGGGGAGAGCACATATCTCAGAGGATTGTTGAGCTCGAGGAGATTACAGGGGTAGGGAGGGGTGTGACCATGGAGAGATTTGAAAACGAAGATGAGAATTTTAAAATTGAGTCATTGGTTAAACAGGAACCAATGTAGATCAGCAGTTTCGTTGACTTTAGTCTAGGGTTGTAATGAGGTCAGAAGCCAAGTGACCCTCAAGGAAGCCAAAACGGGTATCAATGAGCAGGGTTTTTCCTTCCCCAATATTGAACAGTTCATTTACGGTTAATATGCTCTAAGACCAGCTCTCAACTTTGTGCCATGGTGGGATTTGAACCCAGGTCCTCAGAACATTATCCCAGGTCTTAGGGATTACTACACCAATGACAATACAACTACATCACTGCGTCCCCCATTTCTACAGGTGTCACTTGATAGTATTGTTCACAACACCTGCCATTACCTTGCTGTTGTTAAGAGTTGACTCACCGGCCAGTAATTATCCAAATTGGATTTATCCACCTTTTTGGCAATTTTCCACATTGTCGGATTGATGCTAGTGTTGTAGCTGCACTGGAACAGTGCCAGGGGCACAGCTAGTTTAACAACACAAGCCTTTAGAACGACTGCCAGGATATTGTCAGGGCCCATAGTCTTTGCTGTATCCTGTTCTATCAGCTATTTCCTGATATCATGTGGAGTGGATCCAATTGGCTGAATTTGGCATCTGTGATGCTGCGGACCACTGGAGGAGACCGAGATGGATCATCCACTCGGCACTTCTGAGTGAAGATGGTTACAAATGCTTCAGCCTTGTATTTTGGACTGATATGATGGGATGCAAGGACAGAGGGGTCAGGGATTGTTTTATGCAGAGTGGCATGAAGACAGCAGATCAGATGGAGAGGAGTACGGTACCTGAAGAGAGAACCATTAACATTATCATCTAACGTGGGAGCCAGGATTGAATGTTGCGTGGTTAGCAGTTCAGTGGGAATAGTCGAGGCAATTGGGCTTGTGAAACTTAAATTTTGAGATGGAATACCTTAAAGAACAGGAAAAGGCAAAGAAATATAGAACGGAATTGTCCCAGATTTGCACAAAGTGTGGTCACGGGTGGGGAAAAAGGACGTTTTACCCACCAGCTACAATGGTGGCTTCCTGCACCATATCGTCCTATTCCCTGTGCCTTCCGCCTCATTAATTATACATTCCTGGTAAGCATGCCGGGTCATTGGCGGGGCGGCCTCTGATTTGCCCACCCCTCTGTCACTTCAGGCCTTCAGTAATCCGGGCGCCATAATTAAAGGGTGCCCCTGCACAGAGCTAGCTCTCTTTAAGGGATTGGAAGCTGCTGCAAAGTCATGGCTGCCAAAGTGAGGAAACATGTTGCCGCCAAATTCAGCAATGTCTCCCTCGGATGCAGTGGAGGCCCGACTCTGCCCCTACTCAGCGTGAAGACCAGCGAGCGTGGTCACCAATCCAGCATAGGAGGAGGTGGCAGCGGTGGTCAGCGCCAACAGCCTGCAAAAGCAGATAGCCGCCTAGTGCCAAAAGAGGGTGAATTATCTCCTCCATTCCCCCAGGGTAAGTCACTCTTCTTATCACTCTCAACTCACACACCCACAAACTCATCACACATCCACAGGAATCACACTCACTGCCAGTTCAAACGACACCACTATTCACTCTCTCACACATACCTGCCAATTATGGCACCACTCACCACCGACACATGCCAGGCATCATTCTCTTCTGCCGTCTTTCTTACTCCACTCACTCCATCTGTCTCCATGCAGGACAGCTGGCACACAACGAAAGGAAGAGCCCGCAGACTGGTGGAGGAATGCCTGACACAAGGTCCTCACTGATTTTGAAAATAGAGCCATCCAGCTGGTCAGCAAGAATCTGGACCGTTCCTGTGCTGACAGTGAGGTTGGTGGTGTTCAAACAATTGAGGATCCAGCAGTGCAACATCCATCAGACAACCATGCTGTGAGTCAGTTCGCCTGTTCCGCAGCCCGCTGCTATGCACTAATTATCTCTCCTTGCTTTCATAGGCACATCTGGGAAGCAGCCAAGGGGGTCCATGAGCCAGGTCCTCGACTCAAGCTCCGAAGACACCTCGGAAGGAGAATCTGATGACACCCTAACTGAAGACCTGTCACAGCGCTCACCCAGACACTCCACCAGTACAGGAACACACACCTCAATGGAACCTAGTTCTAGAGTAGCCTCAGGGTCACAATCTGGTGAGCACATCGCACTGCCCGATCTACAGCAGGCGGTGGCAGGACTTCCCAGGTTTCCACAACTTGGAGGACTGCTGGAGACCAGAAATCTGCTGAGTCCGAGTCAGATGATGAGTCTCTGAACTCAGTCATACCTCAGTTGCTGGAACTGCAAGGGCAAGCTCAGGAACATCAGGAAGGGATGCCCGTTGCACTCCTCAGATTGCAAGGCCATCGGAGGAGTCCATCCGCCTTCCATCTGAGTTGATAGCGCCGGCATGCCAAAGGACCGAGGTCAACACTGGTTGGATGGCGGCTGCGATGGAGACTTTGGTCCAGTACATCAGTACTGCACTGCTGCGCAGGCTGAACTCCATCACTGCCACCATGGTTGGCCTCCAACAGCGTCAACGTGAGAGGGGTGCAGTGCAGCCCTTCTCCTTAAGGGGGACAGCGAGGGGCCCTCGGCACATAGGGAGGAGGATCAGCAGGGGCACACCTCAGGGCCATCCACCAAGGTGACTCTGGGAGTGTCAATCACATCCAAATCCTCTCTTCTTGTGAGGCCATCAGCTCCAGCTCCACAGGCTGAGGAGGGTGCCACTGCCACACAGTAGGACCCCGAAAGCAGACAAGGGCCCTCCAGGTCTCCAAAGGACGCCCACCAAGGTCATCACAGAAAGGATGTGGCAATCAGCAGGCTGTCTCCACCTCCAATGTGGATATTGGAGGAGCACCAAGACGTAGTGGCAGGGTTAGGAAGGTTAAGAAGATGCAGCTGTACAGCCTGGGCATGGGTGTTAATCACGTCTACTTAATGTTCACTATTATAAATAAACTTCCAAGAATGTCTACTTGCCTATGGCTCCTTATGATAATAAGCTGCGTTCATGTCACTCAGATGTGAAACCTTGGCTCCTGCACAAGATAAAGGCAGGTGTCTCAGTCCAGAAGGGGGCGGATGCTAAAAGCTGGCAAAGGATCACGCGCATTTAAAGTTTCACGGCTGCATCTCCATGATATGACCCTGATCACCGAGCTGCCCTCAGCCAGACAGGAATCAGGCATTCACAAAGGCAGAATGAAGATCTATGAAGTGACCTCCCAGTGCGTCATCATCATCCTCCTGGAATCTAGGCACTATATGGGCCTCCGCTGCATCTCCATGACATGATCCTGAGCACTGAGGGTATGTGCGCTGCCATCAACCACACAGGAGTCAAACATTCACTGACCCAAGGTGAGGATGTTCTATTGAAGGGTCATGAGGACTCGAAACATCAACTGTGCTCTTCTCCGCCGATGCTGCCAGAACTGCTGAGTTTTTCCAGGTATTTCTGCTTCTGTTTTTGTTTTGTGGTGTGTGAGGATGTCAGAACTGCCCTCACTGCATCTCTTCTTCATCCTCCATGAATTTTGCAGCTATGAGGGCCTCCCAAGCGCACCTGCCTCATCTGACCAGTGCGATGGCCTCATTGCCGGCAATCTCACCTTCGGGGACCTCCTCACCATTAGCCCCTTTGACATCCTCCTCATCAGAGGATATGTGCAGCTCCTCCATCTCCTCCTCAGCCAGGTCCTCCCTGCTTTGCAGTGCCAGGTTTTGAAGCACTCAGCAAGTGACAGTAATGCGTGACACCCTCTAGGGACTGCATTGCAGTTCTTCACCAGACCTATCAAGGCACGGGAACCTCATTTTCAAAATTCCTATTGTTTGCTTCACCAAAGTCCAGGTCGCGGCATCAGCCTCATTGTACTGTTGTTCTGCAGCAGTCTGACACATGGGCATCATCGGCCACGTCTTCTGTGGATAGCCCTTGTCCATGAGGAGCCAACCCTGCAGCCTCTCTGGATCCTGGAAGATGTCAGGGATATGAGACCGGCTAAGGATGTAGGAGTCATGGATGCTGCAGGCTGTGCTTGTGGTGGTTGCATACCAGCTGAACATTCAGTGAGTGGAAGCCCTTGCAGTTGATGTAGCTGACTGCTTGTTGCCATGGAGATCTAAGCATCCTGTGATGCAGTCGATGGCATCCTGCACCTATGGAAAACCTGATATCTGTGCAAATCCCAGTGCTCTTGCTTCCTGGCTTTCCTGATCCTGGGCAAAATGCACAAATTTCTGTGCCTTCATGAAGATTGTGTCCATGACCTCCTGGATACACTTGTGAGTGGAGGCTTGCAAGATCCCACACAGGTCACCTGTGGAGCCTTGGAAGGCGCCACTGACGTAAAAATTGAGCGCAGTGGTCACTTTCACGGCCACTGACAATTGGATGCCCTCCATGCCCCTGCGGTGCCAAATCCTGCAGTAGGTGGCATATGTAACTAACCTGTTCCCTAGACATGCAGTGTCGTCACTGACACTGGTTGTCAATCATCTGCAGGAATGACAGGCACCTCTATGGACCCTGGGTCTAATGAAGCGCCTAAAGCAATGGCTCTCTGTGGGTCTTCAGCTGTGTGTGCAGCAGGCCCTGGCCCTCCATCTTGAGGAATGTACTCCTCCCTTTGCTGAGCCAGGCAAACCTGTTGCTTTCTTCTTCTTCTTCTCTGGTCCCTGTAAGCCATGCGGCATACCACTAAATCACCAGGATCCATGGTCCTGATGTTCTCCTCCTGCTGGATCAAAGAGAGAGATGCATGGGTTGGCATGGGTGTACTAAGAAACTATCTTGGTTAAATCTGAAGGTCCCTTCATGCATGCAGGAAAGTGCTGGCAACCACCTGGATGGTCTGCATGTAGTGCTGTCCAAAACCCCACCGCCTCCACCCCACTCCACCTGACCAATTGGCGGCAGCTTCAGCCACTGGACTGCGTGCTGTGCTCTCAGCTCAGGCGCAGGCATTCTCCTAACCCACACTGCAAGGCTGCGCTGTTAGCTTGAATCATAATGGATACTGGTCCAAACCTTAATAAAGACATTGCAAGGGGCTGTGAGCGCCTCCACCAGTGACTGCGCCATGGCCACCTTTCACAAGGGGATTGTACAATTTACCCAGTCAGTCAATTGCGCTGCTGCCCCCAAAATGCACATTCATTTGCAGGGGGATGGAAAATTCTGGAGCATTTGGTGGAATCTTCATGCTTTCGTGTTGCTTGAGTGGGAAGAAAAGCTTCAGAAGCCCAATTCCAAGCATGTTAATGGAGCTGCAGCTGAACGGCCTCAGCTGCGGAAGAACGTTCACTTTTGACAAGCTTTTCCAAGTGCGTGGCCACCCACCATCCCCCCTCCCCCCCACCCCCCACCCCCCGGCATGTGCTAGAGTAATTCCTTCAGTCAGTCTGTGCTGCCTTTGTCCCTACTCCCCAGCATATGCTTGAGTATTTCCGTCAGCCTGTCTGTAGGCAGCGCAGACAGACTGAAGGCCTTGGTGACCAGAGCTGATAATTAGATGCAAATGTATTAAAATGATGTTCCTGACATGCGGCAGTGGGAAACACATCCTGCCACTGACGGGTGGAACAGACGATTGCAAACTGGTTTCACAATGGCATAAAACCGATTTTTGGCCTTCTCGCCATATTATACCCGCACCCACCATGACGCCCGATGCCAACGGGACTGTAAAATCCCGGCCACAGAGACAGAAAAGCAATTTTTTTTTCAATGACTTTTTTCATCCATCTTTATCTAATCTTTCACTAAAAAATACCACCAATGACAGAAATGGACAGCTTGTATGAGATATTGTGAAAAGCAGATTTCCTGACTGAGGTTAAAATCCTAGGAAATTGGTCAATAAAAAAAAAAGATCGTTTAGTAAAGAGATGGGAAGGTGGGCAGTCAAACAAGTTTTCACTTCCAATCCTGTCTGGAGCTATGATGCAGGACAGGAGCAGTAGAACCCTATAGATGCTGATGCAAATCTTTCACTGATTTCAATGCTTAATTAAAATCCACTCCACAAATCGACAGGTTGCTTAATAGCTCTGCATTCATAAATATTCTCAGGGCAGACCTCCATATTACTTCTCTGGTATTATATTCAGTTCAGGTCTCACACATGTATGACTGTCATATACCCTTACTTCATTGTCACTGGGTCAAAATACCGGATCTCCCTGCCCTAACAGCATTCTGGGAGCATCTCCACCACATGAGACTGCAGCAGTTCAAGATGAAGGCCTGCTTAAGTGAAGCACATGATGTGCTATAAACGCCAGTTTTGCTATCATCAACCACTACCTGAGAACAAATTATAATAATGCTAACTCATTTCTGATTCGAGAATACATAGCTACAAGGCAGGCTTTGGATAAAGGATGTTTACATTCTTTTCTACCTGCTGTCCTCTCTCAGTGTCCAGCGTTGGAAGATGTCATCGGCTTTCTTCTCTACCAGTGTCACTTCTGTGCCCGGTTGCGCGTTCATCCCAGAAACTCCCACCACAAGCCAAGTACAGCTGCAGTTTATGATATGCCCATTCTGGAACTGAAACTGCTGCTGATGTATTTGTTGTGGTTTGAGAAGCTTAGGTCGGGGCCTGTGGGTGAACGTGATCTGTGAGTTATGTCAGTTACGCAAAAAAAACACTTCCAAAAATCCTGGGCCTTCCAGCACACAACCCAACTGACATCATGGAGAGGCAAGACTGAAACTGCCCCAAAAAAGCCCGCCAAAAACTGGAAAGCAAGTGAGGCCAGGACCTCCTTGGGAGGGGAGAGATTGGGTGAGGTCCCAATATCAGGTTTGCATTCCTCCTCAGTGGGCTAGCAGAACATCAGCGCCTTGTGTGTCCACAGAGACAGGCTGTCAAATGATGGAAGTGATTTTTAAATGCTGGGGGGCAGGGTGGGTGGAGGGATGTGGTGGTGGAGGGGATGTCAGCTGCATCATAGCCCAGACCTCCAAAGAAAAATGTAAAACAGTGTTAAAATGTGGACCCTCATGGGAAAGAGGCTTGGGCCATACAAACACAAGTGCAATCAGCATTAGAAGTTACCAGTGGGCACAATCTGGCAATTTCACCCTGATGTGCACTGATATTCAGCCCTGTGGTTAATTTAGTTAATATAACAACAGCGTAAACTTTTAAAATAGTGATTAAAAGTAACTAAAAGGTTTAATTTTTCAAGGGGACACAATTAATGCATTACGATATTTAAGGATGTCTGAACCAATTTACTGATCAAAGTACGCCCAGAGAATTTCTGTTTGCCTGAAACATTGACACTCCCTGAAAGGGAGGCCTCTAGTTACGCAAGTTAAGAGAGGTTAGGCATAGGTTAGCGAATGAAACTCCGAGCGCAATCATTGACACTGCTGGAATTAAACCGCATAAAATTGTGTGGCTAATGGCAAAGGACACTGGTAACCACCCCAGTGCTTGCTGAGCTAGGTCAAGCCTAGCCATGAAAGCAATGACCTGAAGGGCGAGTCAAGAGGGGAGAATCCCATTTTCCCATTGATAGGCCCATCCCTCCATTAATTGAGTAGACTAGCTGGCCAATCATTAACATTGTCCTGGCGAATGCTGGTGTGACTTGCCAAGGCTTTCTTGGCAGCACCTTCAAACCTGCGACCTCCACCACCCAGAAAGCAGAGGACAGCAGGTGGCTGGGAGTGTCAAGTTCCACTCCTAGTCACACACCATCCCAACTTGGAAATATATTGCCATTCCTTGATACTGGTTCTAAGTCCTGGACAGCATTGTGAGTGCCTTCACCACATGGACTACAATATGGTTCGAAAAGAAGGCCAACCACCACAGACAGGCAATAAACATTGGCCTTGCCAACGTCGTTGATATCCTGAGGAGGAAACTTTTTAAAAATAATGGACCGTCTGGTTAGCTATCAGATTATCAAAAAAGTGGTGATTAACCTGTATTTATTGTATAAATCAACGTTCGTGAAAGACCTCCCGTCTTCTGGCTGCGAGACTTCATCATCATCGAACGCCTTTAAATTTCTTTCCCATGGATAATGGCCCTTAGGGTGCTGAGCGTCGAGAGCTAGATGGGCTCTGGTATGTGCATCACTGGAAAATACAGATAAACATGGCTGCAGTTCTTCAACAAAAACCTAATTTATATAGTACCATCATATATTTCCTTGGAAGAAGCAGTAAATATTGAGACATATTAGAAATCCTGTCATGTTGCACCTGAGGAAGGGTTCACTCATTATGTGAATAGCATATCTCAAGTTTTTTCTTCTGCATACATATGAATTTTTGGGGAAACAGAGAGGGAATGGGGGCATGCATTTGTTGGGGGTGGGTGGGGGGAAAAGCTCAGAAATGCCAGGCATACAGAGGCTTTCCTGAATTTAATGGCAGCTTGTTATTATTCATTTTTTATTGGTCAGCTGGTGGGTGGGAAAGCCACAACCAGGGACCAGGAAACATGGTGGTTTGGTGAGAGAATGGGGAATCGGTTCACTGATTAGGATGGAGCGGGGGCTGGGAGAGATCCTCGGTTTAGTTGGATGGAAAATCAGACCAGCAATCGGGCAGGGGATTGGGAGGTACTGGGAGAGATTGGATTGGGGATAGTAGGAAGTGAGTTGACCGAGGTAGAAGATTTGTTTGAGGGGCTGAGGGAAGGCATTTACTTGCTGGTTCCAGCTACTCCCTTTAGCTGCTGGGTTTCCTGAATCCTGGGAAACCGGGCCCATCCAGCATTAAATTCAAATGGTTCCCAAAATTAGAGGAACAGAGCCTCATTAACATATTTTAATGACAGAGCCACCCCCAAAGCCACCACAGTTAAAATGGGGACAGGCACGTTGGTGGTGGTTTGGAGTAGGGTTTCAGGTATTTGCCAACTTAATACCTTCTGACCCCCTTCTGCCCATCATGGGGATGTTAAAGCTCCCCTCACCGATGATCTCTGGTATTGGTTTTGATCATCTGAGGGGAATTTTTCAGTTTTTTTTCCCTTGTTGGCCCTGAGTTTTTTCCTTTTTTTCACCTGTGGCAGGCTTGATGGACCAGTTAGTCATTTCCTGCCCATCAATTTTGCATCTTTGTATGATTCCTCAGGGACCAAGACTGGCCAAAAAGACACAACTCATACCAGCCCATCAGTATGATTCAAGAAAAGGCTTTTGGTGGAGGTTTGGCTTGAGGTTGTCTTTGTTACAAGGTGGTGTACAATTATCAAAGGTGAAACAGAGTAAATAGAAAACAGAAATAAAAACAGAAAATGCTGGAAAAACTCAGCAGCTCTGGCAGCATCTGTGGAGGGAGAAACAGAGTTAAAGGTTCAAGTCCATATGACTCTTCTTCAGAGCTGAAGAGAGGTGGAAATGTGACGGCTTTTATACTATTTAAGAGGGGGAAGAATGAAATCGAAGGCCAGGGATAGGTGGCAGCTCAGGACAGAATTGAGAAACATGTCATGGATACAAGACAAAGGCAGTATTAATGGCAGTGTTAAAGACTAAAGAAGGTGCTGATAGTGGCATAATGGTAAGATAGCAGAATGTATTAATAGCAGAACAAAGGTCAGTGGTCTGAAAGCAAAACAATGCAAACTGGAGGAACAGCACCTCATCTTCCAATTCAGTACTTTCCAACCTTCTGAATGTAAAATTATGGACAACAACTTCAGACCATGACCTTTCTCCTCCATCTTAACCTGTTTTTTAATCCAATTTGTTCCCCAACCACCCCCACAACTCCACCACACCCCCCAACAAAACAGGGCCAACTGTAACTTTCTCTCATGTTTTGCATAAGCTGATAGAGTAAAGAAAAATGAATCGTTTCCACTGGCAGGTGAGTCATTAATCAGAGAACATCAATAAAGAATTCAGGGGAGAGAAGAGGAGAATTTCTTTTTCTACACAATGAATTATTATGATCTTGGACAAACTGCCTGAAAGCATGGTGGAAGCAGATTCAAAAGTAACTTTCAAAAGAGAGTTGAATAGATACTTGAAAAGGAGAAATTTTCAGGGCTAAGGTGAAAGTAGGAGAGAGATTCTAGAGCCAACACAGACAGGATGGGTAGAATGGCCTCCTACTGTGCGATAAGATTCTATATAAGTATGGACCGAGGTTTTCAACTGAAGTAAGATCTTGCATTTATATTGCATCTTTCGTACCATTCTAAAATGTTTTATTGTCAGTAAAGCATTAAAGATTTATTGACACATTCCTGCTCCTCTGGGTGAAAATTTCCCTTTTCGAAACTTAGTGCAGGCGGGTTCCACGGCACGTATCCCGCTGCTCGGAATGGCGGGAAATCGTGCCCAATTCCGCGCTTGGCTTGGAAGCTCATTAATTATGCACAGGCAAGTACCTCTCTGAATCACCTGGCAGGTCAGGAGCTGATTTGTCGGCTCCGCTGTTACCTGATGGGATTGAATGTCCAGGCACCATATTTAAATGCCACCTGAGTACACACAATTCACTCTCTCCAGCCCAGCGTCTCCAGGACACACACAGCGATGTCTGAGGAAGAAGGCTGCAAGCCACAAGAAGGCGGCAGTACCCCGCTTCAGCCGCAGTGCCCACTAGGCCTTGACAAGAGGAGTGCAGGTGCATAGGGATGTGCTCTGTCACAGGGACAGCTCCAGAAGGCATACCAGCCTCACCTGGGAGGTCATCGCAAAGGATGTCAGCATAGCTGACCACTTTACCTGCAATGCCATCCAGTGCAGGAAGAGGATGAATGATCTCATCCGCTCCACTAGGGTAAGTCATCCTTCAGCTCCCTCCAATACCAAGCTTTTATCCTGGCATCATGTACTCAAAGGGCTACTCTCTTCAGGGATCTCACACAACCATTAGCGGGGGACTCATATCACCAGTGATTGTCTCACAGAATCTTTCACATCATTTATCATGCTGCTCACACTCCATCCCGGTGGGCACCGTCAATGTGTAAGCGAGATGGGGACAAAGGACCTTGACCTCCATCCAGGTGCACTTTCTCCTCAAGAAGTCAGAGAAGGGCCTTCGGGCACCCACAGGGAGGATAAGCGTCAGCCGGGCGCCCCAGAAGCCTCCACTCAGGACACTCCAAGGGTGTCCAGCCACTCAGAGGCCCCTCTGCCTGTGACCCCCATCCACTCCAGCTGTTCAGGCCAAGGAGGGTACATCTGCCCCGAAGAAAGCCTTATCAGGCTGGGGGCCTCCAGGCCTCGGGCCACCAGAGGACATCCACCAAGGTCATCTCAGACATCAGGAAGTAGCAGTCAGCAAGCTGCCTCCACCTCTGTTGCAGATGTCGGGGCTGCACCCAGGCATAAGTGGTAGGGTTAGGAAAATTAAATATTGAAATCACTTTGGGGTCACGGGTGTGCGACCACTGTAAACAAGTTGCACTTTTGTAAATGCATTAACTGTTTCTGTGAATGGCTGGGTCAACAGAAGGCATTGTGATTATGTACATTTGAATCCACTTATTTTGAGGTTTAGCCATCCTCCCACCCAGTGATGGTGTCCCTCTGTGAGATTCACATTCATGTGATGTCAACCTCATTGAAGATTGTTTCCGCACCCTTCTGTGATGTCAGGGAGATGTGTTAAAATCTTTATTGGAAGTGTGTGATTGAAGCACTTGTAACCCTTCTTCCTCACGATACACATTTGTGTGAAGGCAGCTCAGCCGCCTCGAGGGATTAGCCGCAGTTGTGGCTCCTCAGTGATAGTGCCAAAGGGCACAATATGGACGGGCAGAGGAAATCCCCTACCATGTCCTCATTTCACTGGCCGCTGTAGTTTCTCATTAATGTGGTGACAACTGCTTCAAGTGAGATTTCGCAGCATTCTCGCTGTTGAATCAACTCTCACTTCCCAAACTGAGCACATACAGGGTGCACCGCTGACCTTCTTAGAGATCATGGCCTGGTGAACCTTGAGGCTAGAAGGTGCAAGTGTGAATACTCTCTCGATGTGACTGGTTGGATATCCTTTTCAATAAAATGGAATGGCATTCAGGGCCAGGAGGAAGGTGGCCATTTCCCGTTGCCTTCACTTTACTCCTCCTGGAATCTGGTAGCAATTAAAATGTCACAGGTGTGTCTCCCACATCTTGCTTCCTCTATGGCGTCATCGCATTCAAATTGACCCTCACCACCTTCTTTGGGTTCCTGGGCCTCCTGATCTTCATCCTTCGAGGGACTGTCATCCTTCACTGTTTCACTCTCTGGCAAAGGATCACCTCTTTGTTATGCCAGGTTGTGAAGGGTGGAACACACAGCAATGATGCGGGAAAAGCTATCAGGAGTATACTGTAGTGCGCCACCTGAGTGGTCCAAACATTTTTTTAATTCATTCACAGTATGCGGGCTTCACTGGTTGGGCCAGCATTTATTGCCCATCCCTAGTTGCTCTTGAGAAGGTTGTGGTGAGCTTCCTTCTTGAACCGCTGCAGTCCATGTGGTGTAGATACACCCACAGTGCTGTAAGGAAGGGAGTTCCAGGACTTTGACCCAGCAACAGTGAAGGAACGGCGATATAGTTCCAATTCAGGATGGCGCTAACAGACAGATCAGGTGACCAAGATGCCATCCCTGAGACTTAACATCTGAATCCTACAGTGGTTGGAGAATGACATCCTCGACTTGACCTTGCTCAGTGCTCCGCTCTCTGATCTGGCATTCTAATTAACAATAAGTTGCTCATGATTAATGTGCAGATGCCCTTTGCGCCATGATGAATACCAATTCTGGAAAGCACATGACAATCCCCCATTGATGGGATGCCATATATGCTACACCTGTGCCTCCTTAACGGTTGCCTGTGTACCCAGATTTCACATTCCTATTAGTTAACATTGAAATGCAGCGACTATGGTGTTAAGCCATACACTCTTACATTTCCCAATAACAGCACTGAAACAGGCCTGGGGTCTAATCGCTATTTTCCTAAGGAGCTCTTCCTCCTTTCTCTCAGCTCGGACTCCAGTTCACTCTTATGGCTTCAACAAGTTAGAGGGTGCCCCCCAGAAAGGGCCCCTTAGTGCAGCAGTATACTCCTCCCACACAGCTTCACACCCCTCTTGTTCAGATTCACTTCTACTTTCACTTTATAACTGTGCCAAAACTCCCAGAGCGCAAGATGGTGGTTCTCCACATTACTTTGAGACCAGCTTCAACACTCCTCCTCTTGCTGTCTGCGGCCCATAACCTCACCATGTGAAGGTAGAGCTCCCTCCTGTTATTCTCCAGCCTCTCTCGATAATACTGGATCCCATTGTTGTTGTGGTCGATGTTCCTACCCTCCCCCTGAACCCATCGCTGTTGATGTGCCCATGCCCTATGTGGACTTCTGCCCTCCCCATCTAGAGGCTGTGTGTACGGTCACCTACCGAGGGGAACCCCAGGCACTGTTACCCGCCCTCCTTCCAGGAAAATTTAACATACCCCCATCTTTACTGTGTTCCTCATATACAGGCAGCAGATGCCTCTCATAACTATTGCCAGCCCATCTGCAACCCAGTACAGGGACAGACAAGCCCATGGACAGTGACCATGAAAATGCCCTGCATACTAAGCTGTGCATTATCCCACATGAGCACACAGTCCTTGCCCCTTCCTGGAGCAGGAATACAATGTGGGCGTCATGAATAGCCCTGCAGCATGGCCCGTTGGATCCCATGACTGTCTCAACTCCCTTACTCTTGACTGTGAGGTCCACAGAACCCCAGGACTGTCTCTATTCTCTGACTCCTGAACGTAAGCCAATGGAGTGTTTCTACTCTCTGACTCTGACCTGCTAGCCCCAGACCAAGCACTTTGACTTTCAATCAGTTCCCCACAGCCCTCACGACTGAAGTCTATACTGCATTTCTTCCCAACCAAGCCCCCCTTATGAGTCTTTGTGCAACACATCCATATTGTGCCACACTAACACACACCATTCCTATTCCAGAGTCTGCATGCATCCCCTCCCATTCATACATGTAGTATTCCATTCACCTCCTTGTTTGTCAGCGTTTCAGTTTCCCTTGTCGTGCTCCAGCTTCACCCCTCAGTCTCCCCTCTGCCTACCATTGTTTCCCCTCCTCCTCCACACCCTTGCAAAGCCTTTCTGGCCCTCTGCCTTCCATCATTCCCCTTCCCCCCAACAATCCTTTGCAAAGCTTTCTACCCCTTTGCCCTTCATGTGCTTGTTATCCTTATCCCACCACCACCACCACCACCCCCCATCCCCACCCCCAACTGAAATGCTGGTCTCTGAACGTTGAGCCTTGCCTGAGTACCGTTGTACAGTGATATCCTTGTGACTATGGAGGCAACCACCGGGAGTAGACCAATCCTACACCCCGCAGCGTGACATTCCACTGGCATCACGACAAGACCAGTGCGGCGCTGTGGCAGGTAGGCTATGTTTGTTGCGCTCACCTCAAAGTCGTAAGTGAAGTGAAGTCTGACCACTGCACGCCACTCTTTTTCAAACGGGATTCAGACCGATGTGATTTCCCGCTGGCGTGATGCATGATTGGAAGGCGGCAAGTGATTCTGGCAAGAAGCCAATTTAATGAGCTTTCATGATAATGGTAATGGGTGCAAATGTCGTTCACGTCACTACTCAGCAGGATTCTCCGCCTGCCATTAACCCACCATTGGGAGAATTGCAAACTGATTTTATGCCAGCAGGTTTCTGATTTTCTGCCGCCCTCTTGATTCTCCACTCCCACCTGCCACAAATGCTGCCAAGGGCAGGATGGGAAAATTCCGCCTTATGTGTCTATATTCTTAAAAAATCCTAAATAAATGCTATTAGACTTCTCTTTCTATCAGTATATCTGCCCATCAGATTGGAGTGCTATTGAAAACAGTAGTCAATATATCAATCACAAATGGCTAAAAACAGCTATATTCAAGCTGTGAGCAGATGGCTTCAGTCCCTTACAGTAAATAATTGAAGATGGTCCCGTCCTCATTATGATCTTCGTCAGTTGTTACATTGCCAAACTGATCTTGCTTATCTGCTTCACAAGTGGTTTCCTCACAGTCAATGGACACAACACATTCAGCTAACGCCAGCTTGGCTCCAGGTATGAGATTACCTACAACCTCAAGGACCAAACCTGCATGATAATAAACACATATTTGAACAGGATGCTTGCTATATGCTCTATGTTTTAAAAGAAACTTGGCTTTAAATAGTCTCTGTTATGACATCAGGATATCCCAGAGCACTTTACAGTCAATGAAATACTTTGGAAGTGTAGGAAATACTGCAATGTATGCACAGCAAGCTCCCACAAATAGCAACGTGAAAGTGACCAGATAATATGATGTTGGCTGAGGGATAAATACTGGAGATAGCTCCCTTGCTCTTCTTTGCAATGGTGCCATGGGATCTTCTGCACCCACTTAAGAAAGAATACAGTTTAATATTCCATGAGAAAGACAGCACTTCTGACAGTGCAGTACTTCCTCAGTACTGCAGTGGAGAGTCAGCTGTAATTTGTGCTCAAGTCTCTGTAGCAGGACCCGAACTGGCAATCCTCTCACCCAGAGGCAAGAGAGCTGAGCCACATAGCTGACACTTCAACAGCTGTAACTCGATGCTTCGGAGCCTGGAGGGCAGCAAGTAGCTGAAGGCTTGTAGCCTCCAAACCCTCATTTTCAACAAACTTCCAGTTGATATAGAGTCCCTTGGAGGATCAACAGGTCAGAGGTATTTATTTTACATTGCCTCTGATGATAACAGTTGAGACCCAGTAGAAGCCTTGGTCACTATTGGGAGTGTGGGGTTTGCTTTCTTCATACTGTGCGTTTGAATGATAACATGTTGGAGAGTAGATTTCCATACGGGTTCTCATGCTTGTCCTCTTAAATACCAGGGAAATGGGGTAAATACTGTTTCCCTGGAGGTTTCCGTGTCTCTTCTGCTAAAGTTATAGCGGACAAAGGGGGCAGCCCCACCCTACCATAAAAATTCACTCCCTCACCTGCCCCCGCTGCCTCACCTCCTGGAATTTTGACAGAAAAGTGGCGGTACGTCTCCTGACCTGTCTGATCAGAAAGGGCTAGTTAGATGTGCAAGCGTCTGGACCAGCTCACTAAGTGAAGAACGTTGGCCCAAATGGGGGAAGGGGGGAATTGCTGTCCTTCAGGGCTGTGAATGGTAGTGGTCGGGGAACGAGCATCAGTGATCAGGGGAGGTGACTGGTGACTTTCAGGGGTGAGGCCAGTGTCTATCAGTGAGGTGGGGTTAGGGGGAGAGTTACCCAGCAACAACCCGTTTTCCTTGCATGTATGGCTGAGAGAAGCACTCCTGCCCATCACATTTGAGGCCTAGTCACTTGGTGCTCGAACAATGGGTGCCGCACTGTCAAATTTCTAGATCATTCATTGTACCTTTGGGGTCACGCATGGCACAATAACTGCGAATCAAAGCAACATCACATGTCAAGTTGTTAAGGCGAAGGCGTTTCTTCTGCTCCACTGAGACTAGATTAGGATCTATCCATGCCTCTCCACAGGAAACATACACCTGAAAGATAAAGCCATAGAACCATTACCCTCCATTTCCTTTACCAGAGAGAGTGAACATGTGAGTGTCAGAGGAGCAAAGGGTGTGAGTGGGTAAACAATGAAAGACTTGCATCTATATAGCTCTTTTCATGACCACCAGAAGGCTCAAAGCACTTTACTGCCAATGAGGTACTTTTGGAGTGTAGTCACTGTTGCGATGTAGGAAAGGTGGCAGCTAATTTGTGCACAGCAAACCCCCACAAACAACAATGTGATAATGACCAGATAATCTGTCTTTGTGGTGTTGATTGAAGAGTAAATATCAGCCAAGACACCGGGGATAATTCCCCTGATCTTCTTCAGATTGGTGCCATGGGAGCTTTTGTATCCACCTAAGCAGCCAAATGGAGTCTTGGTTTAATCTCCCATCTGAAAGAGGCCACCTCTGACACTGCAGCACTCCCTCAGTACTGCACTGGAGTGTCAGCATTGATTTCTGTGCCCAAACCCTGGAGTGGGACTTAAACCTGGAACCTTGTGTCTCTGAGGTGAGAGTGCCACCAACTTGGCCATGGCTGACATCTTAAAGATGTATTTTTTTTAAATTTCAATTTGTATTTGTGAACCCAGGCCAAGATTCCTGTTTGGATCTCTAGGTTGGGACCCATGCAGACTGTTGGTCAGCCTGACCCTTTTCCCTATCAAATAACCTTGTAAGGAGTTGAGAACCAGGCGGGTTCTCTCACACATTAACAACTTCCTTCACTAATTCACTGCGTAAATAGTCAAAGTGAAAATTGCCTCGAGACTGCTTTGGTCTAAATAACTAATTATATCTGCTCTGGCTGTAACTCTCTGACCTTCTCTATTCATTTTGGTCTCCCCATTGCTTTGATAATGCTAGGTCATTTTAACCCTCTTCAACAAGGCACTGGTTTTGCTGATTCCATTTATTCTTTTGCAGTCACCCATTGGTAACATTATTTGAAACTTTTGCACCTTGCTTGTTCCAGGGATTGGTTTCATTCTCTATGTCTCCTTCACCACCAAAAACCACCTCCTGCTGCCTTGGAAACATCGTCTAGACCCCAATCCCACCCTTCCTTATTGCTGCTGAAATTGTAAAATGTGCCCTTTTTTTGGGTTTGTAATGCTTTTCCAGCCAGTTTCCTTGCTTCCACATATTTATCCCTCAATCAAGATCACAAAAGGAGGCTACCTGGTCTTAATCGCATTACTGTTCCTCCATATTGGTTCTCACTACCAAAGGAATTGAATCTTTAAATTCTTCCAAAATAATTACTTCTCTAAGAGCTGCATATGTCACCTCTATCTTTAATGCCCGTATCCACTGGTCAAAATTACTTTGCTTTACTCTCTCAAACTCAATATAAGTTTGCCTAGGCTGTTTTCTCATATTCCTAAATTTCTGCCTGTAGGCCTAAGGAACCAACTCAAATGCATTCAAAATAGTCCTTGTTTACCACATCATTGTTCACCGATACCTTTTCTGACAGTGAAGCATAAACCTCATGTCCTTTATCCACCAACCAACCTGGATTGTAACAACAATGTCCAGTCTTCCTGTGGCCATTTCACCTCTTTAGCTATCTTCTCATATGAAATAAAGAATGCTTTAACACCTCTTTTCTCAAACTTTGGAAGAGCTTGTACAAATTTAAACATCTCCCCATTGGGCTCTGATCTGGAAATAAGTCCTTCATCACCTACTGGCATCTCTTTTTTAAATGCCTGCATTTTAAGCTGGAATTCTCTCTTCTGCTCTCTCTTTTTCTCTTTCCTCCTTTTCTAACCTCGCTCTCTCTAATTCCTTTTCTTTCTTTCTTTCCCTCTTCTGCCTTACTGCCTGTCCCCTTTGAAATGCTCTCTCTTTTTCTGCTGCCTCTAGCTGCATTTTTTTCATTTGCAACTGAAGTTGAGAACATTCCAATGAACCACCCCTTGGCGAACCCGGCCTCTCAGGCATTCCTTCCAATTTCAAATGCTATTCTATACCTTCATTTAAGTCTGATTTCCTCACCCCTGCAGGTAATCCTAATTGTAACTTATCTGCCAATTCCATTAACTTAGCTTTATTTACCTTTTGTAAACCAATCAAAGTTATAACTTCAACTCCCAGACAAGACTTAGCAATTGCCAAAGCCATGTTGCAGTCTCACTACTGCAAAAAAAAATCTCATACCAACTTCTGAATTCAAAATGCTTCTCGTACTCATAATCTTAAGATTCACCAACTTCAAACCAATCAAGGAGTTTCAAATATATCCCACAAAGAGCCCCTAATTTATGTTATGACACAGCAGATAGTAAATGTTGTATTGTTCAAATCCCAGAGAGAAACTTAAAATAACTGTCACAACTAATTTTCAATTTGTATGTTTCGAGATGCGGGCTTTGAATTTAGTAATAAGACCACTGAGTCTTAAGAGGTTTTTATAAAAATAGATTAAACATTTATTAATAAAAAAAAGATTGTAAGCACATATGTGTGCCTAGAAATTACTACTATAATAACTTCGAAATTCCAGAATTAATTTAACTCCCAGTTACACTTTCATTAAGGCAACAGTAAGACACATGGATTTTTAAAAGACCCAGGCAAAGTAAACAATACCCTGAACAGTTGGATTCAAAGTGAGTTCTCTTAACTTCAGTCCCTGGAGGCAGCAGTTTGGTACATACAGGCTACAGGCTTTTCACACTTGTTGGATCTTAAACTGCCTCCCTTACAAACAGCCTTCTCTCCTTTATATATGTTTTCCTCTTTGAATGCAAATTCCCATTGTTTCACTATGTCTTTTGAACTTTACCTCCCTGCTAATAAAAAATACATCATAGTACCAAGTTTACCAGTAATCTGCTGGCCAGGTATACATTACACCCCCACCTTTGAATTCAAACCACTACAGTTTGTCTAAAAATGCAAATGTTACCTTTACACTTCACATTCTAAAACTTCCCCGTGTTTACCTAATTAAGATTTCAAACCTAACTCCTCTTCTTACATCAAAGCACCCAGGCTAGCTGCTGCCTCTAATTCAATTCAGTCACACACACACACACACACACACACAAACCACTCTTGCTCTATTTTACGATATATTCCAATAACATTATGGAAATTACTATATCTTCCTGACAACCCCCTCCATATTGAAAAATGAACCATCATAATTTAAAAAGATGGCTTCGTTTTTATTAACCCATCTTATACCATCTCCTGCACTTATCCATATACTTACACTATTACATATATCTTTTTTGTTGTACATTCAACTTCTGTGAAAAATACCCTATCATTTTGTTTCAATTCCACTGTCATCATCTTGTAATAATACTGCCCCAGTGCTTATATCATTTGTGTCAATGGTCAACTTAAAGTGCTTGGCATAATTGGGTACTGTCAAAACTGGTGTTGTAGTTAATACAGTTTTCAAACTGTCAAATGCCTTCTGACACTCCTCTGTCCTTTGAAACTTCTTGCTCTTTTTTAATAGTTCAGTCAGTAGAGCAGTCACACTACTGAAATTTGGTACAAATTTCCGATAAAACCCACTCATACCCAGAAATCTCAAATTTCTCATTTTGTTGTAGGCACTGGGAAATCTTGACTTTCACATCTCTTGGAGCCACCTGACCATGTCCAATGGTATGGCCTAGATATATAACTTGCGCTTTTGCAAATTCACTTTTAGCCAAGTTCAACACCAAATTAGTTTTGTGTAATTGGGTAAATAATTCTTCCAGATGTTGTAAATGCTCCTCCCATGTAGGACTGAAAACTATCAAGTCGTCACTACAAACAGCACAATTGACCTGCAATTACTTTGTCAGTCCTTAAAACATCGGAGGTGCACTCTTCATACCACATGGCAGGACTTTAAACTGATATAGTCCATTTGGCATCACAAAAGCCAATATCTCCTTTGCTCTCTGATAACAGTACTTGCCATTATCCTTATAGCAAGTCAACTTTGTGATAAATTTGATTTTCCCACTTTCTCAATGCAATCTTCCAAACATGGTATAGGATATGAATTTGCTTTTGCCAACGCATTTACCTTTCGATAGTCTACACACAGTCTTGGTATTCCATCCAGTTTTGGTACCATTACAATAGGTGAACTCTAGTTACTGCAGCTAGACTCAATTATGTCATTTTGAAGCATAAAATACATTTCTTTCTGTACTTGTGATAAATTTTGCCGGATTTAATCTATAAGGATGTTGCCTTACCAGAGATGCAACATCTACAGACACATAATGTATAACTAAATCTGTCCTCTCCAACTTATTTCCACAAATAGCTTTGTGTGACTGCAATAGCTTTTCCAAATCACTTTGACATTTGTCTGGAAGGTAATTCAATATTACATTTAAACTTTCAAGTACCCTCTCATTTTCCAATTTGATTAGAGGAAAATCAATTTCAGAATCTTGCACTTTTACCTCTTTCTCGTTATCTGCCACCACTAACACCTCCTTTTGGTGCTCTTCCCTGTCAAAGTAATTTTTAAGCATATTTACATGATACACCCTCTGCTTCTCTCTTCTTTCTGGAGTATTTACTAAATAATTTACTTCACTCAGTTTATTTTCAATCCTATAAGGCCCACTAAACTTTGCCTTTAATGAGTCACCCAGTACTGGGAATAGAATTAGCACTTTCTCTCCATTAACAAAATCCCAAGCTGTAACTTTCTTGTCTGCTTTCACTTTCATCACTTGTTGTGATATCTGTAAATGTTCCCTGGCCAACTCACATGCTCTATCTAATCTCTCTCTGAAGTTTGATACATAATCCAGGAGAGTAGTTTCTCAATCTTGATCCACCAATTTCTCATAAATCAATTTCAGTGGTCCCCTTGCCTCATGACCATAGACTAGTTCAAAATGACTAAAACTGGCCAAAGCATTAGGACCATCCCTAATAGCAAATTACAAGAATGGAATTCCGCCAGCCCAATCCTGTGGATAACCCTGACTGTACGCTCTCATCATAGTTTTTAGAGTTTGATGCATCTTTCCAAAGCCCCTTGTGATTCAGGATGATAAGCTATTGACTTAACTTGTTTCATCCCCAAAGTGTTCATTACTTCCTTATAAGGCTGTGACATAAAATTTGGACCCTGATCTGATTGTGTTTCCATAGGTAAAACATATCTAGTAAAAAAAAATTTGGTTGACTATTCCACAATCTTATTTGTTGCAATGTTTCTCAAAGGCATTGCTTAAGGAAATCTGGTAGACACATCTATTATTGTCAGTAAGTACTGATTTCCATTTTTCATCGGGGGGGGGGGGGGTCCTACACAATCAACCATAACCCTAATAAAAGGTTCTTCAAATGCTGGAATTGGAATTAAAGGCGCTGGCTTAATCACTTCTTGTGGTTCCCTATCATCTAACATGTGTGACATGTTCTACAGAATTTGACCACAACCCTATGCAATCCAGGCCAAAAAAAATGTTTTTGCATCTTTGCCTGTGTCTTACTAATTCCTAAATATCCCCCCATTGGAATTTCATGAGCTAGCCTCAGAATCTCATTTCTATATTCAAATAGTATTACAAGCTAATGTACCTCCCTCCAGCTTTCATTTGCTGAAACATGATATGGCCTCCATTTTCTAATTAAAACATTACTCTTAAGGTAATAACATTCTGGAATACATTTTGTATCTGTTTCTGAGTAAGCTGTTTGATATAAATGTTGTATTTGCAAATCCTTTTTCTATAACACCACTAACCTCCTTGAGTTAAACACTTCAGCTGAATTGTCCTCTGTGCTTTCATCCTGAACAATGTTATCAAATATAGTTTCAGCTAATTGGACTTCAACATCTTCTCCCTGTCTTTGAACTTCCTGTTCTTCTTATTTCAACCTATGAGCCTGTGATCTTGTTATCACACAATCTGGAAACATTCCAAGATGCTCTCTGTGCAACACTTCTATTGAAGACACCTTTACAGGCTGCTCAACTACCATAGGCATCACTCACATTTGTGATCCAGCTCTATCATTACCCAAGATAAATTGAACTCCTGCAATGGGGAATTTTTCCACCACTCCAACAGTCACTTCACCTGTTTCCCACTTACTCGTTAAATTTACCTTCTACAAGGGAATAGGTTCAGCATCTTCATGAACCCCACATATTATCAACTGTTCTGCAATACTCTCTCTCAACAACAAATGTCATTATCACACAACATTTAAGAATTGACTACCCCCGTGTCTCTTAAAATTTTAACATCTTTACGTACTCCACCCTGTACACATAGAAAGACTTTCCCTTCACATACAAAATCTTTAAACGTCTCCGCAACCTGCTCTTCAGAATTCTCCTGGGTAAATTGTGAACACATTCCCACTTCTTTACCTATCATTAATTCTTCCTGTTTTACCTGTACAAAAACCATGGATTTTTCCTGTGCTTGAACCTCAGAAGTCAAAGTACTTTTACTTCCAGAAATTTTCTGCACCCCTATAATTGCAACAGGTTTCCCCAGCAATTTCCAGCACACAGACTTTGTGTGTCCAACTTTATTACAATAAAAACACCTCAATTTTCGAATAACCCCTTTTATTTTGAATAACCCTTCCTTTTATTCTGAGAAAAAACTTACTGCGAGCTTCTACCTATTCCTTCTCTTCCCTGGCTACCCTCCTTCCTTTCATCTTTCCATTTTCTATCCTTTTTCTATTTGAAAGGTGACAGAAAAAAGGTTTGACTCTATGAGCTAACTCATCATCATCAGCTATCTCTGCTGCTTGCCTTATAGATTCAACTTTCTGTTCCTCCACATGAGTTTTCCCTACCAAAGGTCTTTTGAACTTTACCTCTCTGCTAATAAAAATTCTATCATAGTACCAATTCCACCAGTAATCTTTGGGGAAAGTAAATGAACACACTATTTCTTACTGCTTCTACTGGCCAGGCATACATCTCAGCCTCTCCTTTGAATTCAAGCCACAATAGTTTGATTAACAATGAAAATGTTCCCATTACACTTCACATTCTAAAACGTCCCCATGTTTACCTAATTAACATTTCAAACCTAACTTCTCTTCTTACATCAAAGCACCCAGACTAGCTGCCTCTAATTCAATTAAGTCTCTCTCTCTCACGCACACACACACACATACACACAAGCACATCCCACTATTACTCTATTTTGCACTAAATTCCAATAACATTATGGAAATTATTATATCTTCCTGACACAACAATGGAGACTGCTTGAGGGGCATTCAAAGACTCTTTAAGAGGGGAAAGCCAGCACCCTCTTCAGAAGCAGCAACTTGTGGCCATTGGGACCTCTAGAGGAAGATTTTTAATTCATTCTTGGGATGTGGATGTCACTGGCTAGGCCAGCATTTATTGCCCATCCCTAATTGCCCTTGTTCAGAGAGCATTTAAGAGTCAACCACACATTTGTTTACTATTAAAATGACCATGCTCTAATAATAATGCATTGACTTTAAAGTGCTTTGGAATTTCTAAGGATATGGTGAGGTTTTATATAAATGTGCAATCTTTCAGTTGGGTCTTTCAAGGAATAGCTAAATGGAGACAAACATCCACCTTTAAGTGCCATAATGTGCAAATGCTGTAGGCCTGGGGTCACAGGTAAGGACAGCAGATTTCCTTCCCTAAAGGATGTTAGTGAACCTGATGGGCTTTTACAACAATTGACGATGGTTTCATGGTCATTATCAGACTTTTAATTCCAGACTTCTACTGAATTCAAATTTTACCATCTGTCGTGGTGGGATTCAAACTCTAGGTCTCTAGAATGCCAGTCCAGAGGCAATACCACTATGCCACCTCCTCCCCATAGATCATAGTGGAGTAGTTGCTAATGGCACTTAATTTCCTTCCCTCAAATTGTAGATTCAGGCAAGTTCAGTCGCAGAGGTTCCAAGTACACACATTATGGTCCTTAAAGGCGGATCTCATCCAAAATACAGTACCTCTGACAATGCTGCACTCCCTCAGTACTGCAGTGGTATTTAAGAGTATGCACTTAAATTTTACAGTAGAGTTTGAACCTACAACCTGTCATAGCAGACATTTTTCAGATGTGACGTTAAACCAAGGCATTGTCTACCCTCTCAGTTGGGTGAGGTGTAAAAAAGCCCATGGCACTATTCGAAGAAGAGCAGGGAGTTGTCCTTAATGTCCTGGGCCAATGTTTGACCCCTCAATCAAAATCACTAAAACATTCTGATGAACGGTCATTACTGACCTGAAACGTTAACTCTGTTTCGCTCCAAAGGTGCTGCCTAATCTATATTCCAAGCATTTTCAGTTTTTATTTCAAATTTCTAGCATCTGCGACATTTTGTGTTTGTGTCACTAAAAAAAAATTATCTGGACATTATCTCATCACTGTTTGTGGGATGTTGCTGTGCTCAAATTGGCTGCTGGGTTTCCTACATTACAACAGTAACTACACATTAAAAAGTGCTTCGTTGTAAATGCTTTGGGATGTCCTGAGGTCATGAAAGATTTTATATCAATGTAATTCCTTTTTTACCTTTTTATTTTCTTTATGGGTGACACCAAGGAAGCAACAAGAATAAATATAACTAAAAAAAAGGTAGGGAAATGATCGGCTTTGCGGTGCTATGTTGTTCGACAGTAAATATTATCTTTTTCCACAAGTTACTAAGTTACTAAGAATCTATTTTCAAATTTCAATCATTCATGGGATAAACACACAAAATGTGATCATTGGCAGACATCTTAAATAGTGTAAGGTGATGAGAATTAAATAAACAACGTGCTTTTCGGAAAAAGTTATGTTTGGAAGTTGCGATTTCTATACACATTATTAAGATTTCCTTTTTTTAAATATTGGGCATTAATGTTTATTCTGAGTGTGGTTGTGGTTTAAAAAGCACTCAAATATATTGAATATATATTTTCGAACACTGCTTTCTATCCACAAAAAGACAATCAGAAAGGCTGATGGAATGTTGACCATCATTTCAAGTGAGCTGGATTACAAAGGGGAGGAAGTGATGCTTCTGTTGTACAGACCCTTGGTCAGACCCCGTCTGAAGAACTGCATTCAGTCCTGCGCACCTCACCTTAGGAAAGATATATTGGCCTTGGAGGGATGCATCGCAGATTTAACAGTGTTATACCAGGGTTTAAATAGTTAAATTATGAAGTCAGGTGGCATAAACCTGGCTTGTATTCCATTGGACATGAAGGTTGAGAGGTAATTCAATCAGGGGTTGGAAATGTTAAATGACTTCAATAAGGTGGATACAAAGAGACTATTTCTTCTGGTGCATGAGCCACGAATGAGTCTTAAAATTTGAGATAGGCCAGTTAGGAAGGAAATCAGGAAGGACTTTTTCACACAAAAGTATGGGTTTGCTCTCCCGATAGACAGTGGATGTTCAAGAATTTCAACACTGATGGGTAATTTTTTGTTAGTAAAGGGTATCAAAAATATGTGGCAAAGTCGGCAAATTAAGATACAGATCACATTTTTAAAATCCATTTATTGGTTTATGCTGACATTTATTGCCTATTCCTAATTGCAATTGTGAAGGTGGTGGTAGCCTTTTGAACTGCTTGTGGTGTAGGTACACCCACAGTACTATCTGGGAGGGAGTTTCCGGAGTTTGACACAGCAACGATCAACGATAACTGAATGGTGGAGCAAGCTCGAGGGACTGAACAGCCTCCTCCTGTTGATATTTTCCTCTGTGCTCTTGGGTGGTCAAACTTACCAACTGATCCCTCCGGAGATCTTTCAGGAGAGTCTGCTCTTTTCCAGTTTCATCAAACAGCCTGCGAGCTGCAAAAGGCAATCCCAGGATTGAGGTACACCTGTATATAGAACTCAGTCAACTCATTAAATTCACAGCATGTATAGCATGTAGCTCTAATCACTTGGCTAACAGCAATGCCCCACTCCTGTTCCCATGTTCCTCAACCAAGTTACTCCATTCTGTACTAAGATCTTTATCCTTAACCCAGTATCATTGGCCTCAATGCCAGAATTATCATTGTAGAAATACAAGTCTGTTCTTTAACTGTATCATTTAATCTAAGTTGTAGGTTGAAGGAAGCATCTTTGTTTATAAGTGGACATCTCACCATGTCAGGGAGCAAAGCAGTTTAATGATTCAAACCAAACTTCAGTAACAACAACTTATATTTATATAGCACCATAAGGTGATGTTATGTTCGATGGTTAAAAGTTTGGTCAAACAGTTAAGTATTAAGGAGCATCTTAAAGGAGGAGAGGTAGAGAGGTAGCTAGGGAGGAAATTCCAGTGCTTCAAGCTCTGAAAGGCATGGCCACCAATGGTGGAGGAATTAAAATCAGAAATGCTTAGGAGGCCAGAACTTGAGAAGAGCAGATACCTTGGAGGGTTTTAGGGCGGGAGCAGATTACAGAGATCGGGATGGGGAGAGGATTTCGAAACAAGATGAGAATTTTAAAATCGAGGCGTTGCTTAACCAATGTTGGTTAGCGAGCAGAGGAGTGATGGGTGAACAGGACTTGGTGCGAGTTAAGATAAGGGCAGCAAATATTTGGATAATCTCAAGTTTCTGGAGGGTGAAATGTGAAACGCCAGCCAGGAGCATGTTGGAATAGTCAAGTCTCCGGGCAGAATCTTCCAGTCCCGCCAGCAGCCGGAATCGTAGTGGGTGAGGGGGCGGAGGAAGAAAGTCTGTTTGCAATGGCAGGATAAACTGTGTGAATTTTATTCTCCTGACTTTCAAAGCAGGTTAAGGGCAGATCGAGTTTCCTGACAAGCAATGTCGAGAACCCATATTTGCATTCATTAGCATCTCATGCTTGCTAGTTAAAAGGCCACCTCACCAGAATTAAGTTCATCCTCCAAATTAAGCTCCCCACCAGTGAAAATTTAGAACATTCAGTTTTACGACTCCATATAAGTGATGTGCACCTGGCAAGCTTCACCGCTTCCACAACTTTGAGGTCAGTAGATGTTGTTTTCTCCTTCTCAGGAAACATGCATAACTTTACTTGTATTGAGTGCCGGTAGCAAAGGCTGCAGCAATGCTAGACACAGGAGGCTGGCAAAGGCTGGAAAGTGGGGGTAGGGTGGAAGGGTGGAGCGAAGGCTAAACAGGGCTGGTTGGCATACCAGGGAAGTCATGGGAGGGGGAGGAATATCCAGGGAAGGTGGAGGGGGGGAAAGAGTGTCCAGGAATGAGGGGTGTGTGTCTCAGATGGCAGGATTGGTGGTATCAATGGTGGGGTCCTGGGCGTGAAATCAGGGCACTGGTGATAGGTGGGAACGGTCACAGTCAGAGCGGGAAGTGGGATGCAGTAGGGTGGCAGGTCCAGGGTGAGAATCTGGTAGGTGAGGGTTTCACAGAGTGGGGTTGCGTAGGGATACTGAGCAAGTGGCTCGGATATTGGCAGTTGCAGGGTTATGGTGGGCATGTAGGCAGTAATGAATGGTGGTTGAGAGAGAAGGAAAGGCACATGGAGGTGGATAGTAATAGAGTCCAGGGTAATGGGAGGAAGTTCAAGGGTGACAGTGGGGAGAGGAATAATGATATAGGGTGGGTGAAGGATGATGAGAGGAAGTTGGTTAGAGACAAGGGAGGGTAGAAGGTGGTGGACTTTGAAAGGTGACACGCACCATTTTTCCAATCTGCCCTTGACCACACAGCTAGTCAGTCAATGAGATCCCTCAAAGTGCGAGAAGGGCCTTTTCTGGTGCGTGGATATCACGGAATTGTCGTTGGACAATTGGGCGGAATTGTCTCCAATGTTGAGAGAGCAAGAGGCCTTTAAATTTGTAGCTGTAGCCGACTTCTGGTTAACAGCATAACCTCCCTGTCACATGACATCCTGGCCTAGACTCCTGATTGGGTGCAGAGCCTCCCCCGTCCTTCGCACCGCTAATTTTTTTTATTCATTCATGGGATGTGGTCTTTGCTGGCTGGGCCAGCATTTATTGCCCATCCCTAGTTGCCCTTGAGAAGGTGGTGGTGAGCTGCCTTTTTGAATTGCTGCAGTCCACGTGGAGGGGAACTTCCAGGTGGCGGTGTTCCCATGTATCTGCTGCTCTTGTCCTTCCAGAATGGAGCGATCGTGTGTTTGGAAGGTGCTGTCGAAGAGCCTTGGGGAATTCCTGCAATGCATCTTTAGATGGTGCACACTGCTGCTACTGTGTGTCGGTGGTCGAGGGAGTGAATGTTTGTGGATGTGGTGCTGAACAAGCGGGCTGTTTTGTACTCACGGACCCATCGTATCCCACTATTAAAAGACAAGTTTACCACTGAAGGTCAACTTTAGTTATTAACTTCCATCAACTAGGCCTCAACTCCAAAGAGAACACAATCCCATCCCCCTCTGCCCCTACAAAGGAGGAAAGTCATTGGTCAGCCCTTAGAAAATGGACAAACATGGGTTTGAGCTTTGTTTTAGGCAGCATGGTGGATAGCACAACTTACATTTAGGAACAGGAGGAGACCAATTCGACCCTGGAGCCTGCCCCATAATTCATCATTCATGAACTCTACCTCAATTTCCTTTTCCTATCTTGGTTCCATATCCTTTAATGCCTTTACCTAACACAAAGCTATCAATGTCAGGGAAGAGAATTCCAGATTTCCCCTATCCTTTGTGTGAAAAAATGCTTCTGGATTTCCCTCCGAAATGGCCTAAATCCAATATGTCACTTGTTTTGGATTCCCTATCACAGAAAATAGTTTCTCTGTATCTAACCTATAAAATTCTTATAATTCTCATTCAGATCACTCCCTAATCTTCCATATATAAGGGAATACAAGCCAAGATTAAGTAATTCATCCTCATAATTTAATACTCTAAGTCCCAGCATCATTCCCTCCACACAATATATAAGTGCATTCATCTGATTGCAGCATGGACTATATTGTACTAGCCTTCTGAACTGAACAGTTCTGTAACCCATATTGACATCAGGAATATTGCACTGGGAATAACAATTTGCCAAAAACATGGACAGAAATCCAAATTTTACATAAAGGTGTCATGAACTCCTGAAATGCCCTCAGGACCCAATGCTCTATAGATTTCCTGCAGTTGTATGACGAGTGTGACTCCTCTAGCCTCAGCACTGCTTCTTTCCAATCTTTGTTCAAACAGAATTAACAAAAGCAGAACCTTGGCAGCTCTGCTACAATGAAAAGCAGCATGGTGCCTGCATTCCAATCAGCTTTTATCCATTGCGGGAAATCATCAGAACAGCTTTGGTATAGTAATTTTTGTACCTCAGGGCAATCAGTATATTTAATGTTTGGAATAAACTCAGCAGCTGAATGAATGATAATCCAAAACAGGGATAGATTAGTGTGATCACCAGCTGAGGCACTGGACACCTCAGAATGTCAGAAGACAAGCACAAGTATCGCTACTCAGTTTAAAATTAAATCTTATTATGTCAGCGTACTTTGACAGGTAATGTCATTTTTTCTCAGTAATGACTCTCTTAACTGTAGTGACTACAGTAAACTTTGTGTTATCTGGCACTCTACCAACGGGAATTCTCTACTAACTGGAATCTTTGATGTTCCCCTAATATGAATTGTCACTCTACCAACCACAAGCACTTACGAAGTTATCTGGAACCTGTACCTGTATACTGTATTATTTTATATTTTAATTTATATTTTAATGTACTGTTGAAGATGAGATGTAAAAAGAATACTGATCTTTACTTCCTGAGTATTTGCATATTAGTTCATGCTACAAGCATTGCGCTGCATTCCAATGGTAAATGGAACTCTCCGTTAATTGGCATTTTTGATTAAACGACACCACCCATTCCCCCATGCAGCTGGATAATAAAGATTTTACTGTATATGACATAATGTGTCAGAATTTGCTGCTAAAACAATGGTGAATTTATGGAGCACTCCATTATTATCATGTTAAAAAAAGACAGGAGTTTGTTGCAAGAAAGAGTTGCAGCATAAGTTGCAAATCACCGCAATTTGCTGGACCACTTGCACGCTCTAATGTTAGCCTCACAAAAAACAGAGCTCATCCTCAAATTTCCTTTTGAATGTCAAGAAATTGCTGGGTTTTTACTGTAAATAAATTAAATTTGCCATGGAAAGTTAGGGCTGCTACTTCACAGCGTAAGGATCCTACTAAGGAGGAATTTATGGTCCTAACATGTCACTTTGGAGGCCCAGAAGGGAAAACAATTGAAATTGTTGAGTCTCACTCATCTAATTGTGCTCAGAGATATTTTAAATTTAAAATTATAATTTTTTAAATCATTTTCGCCTCATCTTTTGCTCTCTCTCTTATTCCAATCTTTCTTTCACTCTCTTTATTTCTCTTTCCGTACCTGATTTGACTCTAATTCATCCGATTTCCTTTTCTGTTGTTCCTGTTTCTTTCTCAATCCTTAAATCTAATTGGTTGAGGCAGCAGACTTTTGAGCACATCATTCAGTGAGGTCCCAGATCCTCCATGGTCTTTGGTACTCCATTATCAGCTCACGATTTCAGCAATTTGTAGTGCAGAAATGCCCAGAGCTGATGGTTGAGGAGAAAAATCCAAATCACAGAGCTCACTGTGAGATGCCCAGCTCCAGCAAATTCTGGGTAATTATTAACACTTTGGAACAGGAAAATAACCTCTGCAAAATTAATCCCATTCAAATAAGGTGCACCTTAGTGGGAGGAAGGGCCAGTGAAGGTAAAGGTTCAATCATTCACATAAACAAGATCTAGCTCAGAAGCAGGATATCTGAAATCTTCTTAACGACAGTTTGTAGGATGTATTACCTCTCTAGAAACTGCTTAAATTCAAGTTCATGTACTTTAATTGAAGGGTCCACTTGCAAATCTTTACTTTTCTGTAATTCACGCTCCCCTCTCCGTCGAATCTTGTTCCCTGAAGCGTTACGGCTAGAAACAGAGAATCAAATATTTATTAATAGCAAACTTAAGTTATTTATTTCAAATCATGGTGGAAATACTGACAGGCATTAATGATGACTTAATCCCAGCGTACTATTTTCAGACACTGACACAGTGCAAGTGTACATCATGGTGCATATACACTGGTACAGAACTGGTTTGTATTCTAACAATAATCTCACAATTATGTACATTCTAAGCAGGCCTTTACAGGAGCGTAATTGCCAGATTTGAACAAAAATGCAACAGTTTTCTGGTCCGAAGAAGATTTTGAATTGGGATGAGAATGGCCCAGCAGGTACACACAAGGGCTTTCCCACCTTATCAGGATGAATTTTGGTTGGGTTACTCTTTCTGTGCAACTGGTTAAAAAAGCATATGTGAACCTGAGTCTTATGAATAGAGGCATTGAGTACAAAAGCAACAAAGTTATGATGAGCCATTATAAAACACTGTTTCTGCCTCAATTAGAGTACTTTTTTATAACACTGGGCACCACGTCAGTGCAAAAGGCAAAGCAGAAGCACATGCAACCACCCAACAGTGCTGGGTGGTTTATCCTATTGCAGAGAACCAGCATTGGTTTCAAAGGCTGCATGGATCTCTTTTGTGTTGTAAGCATTCTATGATTCTATAACACCATGCACCCCAAGCACCAACCTGAACATTCCCTTCCTCCACCATCAATGCACAGTGGCAGCAATGTATACCAACTACAAGATTCATTTTAGCAACTCGCCAAGGCTCCTTCAACAGCACTTTCCAAACCCGCAACATCTACCGCATAGAAGGACTAGGGCAGCAGGTGCATGAGAACACCACCACCTGCTGGTTTCCTTCCAAGACTCACACTATCCTGACCTGGAATTATATTGGCATTCCTTCACATACTCTTGGAACTCCTTTCTTAACAGCATTGTGGATGTACCACACCAGATAGACGCAGCGATTCAAGAAGGTGGCTCACCACAACCTTCTCAAGTCAATTAAGGATGGGCAATGAATGCTGGCCTTGTCAGGAACATTCACATCCCAAGAAAAAATAAGAAACAGTTAAAGTCACCAAATGCTTGTTGGAAGTCCGTATACATCACATCAACAACATTACCCTCATAAAAGCTCTGATAACACATCCAAAAACTCAGTCGAGCTAGTTATACAGGATTTGCCTTTAACACCTCTGTGTTCCAAACAAACACAGGACTTAGGAGCAGGAATAGGCTGTTTAGCCCTTTGAGCCTGCTCTGCCATTCAGTAAGATCATGGCTGATCTCGTTGGAGCCTCAACTTCACTTCCCTGTCTGCACCCCCCATAACCCTTGTCTCCCTTGTCTAATGTTGCCTTGAATAAATTCAATGACCCAACCTCCAATGCTTTCTGGGAAAGAGAATTACACATACTCAGATCCATCAGAAGAAAAATTTCTCCTCACATCCGTGTTCAAAGGTGGGGGGGCTCTCATTCTTACTCTGTGTCCCCTAATTCTAGTTTCTCCCGCAAGTGGAAACATCTGGGTCTCTATCTTATCAAGTCCTCTCAGGATCTTATATGTTTCAATAAGATCACTCATTCTTCTAAATTCCGGTGGGTATAGGCCCACCCTGTTCAACCTTTCTTCAAACGATAAGCCCTGCATCCCAGGAATGAGACAAGTGAACCTTCTCTGAACTGCTTATCATGTAATTATATCTTTTTTCAAATAAGGAGACCAAAACTGAACACAGAATCCCAGATATGGGGCAGAGTCTTCTGGCTGGCATGCAGGTGGCGGAGTCCGTACGCCAGTGCTTAAAATGTCACACACTGACGTCGTGTGAGCGTCCCGATGTCAGCACGTGGCATCGCAATATTTCAGTCGGTGGGCGCGCCATGCAGTGGGACGCGCACTCGCCATTAATTAAAGGCCTTGTTAAAGCCATTAATTCACCAATCGATCAGAATTTTGAGGGACCCGGGCAAACTTCAGGTCAGCACACGGGCCCACTGGGCAAGCGGGTAGCTGATTTGTTTTACAAACCTCATCCAGAGGCGGGATGAGGTTTGATATCAGGTTTAGAAACTTTTAATACAGCGTTTGTGCTCTTCACTAACATGTCCCATCTCGTGTGACATTTTCACATGAGGGGGACATGTTAATGATTTTTAAATTTTTCTATTTTTAGAGTTTCACAGAGTTTCAGCGATCTCCCTGAGGCACCACTTTGCCTCAGGGAGATGTGCGTACTCTGGCAGTTGGGGAATCCGCCCCCCCCTCCCCCCCCCCACCGTCTTACCCCTCACCTCCCCCCCCACCTCCCCACCCACGCGCCCCCCCACCCCACCCCTCCCCACCACCCACACAGGAAACACATAGAGCTTCCCGATGGGCGACATGCTGGGCGGGCCTTAATTGGCCCGCCCATTTAAAATGACGGCGGGGCCCATTTTGGCGATTGGCTGCCCGCCCATCAAGGGCAAAATTCTGCCCAAGGGGTGGAATTTTATGGCCCTCCCGACCGGCAGTATTTTCTGTTCCACTGGAGTCAACGGACTTTTGAACAGCTCACCGCATTTTATGGTCCTGACCTCGCCACGATAGGACCATAAAATTCCACCCATGGTCTCACCAAGACCCTGTACAGCTGCAGTAAAATTTCCTTACTTTTACATTCCATTCCCCTTGCAATAGATTCCAACATTCCATTTGCCTTCCTGATTACTTGCTGTACCTGCATACTAACTTTTTGTGATTCATGTGCCATGACACTTAGATCCCTCGGTACCACCAAGTTTTGCAATCTGTCTCAGTTTAAACAATATTCTGCTTTTCTATTCTTCTTGCCAAAGTGGACAAGTTCACATTTTCCCACATTATACTCCACCTGTCAATTTTTTTTCCACTCACAGGCTCTGTACCTCTTCCTGATGACTTAATTCCTTACCTATCTTTATGTCATCTGCAAACTTAGCTACCATACATTCTGTCCCTTCATCCAAATCATTGATGTAGATTGTAAATAGTTGAGGTCCCAGCACTGATCCCTTTGGCACTCCAATCATTACAGCTTGCCAACCTGAAAATGACCCGTTTATCCTTACTCTTTGTTTCCTATTAGCTAACCAATCCTTTATCCATGCTGATATGTTACCCCCTGTGGGGGAGAATTTTCTCCTCGTCAGGGGGGTTGGGCGGGTGTGGTTGCAGGCGTGTGTGCAGCTGATAGCCACCTACGAACAGCTGGGCGCCACCATTTTACATGGGCAGGACAATTAAGGCCCACCCAGCTTGACACATCCCTGCAAGCACTGAGCACTCCCTGTACGGACAGGAGGGGTTGCCTGAGTCAGGGCCTGCGCTCCTTCATGCATGCATGCACAGAGCTGCCTCAGGGAGATTAGTTAAAGTTAAAAAAAATTTAATAAAGGAAAATAAAATTTTTAAGACATGTCCCCTCATGTGAAACTGTCACATGAGCAGGGACATGTCTACTAATTTTATTAAAAATTTTTACAAGACTTTAAAAACCTTCATGAAACCTCATCCCGCCCATGGATGAGGTTTCATGATAAATGCAAAGGCCGTCTGGGCTTTCTGCCTGCCCACCAACTTTAAGATTGGACGGGCAGCTCAGCTAATTGTTTCAATTGATAGTTAACTGGCCTTAATAGGCCTTTGACAGTTTGGCGGACGCACAGCCGCTCGCCGAGCCGAAAATTCTGCCCCATGTAATTTTATCTTGTGTAGTAACCTTTGATGCGGCACCTTATCAAATGCCTTCTGGAATTTCAAGTACACCACATCTACAGGTTCTCCTTTATCGACCTTGCTTGTTACTTCCTCAAAAACTCTAATAAATTAGCTAAACACCATTTCTCTTATACAAATCTATGTTGACTCTGCCTGATCAAATTATGATTTTCTAAGTATCCTGCTATAACCTCCGTTATAATGGATTCTAGCAATTTCTCTATGACAAATGTTAGGCTAACTAGCCTGAAGTTTCCTACTTTTTGTCTCCCTCTTTACTTGCATAAAAGGTGATATATTCACTATTTCCCAATCCACTGGATATAATTTTGGAAGATTATAACCAATGCATCTACTATCTTTACAGGCACTTCTTTTAAGACTCTAGGATGAGGGCCATCTGGCCATGAGAACTTTTCAGCCTTTAGTCTTGGTCTAATAGTTTACACTGCACCTTTCCCCAAGTGATGGTGATTGTTTTAAGTTCCTCCCTTTCATTTACCTCTTGATTCTCAAGTGTCTTTGGAAAGCTTTCCAAGCCTTCTACAGTGAATGTAGACACAAAATACCTGTTAAACACCTCTGACATTTCCTTGTTTTCTCTTATCAATTCCCCAGTCTCACTCTCTCAAGCTTTAGGCCTGAATTTTACCTTTGACGGGCACGCATGATCAGCGGGCCCATGACCAGTGGAGAAACAGGCTGCCTCCCGTGAACAACCCCCAACCACAATTTCACACTCTCTGGCCAATTACGGCCCTCCCAGCGTGAAATGATTCTTCCCAATGGTCAGGAAGGGCTGGTGGGGGTGGGGGTGGGGCCCTGTCAGCCACCGGGTCCAATGGCGACCCAGTGGGTGGGACAGGCAGCTCCTTGAAGGCTGCCAGGGGAAGAACATATCTTCTGCGTTCTGAAGACCGAAGCTATGGCCTCAAATGCGGCTGGAGACGTCAGGCGGGAAGGCAATTGAGTGGGCACTCGGTCCACTGGTTTTCGGATGAATGCCTCGTGGTCCTTCTGGAGGAGGTGGCTGCCAGGAGGGACACCCTCATCCCCAGAGGTGGAAGGAAGAGGCCACCGCACCTGACAAAAAAAGCTTGGGAGGAGGTGGCAGCCGAGGTCAGCAGCCATGACGTTGTGCGGCTCGTATGGGTGCAGTGTCATAAAAGGTTTAACAACCTGCTGCACTCAGCAAGTGTGAGTACCAAGTTGGTATGGATCAATGTGGTGAAGTGTTAAGATCTGGTCGCCACCCCCCATGGAACTCAGGGGTGTAAGAGTTTGAGCGCCAGCTGTCAATGATGCCGGAGCTGGCCCAGGAAGTGAGCCCTGGCTGCTTGGACTGAGTGCCTTGCAGCTCGAGGGCCACAACTCTGATTGCCCTGCGAGGTGTTCCTCGGTCAGCCAGTCATTGAGAGGCTGGGGTGCCAGACAAAGGTAAGAATGAAGCGCACAGAGGTCAGAGTTTCGGATGGTGCAAACATTCTTGTGTAGTCTCATCATTGATGGGAGCATCAAAATTCAATTCCCCATTGATCATTGTAAGACAATGGCACCATGATGCAGATCTCCATTGTCTCACCAGGGTGCCTGGCATGCACAGTGGCAGTGTGATGATTTAAACTAATGACGTCATTATTCTCCCTTAGATTTGCCAGCATAAATACATTCACAGGACCCCAAAGAGCCACCCTGACACCAGAGAACCACCAGGCATCACATGCATCTGCGTCACACCCGCTCTCTGAACCAGGCACCAGTGTAGATATCAGCACCTCAGTGGGCATTAGATCTTTGGCTAAAATGTTGGAGCACGATGGTGAGGGCACTTCACACTCGAGGAGCAGACGGAGGCAGAGAGTGCCTGGAATGCCAGCAGTTAGAGGACGGCTGGAGACCAGGAAGATGCTGAGTCAAAAGCAGGTGATGAGCTTCTGGAGTTGTCCATTAGGCAACAGATGCTGGATGTCCAGCATAATGTGTGGGAGGGTCTGTGGAGATCCATGAGGATCTACGTGCCATGGTCTCTATATATTTTTTGTATTTGTTCATGGGATGTGGGCATCACTGGCTAGGCCAGCATTTATTGCCCATCCCTAATTGCCCTTGTTCAGACGGCATTTAAGAGTCAACCACATTATTGTGGATCTGGAGTCACATGTAGGCCAGACCAGATAAGGACAGCAGATTTCTTTCCCTAAAAGACATTAGTGAACCAGGTGGGTTTTTACAACAATCGACAATGGTTTCATGGTCATCATTAGACCTTTAATTCCAGATGTGGGATGTGGGGTCTGCCCACTTGCCCATGTGGCCCATGCGATGAGTGTGAAATCACACGGGCAATGTAAAATTGCGTTTTTAATGGCCTTAAGTGGTCTTTTAATTGATGGCAGGTGCGATTCTGACACCCACGCATGCCCCCCAACCTGAATCCTGAATCAATTACGCACATGCAGGATGACATCGGGACACTCGCCTGACGTCATCTCGCACTATTTTATGCCCAATCGGATTGGGGCGCATGAAATTCTGCCCTTAGTTACTCTTTTCCTATTTAAATACATGTAGAAACTCTTACTATCTGCTTTTATATTAGTAGCTAGCTTTCTCTCATACTCTACTTTCTCCTTCTTTATTTTTTTTTAGCTGGATCTTAAAATCTGACCAATCTTCGGACCCACCACTAAGCTTTGAAGATTTGTATAGTGTTCCTTTCAATTTCATGCTACCCCTAACTTCTTTATTCAGCCATGGATGATACATCCTTCTCAAAGAGTCTTTCCTTCACACTGGGATAAATCTTTGCAGACAGTTATTAAATATTTCCTTAAAAGTCTCCCACTGCATCTCTACTGTCCTAACTTTTAACCTAGTTTCCCAATTCACTTTGGCTAGATCTGCTTTCATATCCTTATAATTACCTTTATTCAGGTTTAAAACACTAGTCTTAGACACAGTTCTTCCCTTTAAATTGAACAAGAAATTCAATCATGGTATGATCACCAGCTCATTGCTCATTACCAGAATAGCCACCAACAAAAATAAAAATACCTGGAAAAACTCAGCAGGTCTGACAGCATCTGTGGAGAGGAACACAGTTAATGTTTCAAGTCATACGGATTCGAAACGTTAACTGTGTTCCTCTCCGCAGATGCTGTCAGACCTGCTGAGATTTTCCAGGTATTTTTATTTTTGTTTTGGATTTCCAGCATCCGCAGCTTTTTGCTTTTATCGGAATAGCTGCTCCCTGGTTGGCTCAAGAACGTATTGCTCTAGGAAATTGTCCCTAATACACACTATGAGCTCATTTTCCAGGCTACCTTCACCCAATCTACATGCAAATTAAAGTCACCCATGACTATTACGGTACCTTTCTTACACACCCCATTTATTTCTTCCTGTATACCCTTTCTGTGTAATTACTATTAGAGGGCCTATAAACTACTCCCACAAGTAACCTCATCTTTCCTATTTCTTATCTCTACCCAAACTGATTCTACATCTTGCAGTTTCAAGCTAAGGTCAACTCTTGCTACTGTACTAATGACAACCTTAATTAACAGAGCTACCCCACTACTTTTTCCTCACTTCCTATCTTTTTGAAATGTCAAATACCCTTCAATATTCAGGTCCCAGCCTTGGACACCCTCCAACCATGTCTCTGTGATGGCTATGTGGTCATACATATTTATTTCTTTCTGTGCTACCAATTCATCTATTTTGTTATGCATGCTGTGTGCATTTAGATATAGAGCCTTTAAATCTGGCTTTTTACCATTTTCGTAATATCTGGCTTTATCTCCTTAAGTTTGTTGTACCTGCCACACTCTGGTTATCAATACCCAGATCGTTACCCCGCTCTATTACCTCACTGTTGCCCTTTGATTTATTACATCTCCTCTCACATGATCCCTGCACCACCCCGCACCCCCCCCCACCCCGCCCCCCCCACCTCACTACTTAATTTAAAGCCCTCTCTACCACCCTGGTTATAGAACTCACCACAACACTGGTTCAGGTGAAGATCTTCCCAACAATACAGCTCCCATTTTCCCCAGTACTGGTGCCAGTGCCCCATAAATCAAAACCTATTTCTCCCACACCAGTCTTTGAGCCATGCATTCATATCTCTAGTCTTATTTACCATATACCAATTTGCTTGTGGCTCAGCTGATAACCCAGAGATTATTACCTTTGAGGTTTTGCTTTTTAATTTCGCCTCTGTGCTTCCTGAGCAGAACCTCTCTCCTAGTTCTACCTATGTCATTGGTCCATGTGGACCACAACAATTGGATCCTCCCCTCCCCTCCCACTGCAAGTTCCTCTCCAACCCCAAGTACATGTCCCATAGCCTGTTCCGGTACAGATAACATAGCCAGCTGGAATCATGCTCTTGATTGCAGAGAACTATGTCTATCCCTCAGATTATACTGTCCCCTACAATCACTGCATTCCTATTAACTCCCCCCACTTGAATGCCTTCCTGTATCTAGTCAGTTCACTGATCCACCTTGCTGCCCCTGCTTTTATCCACACAAACTGTAAGAACCTCGAACCTGTTGGAAAATTGCAAGGGCTGAACTCCTCCATTTCTACCTTCTCAATCCCCTTACCTGCCTCACCTGCAGCCACACTCTCCTGTCCCTAGCCGCTCAGCTAATCAGAAGGTCCTATCCTAAGGGGTATGACCACCTCCTGGTAGAGTGTCCAGGTAACTTTCCTCCTCCCTGATGCATTACAGTGTCCACAGCTCAGCTTCCAGCTTAATGTTTCTAAGCCAAACTCTTCAAGCCGCAGACACTTAGTGTTTGCCCTGATCACACATCCTGCAGTCGCAACACATCACCTGTCCCACCATCTGTATTATATGTTAACTAATTTATTATTTTACTTAATTAAATTATAATTAATAGATCCTATGAATACCAATAAGCATTACTACTGCTAGTAAGCCTAACTACTATTAATAAAATCTTACAATTACTAATAAATTACATGAGTTTTCAAAGATAACCAAGGAAAATGCACACCAACCAACCACTTCTCTGTTTCCCTGTGATGTTACACTTGATTTTATTTCCAGAATGTGGTCGGTCTACAGACTTGACCGCACCGCTTTCACCTCTCGCTCAGCTTTAAACTTGTTGGCTTCCCTAGATGAACCCTTGAATCCTTTCTTGTATTGAGCTTCTTTAATGTTGTTGGACTTGCATTCGTCCAGGTAGGTTGATAGAAGTTAATCGCACCCATGCATTGAAGATGTTGGAAAGGCTTTGAGGAGTCAGGAGTTGAGATACACACAACAGAATGCCCAGCTTCTGACATGCTCTTGTCACCACAGCATTTATGTTGTCAGTGCTGTTATGGTTCTGGTCAATGGCGACCCAAAGGATATTGATAGTGGGGGATTTGATGATGGTACAGCAATTGAATGTTAAGGGGGAGGTGGCTAGATTTTATTTTGTTGGAAATGTTCATTGCCTGGCACTTGTGTGAAGCAATATTACTTGCTACTTATCAGTCCAAGCCTGAACGTTGTCCAACATTTGCTGCATACAGGTACAGACTGCTTTATATCGGAGGAGTAGCAAATGGAATGGAACATTGTGCAATCATCAGCAAACATCCATTCTTTTGCCCTCATAATGGAGGGAAGGCCATTGATGAAGCAGCTGAAGAAGGTAAGGCCTAGGTCATTACGTTGAGGAACTCCTGCAGCAATGTCTGATTGGCTTCCAACAACCATCTTTCCTTGTAATAGGTATGACTCCAGTCAGTAGAAAGTTTTCCCCCTGATTCCCATTGGCTTTAATTTTATTAGGGTTCCTTGTAAATTGGTCAAATGCTGCCTTGATAACAAGGGCAGTTACTCTCACTTCACCTCTTAAGTTCAGCTTTTGGTCCATGCATGAACAAAGGCTGTAATGGGGTCTGGAGCTGAATGGCCCTGATGAAACCCAAACTGAACATCAATGAGCAGGTAATTGCTGAGTAAGTGCTGCTTTGAGGCACTGGTGACAACTCCTTCTGGCATATTGCTGATGATCGAGTGTAGACTGATGGGGCAATAGTTGGCAGGATTGAATGTGTCCTGCTTTTTGTAGACAGAATATACCTGGTCAATTTATCACTTTGTCAGTTTGATGTTAGGTGCACTGGAATAGTTTGGCTGGTGGCACATCTAGTTCTGGAGTCTTCAGCACTACAGCTGAGTTGTTGTTGGGTCCGCAGCCTTTGCAGGACCCGGTGCGCTCAGCCATTTCTTGATATCACATGGAACAAAATAAAATTGGCTGATGACTGGCAGCTGGGATGCTGGGCTGCTTGGGAGGAGGCCGAGTTGCATCATCCAATCGGCAATCCTGGCTCAAAGTGGTGGCAAACACTTCAGCCCTTGTCTTTTGCACTGAAGCTCTTGGAATAAAAGGGCCAATGGAAGATAGATATGAAGTTGGCTGATGGACAGGAAACAGAGAATGGTGGTGAAAAGCTGTTTTTTAGACAGGAGGAAAATATATAGTTGTATGTGTGAGTATAATTGTACAGTTGGAAAACTGATATTCACGCCCCAAAGCCACCTATATGCTCCTACAAAGATGCTTACAATCAAGCCAGACCCTAAAGAAGCAAAGTCATATAGTTCCAGAGTCATTATGTCAAGAAGGAGGTCATTTATGTTAATTGTACAAATGAAGGTTAAGTATATGCAAGTGGAGGGCATTGATTGGGTAGTTTCTTGAGCACTTGGAGAATTCTCAATGCAAGCATTGGGAAATGTTAAGTAATTTAGAAATTACAATGGCCCAGGTCAAGGGACACTAAGTCCAGGTAGTGGGCGATCGAGAGAATCATCCAACCCAACTGACTGTCTGCCCCTCTTCCGCGACTATGTTCACGGCTGGGTAATTGCCCTAGAGAGGGAGCATGCGGTGTCCACTGGTACGTTTGAGGCCATCCATGGCCGATGGGCACCACAGGGGGCTGAAGTGCATCATCATCCCTGGGAATTATATTGTGGTTTGATTAATAAGTTTCCTTTGACATTTTGTTTTCGTTACAGTGCCCCATCAGGGGCTGCCTACCTATGTAATAGTTTATTTTATTGACTATTTGTTTTATTTTAAATGAGAATATGAAGAGACACTTAATGACACTAGTGTGGAAATAGAGTTAGGAGCTATACTCTTCTAATGTCTCACTCTGTGAATAGGTCTGAGTAAAGATTGGCTTCTGATCTCCTACTTCAGCTGCTGGCTGTCAGGAGTTTAACAACAGTAGCAAAGAACGATTGCCCAAAGGTTAAAGTTGGAAACTAAGAAATTTTATTTTCAGACAGAAGATTACAATCCGAGTAAGTTTGTGAAGAATAACTGACAGCAAGTATAAATTGTCCGGCTATGATTAGCTGCTAATATTCTCACAGTCTGAAGTTCATGACTTTATGGAATAATGAAATGGATATGTGGACACAGGTTACGTTCTGACCAAAGAGCAAAGCAGGTGTGGTCTTGGCATTGTCGCCTCCTAACAAAAATAAAATCAGAAGCAAAGTATTCTGTCCATGGATGTTCATTAGTTGGATATGGACAAAGGTTTGGCTCTTCTATTACGTTTCATGGATGAAATTCACCAGAATGATGACTGTTTGGATGCCTACAAGGCATGGTCAGACTTTGATAGATTTCGCGAGTCAGGTGGTCATCCATGGAGGAAGATATCATGGACTTTAACAGACTGCTTGCATTTAAATTACTAGATTGTGCCAAGATGTTGCAAATGGACATGCTCTTTGTCTTAACTGGGGTTCAGTTCTTTGAAAGAGACTCCATTTCGGATCAGAAGGCTGCTGCCTTGAAAATATTCCTGAGGAAGCAGTCATTTCAGCAGCCTTGATGGCACAAATGCTGCATTGTCACAAAGGATGGAGAATTCAATGTTTGAGCCATTTCGAGATCGTCCAGATACTGGACACAGGTGCCAGTACAATGGAAGATTTACAGTCAGGAAGAATGAGGATGGAAGCACTTTGAGAAGATCTGGACACCACAGCAGACAAAGGGATTGCAGCAGCAATCATAAGTGAATGAGCCCCTGGAATACCTCGGGAACAGTTAACTCATACGTGACTCAAAAGATCATTATGTGGTGAACTGCCGAAAGTGGAACAGAAAGGTTCTCGGAGTGATGCATGGCACAAAGAAGCTGGAAGTTGAAGATAATGATAATGATCAGGCTGAAGGAATTGTACTGGTCACTAGTCCTGTGATGAGCGTATTAGTTATGGATTCATTTAACAGTGTAGTGTTAGATAGTGGCTCACCTCGACAGTGCGTGGAACAGATTGGCTAAAATGTTTTTTAGATTCACACAGTAGTGAGGGTCACTGTGAGGTCAGGAAGTATGAAAGTTCTACTTGTTTTAGTTTTGGGGATGACAACATGTGGGGGGTCACTAAAAAGAATGGGGATTCCAGGCAAAATAGTAAGCCACTTTATTGCACTGATGTATTCTCTAGTAAGATACCTTAACTTTTAAGTAAGTCTTAAAAAAATCACAGATAAAACTGGGTATGAAGCATGATTAGACAATTGTTTTTGGAAAGTCAGTGGATCTCCAGTTTACCCAATCAGGTTGTATCCCCTTAATAGAGCCAGGGCCCAGATCTTCTGGTTTCCAAGATACCTGTTGGGACCCCTCGGAAGTCCTGACATCCTGACTCTGTGGGAATTCCCCAGGGTGTTTGAACTTCTGATAGGCAATTCCCCTGCTCCCTGGGTCTCCCCAAAAAACTCTGAGTTAGAGTTGGTGACTTTGGGCAGCTCATATTTACTTACCTGGATAGCTACCCAAAAAGTGTTAGAAAGGAAAACCCTTATCTAACTCCCAAGTGACAATACAACTGACTCCCCACCGACCTCCCTATTTGACCCCCTTAACCCGACTCCATCCCCTGACCACCCCTTTGATTTCCTCCTGACCACCCAACTCCACATGACCTGACCTCATCACCCTACCCACGTACAACCCTATCCACCTACTATCTTACTATCCTACTCACTTGCCACCCTAATAGCCTACCTACCTGCCATCTGACTCATCTTCCACTTCACCCAACTGGCACCAGTCATTCCCAACACAAAGAAAGATGGTTGTGGCTGTTGAAGGTCAATCATCTCAATCCTGGGACATTAGTGCAGGAGTTCCTCAGCATAGTGCCCTAGGCCCAACAATCTTCAGCTGTTTCATCAATGACCTTCCCTTCATCATAAGGCCAAAACTTGGACAATATTCAGGCTTGGGCTGATAAGTGGCGAGTAATATTTGTGCCACACAAGTACCAGGCAATGAATATCTCTAACAGGAGAGAATCTAACCATCTCCCCTTGACATTCAATGGCATTACTATTGATGAATGCCCTACTATCAATATCTTTGGGGAGTACCATTGACCAGAAGCAGAACTGGATCAGCCATATAACTACTGTGGCTACAAGAGCAGGTCAGAGACTGGGAACTCTGCGGAAAGTAGATCATCTCCTGATTCCCCAAAGCCTGTCCGCCATCTACGAGTCACAAGTCAGGAGTATGATGGAATACTTTCCACTTGCCTGGATGAGTACAGCTCCAACAACACTCAAAAAGCTCAACACCATTCAGGACAAAGCAGCCCGGTGATCGGCACCCCATCCACCACCTTAAACATTCACTCCCTCCACCACCAATACACAGGGGCAGCAGTGTGTGTCATCTTCAAGCTCCACTGCAGAACTCACCAAGGCTCCTTCAACAGCACCATCTAAACCCATGACTCCGACCACCTAGAAGGACAAGGGCAGCAGATGCATTGGAACGACACTACCTGAAAGTTCCTCTCCAAGTCACTCACCATCCTGACTTGGAACTATATCGTTGTTCCTTCACTGTTGGTGGTTCAATATCCTGGAACTCCCTCCCTAACAGCACTGTGGGTGTTTGTACATCACATAGACTGCAGCGGCTCAAAAAGGCAGCTCACCACCCCCATGTCAAGGGCAATTAGGGATGGACAATAAATGCTGGTCTAGCCAGCGACACCCACATCCCATGAATGAACAAAATAAGAAAAGAAAATGCATTACGCCATCATTGGAAGCTGATAGATTTTCAATGGGCTGCATTTTGACTTCCTATTCCAAAAAGATCTGGCAGTCCATCTATTTAATTGAGGATTATGTTAATTTGTAACATCAAAAACCTTACTGTGATTATTTTATGTATCTGAAGGGGTTAATTGCTTACTTTGTCTGGGGATCTCCACAAAACTGGAAAATGCTTAAATAAAGAAGTCTATATTTATATTTAATATAGGGCTAAACAAAAGCATAATGTTGTGGAGGCTGGAAATCATACTGCAAATGCTGGCAATCTGATATGAAAACAGAAAATGCTGGAATTAACTCAGCAGTTCTGGCAGTATCTGTGGAGAGAGAAACAGAGTTAACATCTCAGGTCAATGACCTTTCATCTGAATTGGATATGCCTGTGCCTCCCCTATCCGATAACTGCACTGCATCAAAACATCTGCTACTTGGCCTTCCCCTACTGCTGGCTAGGACATTGGCCCTGTCAAGGCGTAGCACACTCCAGATGGATGAAACTAGAGAATTGGGGAATGTTTAGAATGTACAGTGGCCCAGTCAAGTGTGAGCTTTGCATATCTCAATAAAATTGAAAAAAAACACAAGCTCAGGCACACTGCTTAAACACTTGTCAGTCTCTGAGTTGAGTTTGCATGTGCCAACCCAGCCTTCAGCTCTAACTGCTTGTTAGACTGTGTATCAGCAGTGAGTGAATTGTGTTTTCACAGTAATAAATCCACCAAGACAAAATGTAGCTCACTTCTAATGATTTGCCTTGAAGTAATTAATAATTTAAAAGATAGGACCAGGATGTCACAACCTTTCATGACCTTAGGATGTCCCAAAGCGCTTACAGTCAATAAAGTACTTTTGAAGTGTGTTTAGTGCTGTCATGTAAGAAACACAGTAGCCAAGTTACACACAGCAAGCTCCCACAAACAGCAATGTGACAATATTGTTCTCACAATCTGTTCTTACTGATGCTGGCTGAGGGATAAAAATCGGCCAAAATGCTGGGGATTATTTCCCTGCTCTTCTTCAAAACTATGCCCCAGAATCTTTTACATACACCTGAGGGGGCAGATGGAGCTCTATTTAATGTCTGATCTGATAGGCAGCACATCCCTCAGTACTGCACTGGCTGTGTCAACCAGGATTATGCCTGGTGTAGGACTTGAGTTTATTACCTCCTGAATCAGGGTGGACATTGCTACCATTGCTCCATCTTAGACAAGCGTCCTCTGCTGTACAAATGTTCACACTGCACTGCTGGCAATCTACGCCCTTAATCTAATAGGCAAGGAACAAGTGAATAACAACCTTATGTGTATCTCCAATTGCTCAGTGGAGACAAAAATAGCATGTACTCATTATTTCTTCTTTGGTTATGAGGTGATATGATAACAGAGGCAGATGAGGGAGAGTCATGTCTATTTAGAAGAGCGAGATGACACACTGTGAATTAATGAGAACAATGGAGAGGTTTTTCTGTGTTAGAGGCAGTGGCAGTAATAAAAGTGCAGCAGTTGTACAGACCTGACTGGGTGTGTCAAAAATCTGTTTTGTTTAAAATGCACAGAAAATATTAAAAAAGGTTTTGCTATCACAGACTGGTTAATAGTGTATTTGATATTAATATCCATGCATCAGAGATTTCAATTTCAGGCTCAGCTTTGCTTTATGGATTAATTTATAACACTAGTATTTTCACAGATCTCTACTGATAGTGTGAGATTAAAAAGAAAACCCCTATTAACTAATTAAAGCACAGCTCCATTCTTTAATTCGCTTTAATAGAAGCCTTCTGAAAGCACAGCCTTGTTATTGTTACTAATTGGGTTTTTTTCAGGCAGAGTGACAGAATACCAAGACATCAGGTGCACTGGCTGCCAATACATCATACAACACTAGAGCAGGGGAGTGGGGGCAGCTCTCTAGGTTACAAGGTGAGTTTCCAATTGGATTGCCATCTGAAAAGAGAGAATGTTATGGGAATAAGGTAGGAGAGTGGGACTAGGTGGAATGCTCTTTCAGAGAACCAGTGCAGACTTGATGGGCAAAATGGCCTCCTTCTGCATTGTGAATATATGGTGATACTGGGCCATTTAGAAAAGGGCAAAGTGAACAACCAGCAAAGAATTCTTAGTGAGAAGCAGTAGCATTCCCTCAGTACTGCACAGAAATCCCAGACTAAAGTGCATGCTCCAGTCTCTGGAGTGGGGCTTCAACCCATGATCTTCTGACACAGAGGTAAGACTGTTATCGCTGAGTTAAAGTTGACACCTTTAGATAGGGATAAACCCACGACTGCTGCCATCTAGAAGGACAAGGGCAGCAGACACATGGAAACACCACTGCCTGAAAGTTCCCCTCCAAGCCACTCACCATTCTGACTTGGAAATATATAGCCATTCCTTCACTGTCACAGGGTCAAAATCCTGGAACTCCCTGCCTAACAGCACTGTGGGTACACCTACAGCATATGAACTGCAGTGGTTCCAGAAGTCAGCTCACCACCACCTTCTCAAGGGCAATTAGGAATGAGCAATAAATGCTGGCCTAGCCATCGACACCCACATCCCATGATTGAAGAACTACGTGTAGGACTTTTTCACGCTCCCAGGATATCCCAAAGCACTTCACACCAAATGTCATGCTGCTAAGTAGGGAATCACAATAGTCAATTTGTGCATATTAGTGCCTTCTCATTAAAGGAGGGATATACTTGCATTGGAGGTAGTGCAGAGAAGATTAAATAGATTGATTCTTGGGAGGAAGTGCTTGTTTTATGAGGAAAGGTTGAGCATGTTGGACCTATACTCACTGGAGTTTAGAAGAATGAGGTGACCTTATTGAAACATATAAGATTCTGAGGGGGCTTGACAGAGTAGATGCTGAGAGGATATTTCCCTTTTTGGGGGAATCTAGAATTAGGAGGCATAGTTTCAGAATTAGGGATCTTCTATTTAAGGCCAAGGTGAGGATGAATTTCTTTTCTCAGAGTGCCTTAAACTTTGCAATACTCTTCCACAGACAGCAGGGGAGGCTGGCTCATTAAATATATTCAAAGCTGAGGTGGACAGATTTTTGATCTACAAGGGAGTTGAAGGTGATCGAGGATAGGCAGGAAAGTGGAGTTAAAGCCACAGTCAGACCATATGGCCTAATTGAATGGCAGAGCAGGCTCAAGGGGCCAAATGGCTTACTTGTGTTCCTATTTCTTATGGGTCCTACAATAAGCAACGAGATAAATCACCAGATAATACGAGCGTTACTGGTCTAGGCAGGGGCATGAATGTTTTTTTATTCATTCATGGGATGTGGGCATCGCTGGCTAGGCCAGTATGTTGGCCAGGATATCAAGAGAACACCTTTAACCTTCTTCAAACATTGTCACTGGATCTTCTACTTCCATTTGAGAGGGAGGACAATTTAATGTTTACTGTCTCCTTTGAAAAACAGTATTTCTGACCGTGCAGCTCTCTCTCAATGCTACATTGGAGTGGCAGGCTTTATTTGATGCTTAAATCTCTGAATGGCCTGATGAATTCATGACCTTTGGACATAGAGGTGAGAAAGGTTCTATTGAGGCAAGAAATAATATTCAGAATAGCATTGAAAGAACTTTGCATCCCAGAAAGAGGGAAAGCAAGTCATAGGGCAGGATGGACACCAAAGGAGGAGATAATCAGCTCAGGGTAGGGTTGTGGTTCAAGGAACTCAAACAAGGGGAATAAACAAAAATTGGATTTTCATTTTCCTTTTAATTTTAAGGACTTAAGAAAACTAGCCTATATCCTCTCATTCATTATATACATATTATCCATTGAAATGAGCTTGGGGTGATTATAAAGAAAAACCCTGTAAATGTTTATTATCTGAGACAGATGCAGAAAATGCACAACAAATATTAACTGAAAACAGACAGATTGGTGTTTGAGATCCTTTGTTGGAGCTAAAAGGTCATTGCCAACTAAAAACTGGGGCTTTTCTGTCAGAGTTTGCACTGATTGCCTGTGAAAACGGTCTCTCTTTCCCTTTCCTGGCCCAACAATGTAACAGTTTTCTAAAACATATTCTTGCCAGTATAACTGATTGGAATATTGAGAAGACCTGATTCCTTTCGGGGATAAGTTGAGAATCAAGCTCGCGTTTCTTGAACATGTTCAGGTCCATTTAGAGTCTAAAGCCACTCAAGAGTGTCACTCTTTGAATTGAGTTTACAGCAGAAAATAGAGGGGAGCATTTCCTAGGTCTTCCTTGAGATGCGCAGATCAGCTGGGTACAACAGATACTGAACAATCATAAGGATTGGAACTCATACCTGGAAGAGAACCCATTCAGGGTTCCTTCTGCCAATTTGAACAACACTGTCAGGGTTTCAGATCAGCCATTAAACTGAAGCCTGGTCTGCCCTCTCAGTTGGATACCAAAGATCCTATGGTATACAAGGAAGATCAAAGGAGTCCTCCTGACATTGTGGCCAATATTCACCCCTGAGCCAACATCATTGAACAGATTTTTCTTGTTGCTGTTTGTAGGACTTTGCTGTGTGCAAACTGGCTGTCATGTTTCAACCATAATTTGTGTTTGCATAACAACGTTAACTCAATAAGACTTCCCAGGGCACTTCACAGGAGTATAATCAAACAAAAATTGACACTGAGCAAAGAAGGAGACATTAGGGCAAGTGGCTGAAAGCTATCCAAAGAGTTAGGTTTTAAAAGAGGTTTTATTAGGAGAGATAGGTAAAGAGGGAAAGGTTCATGGAGGAGATTGCAGAGCTTAGGGCTAGATGGCCAAAGTCATGAACCATATGATGGGAGTGAAAGGAATGGAGGATACTGTGAGGCTGGAATTGAAGGAATGCAGAATTCTCTGAGGCTTTTTGGGCTGGAGGATGTTACTGAGGTAGGGAGGGGCGAGGGTAGGGAGGGAGATTCAAAATCAAAGCACTGGTGGACCAGAAGTATTCATAAGTCAGTGAGTGTAGCGGTGATGGGTGAAAGGGACATGATGCAAGTTAGGATATGAGCAGCCGCCCCAACATTACAACAATGACTACACTTCAATGACTACACTTCAAATGTACTTCATTGACTGCAAAGGACTTTGTGGAGCCCTGAGATTGTGTGGTTCTGCTCAAACTGAACAGAGCTGTCTGTAATGATTTCACAGAATTTCTCAGAGGTTTGCTGGTAATAATAAATCTGTTCCTAGTTTTCACCAATGTGTTGGTGGTACTGTCTTGAAACTACTTTTAAATTCTCTTTATTAAATCCTGCATTGGCTTCGAGGTGGCAGTTCACCATGGATTACTGCTCTACAGTAGGTACGTCCATTCTCTTCCATTCTTGAGTTGATTAGGTTCACACTATGCAGTTTGTAGGTTGCATATTAATTTGTAAATATCTCTCATGTTGCTAATACTAAAAGCCCTTTCTGTTTGCAATTCACTGTGGAGGCAACAGGACTATGAACAGGACTTCTGCAGCATAACAACAGTGACCACACTTTAAAAGCACTTGGATAAAAGCAAAATACTGTGGATGCTAGAAACCTGAAACAAAAATAGAAAATGCTGGAAAAACTCAGCAGGTCTGACAGCGTCTGTGGAGAGAGAAACACAGATGCTGTCAGACCTGCAAGAGATTTCTCTCTCCACAGATGCTGTCAGACTTGCTGAGTTTTTCCAGCATTTTCTGTTTTTGCTTCAAAAGTACTTAATTGGTTGTCAAGCGCTTTGGGATGTCCTGAGGTCATGATAGGAGCTATAGAATTGCAAGCCTTTCTTCCTTTTCAAACCTTCAGGTCCACAAAATTCAAACAGCTCACACCAAAAAGTAAGGTATTTAAGCATAAATCAGGCTGAACTGGACTCTGTGGCTGCAATCTCAATGTTCACAGGCCACCACAAAGGTTCAGAAAGAAATTCAAGCCCCATCCTACGCCCCTAGAACCAATACTCTCTTTATTTGGTGCCTGAACACCCCCAGGAGACAGCAATACTGTACTACTTCTGGGGTCAGATGATGAGGCCCAGGTAATAGATTGAGAACTGAGAGATCAGAAAATTGATGCCAAGGTCACGTGAAATCAACTTATATTTCAGAGTTGCCTAGAACCAAGTTATTCTGCTTTATTCAAAAGGAAAATACTGCGGACGATGGGAATCTGAAATAAAAACAAAAAATTCCAGAAATACTCAGCAGGTCAGGCAACAGAGTTAATGGCCTGCATTTTCATCCTCGAGGTGGGTAGGGGGAGTCAGGACAATTCCTGACTTGGCATAGGGGGCAGGAGGGGACCTTTTGAACATACCTTTTGAAAGGTCCCCTCATGAATACCGGGCTTCAACCTGACAGTGAAAATCCAGGCCAATGTTTCAGGGCAAAATGGCCTTTCATCAGTTCAAATGAAAGGGCAACTCGACCTGAAACATTGGCCCGAATTTTCATCCTAGAGGTGGGGAGTGGGAGTCTGGGAAATTCCCGGCTCATCCCCCACACCTCAGGAGAAAGTGCCTGCAAAAACAGGATCTTCATTGCCAGGGGTGGCGGGTTGCGTGCAAGCTGGAGTTAGGCCAGCTGACCCGAGAAGAAGTTCGGAGGCAGCCACAGGGTCCACCAAGTGCCAAGGCTGGCTGTTCAAAAGGTGCGCTTCAATGCTGTGCAATTTTGACCCAGCCCCCACCCCATCAGCCCCTACACACTCATATGCCACGTTATATATGCATGGCTGACAGCCCAGATGTCCATTATTCTTGTTGAAACAACTGCCCTCAGAGAAAACATTGCTTGATTGACAGCTCTGGCTCTCTGATCTCTGCGGTCAATGTCACAATGTTTATTTACACAAGGTTAAGTGGTTTCAGGTGTTTGTGGTTTATGTTATTTGATACTTTAGAAGGGTTTGGGTAATTGACTCTTTTATTGCCTTACAGTGAAATTACTTTTTTTAAAAAAAACATATTGAAAAGCAATGAACAAATGAATTAACTTCTTATGTTTCTTTTTTGCACATCCTATGGTCACTCTAGGTTTCATTGGTTGGATATAGTTATAGTGGGTTAATGGGCTTGTAAGTGCTATAGTTTGGCATAGGTAGCATGAGGGGCCATGAGGGGTGGGTGGAGATCCATAGCTTGGAATAGGGGGATGAGGGGCCAATGAGGGGGGAAGAGGTAGAGTGCCATAGCTTGGCATGGGGACATGAGGAGCCTTGAAGGGCAGGTGGAATTCCATAGCTTGACATAGGGGGCATGAGGAGGACCTTTGGAACTCACCTTTGAAAAAGTCCCTCACGTGGACTAGGGTTCATGACTCCCCTGAGGAGCCGTGAGCCATGACTCTTTAAAAACGTAGCCCAATGCTGTGAAAATTGCCAAGGAGTAGGATGTGCCAATCTCTGCAATGGAACAGGCCAGGTCAGGAGTGCCAGGTTTTGACAGGAACCTGCCCCAACCTTTAAAGGCACTCCTGAAAATCAAACAGCCTGGAATTGGGGTTTGGAATACTAGAATCGGGACCTACCGGCCATTTTTGAAGGGGCCCCAAGTTTTTTTTGTTATTCATTCATGGGATGTGAGCGTCGCTGGCTGGGCCAGCGTTTATTGTCCACCCCTAGTTGCCCTTGAGAAGGTGGTGGTGAACTGCCTTCTTAAAATGCTGCAGTGCATGTGGTGTAGGTACACCCACATTGCTGTTAGGAAGGGAGGTCCAGGATTTTGACCTAATGACAGTGAAGGAACAGTGACATATTTCCAAGTCAGGATGGTAAGTGACCTGGAGGGGAACTTCCAGGTGGTGATGTTCCCATGTATCAGCTGCCCTTGTCCTTCTAGACGGTAGTGGTGTGGGTTTAGAAGGTGCTGTCTAAGGAGCCTTAGTGAATTCCTGCAGTGCATCTTGTAGATGGTACACACTGCTGCTACTGTGCATCAGTGATGGAGGGAGTGAATGTTCGTGGATGTGGTGCCAATCAGGTGGACTGCTTTGTCCAGGACGGTATCAAGCTTCTTGAATGTTGTGGGAGCTGCACTCATCCAGGCAAGCGGGGAGTATTCCATCACAATTGTGCCTTGTAGATGGTGGACAGGCTTTGGGGAGTCAGGAAGTGAGTGACTCATCGCAGGATTCCTAGCCTCTGACCTGCTTTTGTATCCACTTTTTATATGGCTAGTCAATTTCGGGTAAATGGTAACCCCAGAATGTTGATAGTAGGGGATTCAGTGAAGGTAATGCCATTGAACGTCAAGGGGTGATGGTTAAATTCTCTCTTGTTGGAGATGATCATTGCCTGGCACTTGTGTGGAGTGAATATTATTTGCCACTTGTCAACCCCAGGTCTTGCTGCACCTGGACATGGATTGCTTTAGTATCTGAGGAGTCACAAATGGTGATGAACATTGTGCAATCATCAATGAACATTCCCAATTCTGACATTATGATGGAAGGAAGGTCATTGATGAAGCAGCTAACGATGGTTGGGTCGAGGACACTACGCTGAGAAATATCTGCAGTGATGTCCTGGAGCTGAAATGACTAACCTTCAACAACCACAACCATCTTCCTTTGTGCTAGGTATGACTCCACCCAGTGGAGAGTTTTCCTGCTGATTCCCATTGACTCCAGTTTTGCTTGGGCTCCTTGGTGCCACAATGTGGCCTTGATGTCAAGTGCAGTTACTCTCACACACCTTGGGACTTCAGCTCTTTTGTCCATGTTTGAACCTACGCCACAATGAGGTCAGGAGCAGAGTGGCCCTAACGGAACCCAAACAGGTCATCAATGAGCAGGTTATTGCTAAGAAAGTGCCGCTTAATAACACTGTTGATGACCCCTTCCATTACTTTACTGATGATTGAGAGTAGACTGATGGGGTGGTAATTGGCCAGATTGGATTTGTCCTGCTTTTTGTGTACATGACATACCTGGGCAAGTTTCCAGAGAGCTGGATAGATGCTAGTGTTGTAGCTGTACTGGAACAGCTTGGCTAGGGGTGCAGCAAGTCCTGGAGCACAAGTCTTCAATAATATTGCCAGAATATTGTCAGGACCCATAGCCATGTTCAACTGTTTCTTGATATCATGTGGAGTGAATTGAATTGGCTGAAGACTGGCATCTGTGAAGCTTGGGACCTCCAGAGGAGGCCGAGATGGATCATCCACTCACCACTTCTGGCTGAAGATTGTAGCAAATACTTCAACCTTGTCTTTTGCACTGATTTGCTGGGCTCCATCATTTAGGATGGAGATATTTGTGGAGCCGCCTCCTCCAGTGAGCTGTTTAATTGTCCATTACCATTCACAACTGGATGTGGCAGGACTGCAGAGCTTAGATCTGACCTGTTGGTTGTGGGATCGCTTAGTTCCATCTATTGCTTGCTGCTTATTCTGTTTTGGCACACAAGATCCCCTGGCTTGATGCTAATGGTAGAGTCGGGGATATGCCAGACCATGGGGATACAGATTATGTTTGAGTACAATTCTGTTGCTGCTGATGGCTCACAGCACCTCATCGATGCCCAGTCTTGAGTTGCTAAATCTGTTTGAAATCTATCCCATTTAGCATGGAGGTAGTGCCCCATAACACGATGGAGGGTATCCTCAATGTGAAGGCGGGACTTCATCTCCACAATTACTGCATTGTGGTCACTCCTACCGATACTATCATGGACAGATACTCCTGCAGCAGACAGGTTGGTGAGGTGAGGTCAAGTATGTTTTTCTCTCTTGTTGGTTCCCTCATCACCTGTTGCAGACCCAGTCTAGCAGCTATGTCATTTAGGAGTCACCCTACCCAATCAGTTATGGTGCTACTGAGCCAGTCTTGGTGATGGACATTGAAGTCCCCCAACCAGAGTACATTCTGCACCCTTGCCACCCTTAGTGCTTCCCCCAAGTGGTGTTCAACATGGAGGAGCACTGATTGATCAGCTGAGGGAGGGCAGCACATGATAATCAGCAGAAGGTTTCCTTGTCCATGTTTGACCTGATGTCATGAGACATCATGGGGTCCAGAATCGGTGTTGACAACTCCCAGGGCAACTCCGTCCCGACTGTATACTACTGTGCCGCCACCTCTGCTGGGTCTGTCCTGCCGGTGGGAAAGGACATTCCCAGGGATGGTGATGGTGGAGTCTGGGACATTCCAGCTCAATGGAAATTCAGCCCACTAACTCTGTTTCTCTCCACAGATACTGCCTGACTGCTGAAGGTCTCCAGCATTTTTTTGCTCTTATTCTAATTTGCTAGTCTTTGCACTGAAATCTCTATCAATTATACTCTACATATTTGTTAGGTGGCTTCTTCTATTCTCTAATTTGTCATCATAGCTCATCCCCTTTCCACTGAAGATTTGTCTTGCCACTTTTTTCTGTACCTTTTCCATTACTTGAATATCTTTTTTGTGAGGTGGTATCCAGAACTCAGCAGTGCATTGCAAAACCTCAGCACAACTTATTGCCCCTTACACTGTTCTGGTTATGTGTCCCAGCATTCTTTTAGTTCTTACCACATGGATCATTGTAAGTATGTGTCTTCTGTCGCTCCCAGGACATTCCTGAAACATTGAGTTGCATGAATTTTTTACTTGGGCTCCACAATTTTTGGCCTTTGAGTAATACATGTTTGAGTGTTATGAATGCATTTGCCATGTGTTTGCCCATATTGCTAAACAATCCATATTCTTCTTGAGAATCGATTGCTGCATCCCCTACCTCTACTGTTCTACCTGGTTTTGTGTCATTAGTAAATATGACCATTCTGTAGATGGTTCTGGTTCCTACAGGGATTCTTCACATAAGGACTCTTGAGCATTCTATGTTGTAACCAGATTTTTACCCAGTCTTTTGTTTTACCCTGGATTCCGGTGACGAATATTTTTATTCGAAGTTTCTCATATGGAACTTTTCCAACAACTTTTAAAAACTGAAATAATCTAAGGCATTTGACATGCCATTATTCCATTTACCCTCAAAAAACATTAAGGAGGGCTAATAGAATGGATCTTCCCCTTAATCTATGCTGGTTTGTTTCTTATTAAGTTAATGTGGGAACAGTTATACCTCTGACAGTCCTTTAGCATAGTTTCCAGTTATACCTTCTTTATTCTTATTCATTTTACATGGGGTATGTAGACTTGATTATTTGTTTTGCTAATGCTGCCTAGCTCCCTTAATGGTTTAGTTGGGTAAGAGCGCCACCCAGTGTAATACAGAGGCATACAGGCCCAGGAGGTGCCAGATTAGGTTTATGTTGAGTTATCTGACCTCACTGGGTTGACAGCAGGAGATGCAACAATTGTTCCCACTGTTCCTGGAAGTTATGCTCTAATTGTATAACACTCTGGTCAGATCCCCATCTGAAGTACTGGGTTCAATACAGGGCACCACACCTCAGGAAGGATATAATGACCTTGGAGGGAATGCAACACAGGTTAACCAGAATGATATTGGGACTATAAGAATTACATTAGGAGGATAGGTTGCATAGACTAGGATTGTATTCCCTTGAGTATAAAAGATTAAGGGGTGATCAAACTGAGGTGTTTAAGATGATTAAAGTTGATAGGGTAGATGGAGAAAAATGACTTCAACAGATAAGGGAGTCCAGAAAAAGAGGGCATAACTTTAAAATTAGAGATGCACCATATCAGGAAGCATTTCTTCATACATAGGGTAGTGAAAATGGGGAACTATCTCTCCAAAAAGTAATTGAGGCTAGGGGTCAATTGAAAATTTTAAAATGGAGATTGATCATTTTTTGTTGCACAGGAATATTAAAGGGTGAGTGGATGGAGTTAAAGTACAGGTAATCCATGATTTAATTGAATGGCGGAAAATGTTTGATGGGCTTGATTAGCCTCCTATAATCTAATATTTCCTGGGCGAGAGACGGACAAAGGCACTCAGAATCCCTGCTTCTGATTGCAATTCAGAGACTTGCATTGGAAAGGCACATGTATAGATGCCAATGCAGACAGATTTGGTGTTCATTCTGGGAGAATGGGGAATATTGTGCTATTCTGTGAAGAAGGGTGTGTAAATGATTTAATTAAGCGAGGAAAAATTACTAGAAGGCAGATTGTCTAGGGGGTTTAAAACATGAAAGGATAGAGGCGTTACGTTTGAGGTACAAGTGAATAGGTTGGATCTAACATTTGCATGTTTATATCAGTTGAAATTATTTGAATATCAAAGGGAAGTCAGAGGTACAAAGAAGCATGCTTGCATCTTGCAGGAGTTCCATGATTAAACAGAAGAAGGTATATTACATTTTATTAACCCAAAAGCGGAGACAAAATAGAAACATGAAAGATTTTTTATTTGGAAAGATTTAAGTTTCAAAGAGGTGTGAGAACAATGGAACCTGAGATGAAAGGGGGGAACAGGTATTTTTGAGTTACTGTGAAATGCTGTTAGCTGTTGGTTGTTATATGTAGCTGTTGACTGTAGCTGTGGGCTTTTGGATGTGTGAAGAAGATCTGGAAACCGCTCTAGGCTTGGAGAAGATGCAGTTTGAATTAGCCATCCAATGAAGCCAGAAAAAGTCTAGGGACTACAACAAGCAGTCTTATTCTGAAAGCTTCGGTTTCCACAGTAGAGTGGGAGAGAGTTTAAGAGGTCATATGGTATGCCTTTATTAAAGCTACAGCAGTTTGCCTTGGGTAATATTACTGGATTTTTATAGTTAAACATTTATAAGGGAGTGTTGCCTGGAAAGCATTTACTTGTGGGTCTGACCAAGTAGAGAGTCTTTTTGGGAGAATATTTTGTAAGGCTAATTTTAACTGTATAACTGTAATCTTGTGTGCTTAAATTTTCTTTCTTTTTATCAATAAAACTTTTACTTCTAATTTTTAAAATCCCAAAAGTGTTACTGGTCTTCTTGCTGCTGAGATCAGTAGATTTTCATATCATTTTCAGAATACAAAAAAAGGGTCAAGTTTCCCTCTGGGATTTGGTTTGCGCAGCAATTAACACCAGCTGCGGTCATAGCAGTTTCAATGCACCTCTTAAGCATTTGTCATTACCACTAACCACCAAAGTATCAAATAAAGAATGGTCAATTAGATAATTAGAGAGTTCCCAAGCTGTCTGACGACTGCAGGACTAATCTATCTTTTTAGGAGCAACACTGAACGAAAGGGAACATTATGAAAATTGTGACTGCTTGATGTTAGAAGTAGGCTCCTGATTGGCTGGCATGAAATATCTACCAGCTAACTGAGAGATAGCCATCCACGGAAAGAAAGGTGAACCAGAAACCCAGGGATAGATTAGTACAGACTGTATTCAAAGGCAGGAAAACATCCTGGATAAAAGAAGCTTATAATCAAGGAAGAGGGCCAGCTTGGAAAGCCAGCTTGCTAAATGGAGATTTGAACTTTTTTTGTGTCAGTCATCACAGTGGGAGAGAGTTCAGTAATGCTGGCCAGAATTGCTCACAGTATCTACAATGAATGTGTTCTTTGTACCAGCTGCAAATTACAAGTGCCGTCTCACCATTTCCTTATTCCCTGTGAGACAACACAGAGCATAAGATGTCTGTGCAGGAAACTGACAATCAGCAAATGTGTAGCTAAAAAAAAATCAGAAACAACACACAATTAGACATGAACACACTAATTGACTTAAATGAGACAAGTCTGAAAATGCTGCAGTGTTTCTTTTTTCAGACCTGAGGTAGGACAATCTAGGAGGAACTCCAACTGTCAAGTTATATTTAAACTGCAGCTACTGGTATCAGACTGGGCGAGAGTTTGGCTTGTCTATCGCTATGTGCAATCGTGGAATATTTCTCCCAGCAGTTGGATTTCGCATGCTTGGACAGTGTGGCTGGCAGTGTCTATGTTGCCAATATATATTAATTAATTGCAGGTCGGTTTAAAACCTGAAAATGAGGTCCAACAAGCCTCCAGGCATCCAATACAAGGGATCCTTGGCTTTACACGCAGATAAAATGCAGCACAAAAAGTAAGGCAGTTATATTGTTTAGGCCACAATGATAGTATCACATCCAATTCTGGGCACCACACTTAAGAGTCAACCACATTGCTGTGGATTTGGAGTCAGATGAAGGCCAGATCAGGAACAGACAGCAGATTTCCTTCCCTAAAGGGGCATTAGTGAACCAGATGGGTTTTTATGACAATCAACAGTGGTTTGATGGTCATGGTCATATACTTTTATTGATTAAATTCAAATTCCACTATCTGCTGTAATGGGATCCCCAGAGCATTATTCTGGGCCTCTGGATTACTAGCCCAGGGACAATACCACAATGCCACTGCCTCCCTTCTTTGGCTGTAAAGCACTTTGAGATGTCTGGTGGTTGTAAAAAGCACTAGATTAGCCTAAGGCTTTCTTTCTTCTTTCTCTTACAGAAAACATTAACCTTGGTGCAAAATGGGGAGCTCTTTGGAATAGCCGAAAGTTATAACATAAATGCATCCCCACAATTCAACCAGTTAGCTTATGCAGAATGGTATTGGGCTGAAGACCAGTCAATAATCTCTTCTCACAGGCTTGAATGATAATGAGTTCAAGGGCAGTGCAAAGCTAAAAGTCCAAAACTTGAATGATTAACAGAGATCAGGTGCCCATGTGGCCGGGTTGCTGGCAGATCAGATACCTTGTTTAGTACAAAATTATCTATATGGCGTATAATAAAGAAGAGTTAAATGGTGTGACTCTGTTTCCAACCCTTTAAGGAATCCTGAAGCTTTTTTTTGTTCCATTTCAAATAATTTTAATCCATTTTCAAAACATGCTAATAATTACATTTTCAGTGTCTGTAGTTTTGTTCTTGCACTGTGGCAACCTGATGTTTCTAAGAATGTGGGTCATCGATTAAAGTGGAAAGGTGGAATCTTCAGAAGAAGAAATGCACATTGCTAATGCTGAACTCTCAGTAGGAACTGCCTTCACAATGTTATTCAGTAACCATGGCTGATGTGAAAAAGGTATTTTGTGGTCTTACGTTTTCTTGAGCATGTTTGTGATATCCGGTCCTGTAACTGTTAATATCCTGGACTTATCTCTCTCCCCGTTCTTCAGAACTTTTATTCTCACAGGCGTGTATCCAACGTGACTTTTTTGAGCTGGCTTCAGCAACGGTGGAGCATTGGGGAGAAGGGACCCCTCAATTGGCCAATCATATTCCTAGTTTTAACAAGTTAAAAAATAATATTAATTTTTTACACATAAAGGCCTGAATTTTGCATTCAGCAGTGAAGTGACAGTGTTTGCCATTGACCTCAGTGCAAACTACCCACAAAGATCTTGTGATCTCTTTCACGTTGGTTTTTCCATTTCCCAAAGTTACTTTAATTCTGGAACCATCTATAGAGGATTTCCAGCATTCAGCAACAGAGATGCTAGCAAGAAAGCTAATCAGCCAATCACATTGAAAAATTCTCAAAGACAGAAAATGAGGAAGTAAAAAACACTAATTATCCTTAATTTTCTGATTATTTTGCAGTGAATGAAATAAAGATTGGGTCATACACATGGGGTTAAGATAGAAACTGAAATATCATAAACTTTAAAAAAAGTTATTTTAATTATTTTAAACACTTGTTTTGTTACATTCCACAAATATAAAATTTGTTTTTCAGGGCCAGAGAGGTTATTCATCAGAAATTATGAACTATCACATCATTAAAAATCCAGGTGCACTTCTTTTAACACAATGTAACTTCTTCAAGTTTTGTTTGCACTACTGTATTAATCTCTCTATAACACAAGTGATTTCAAAAACTTTCAATTGCAAGGATTTGAACAGCACACCTTGGGGATGAGCAGAGAATCACGAACAGCAAATTCTGTGTTTAACTGTGCATCTGCAGATGTTAAAAGTTACTGTCAGTTTCACAGAATAATGGTAAGCCCTGACAGATAAGCCATTATTCCAATTGCAAAATCTGGCTAATATTAATTTGGTTAGAAATCTACTGCAATATGTTTTTCGAATGCACAAGTAAATCTCTTTCAGCAATGTCTACAGTAGGCTGGCTCTGCATCATGGTTGTGATGTTGAGCTAACATTCTGTCCTACCCATCTACAACACTCCCCAGTTACCAACAATCTCCCCCAGCGCATTTCACTGAGAAAGTCATCTAAATATATGTATACAGATAATTATAGTTGCTTGTAAACTCATGAGGGGCTTTAAGTAATCAGCACAGAGCAATGGAGTACAGCTTCAACAGGATACTGAACTTGGATATTTGGTGAGTGAAGAAATTTAGTGCAATGAAGGAAGTGATGCTGTTATGGTCTTTTATGGAAAAATGAATGGCCCAAGACAGGGACTGGGAGACAGAAAAACCTGCAATCTGCAATCCAGAGGTATTAATGAGATAAGCAGGGTGTGTGATTGTTTGGGGAGTTTTAGAGTTTTTTTCTTTCCCTAAATAGGGACCATTGTTTGAACTACTACTGGGGAGACATAAGCACTGTATTGAGTTCATGACTTAACTAGTTAAACAACTTAATGGGCAGAAATTTCCCCCTGCTGGGGGGAAGTTTGAGAGCGGGCGCGCAGAGGTGCACCTCCGGTTGGCACCCCCAATTGGGGGCGCGACGCCATTTTACATGTGCGGGCAGGGTGGGGGGGTGGGGGGAGGGTGGATTCCCTAAACCAAGAGTGTGCTTTTCCACGCATGCACACGAAAGAGCGCATTCATCTCCCTGAGGCTAAGTGCTGCCTCAGGGAGATCGGCTGTACATTTAAAAATCTGAAAAATAGAAAAAAAATCCCTGGCATGTCCTCTCATGTGACACTGTCACATGAGTTGGGACATGTCCATAACTTTTACACACACGTTAATTACATTTTTGAAACCTACATGAAACCTCATCCCGCCCGTGGATGAGGTTTCATGCTTTTTCTAATGCCCGCCAGGGCTCCCAGCATGCCCACCAACCTTAAGGTTGGATGGGTAGGTCCATTCATTAGTTCAATGACTGTCAATGGCCTCAATTGGCCATTGACAGATCAGCAGGCACACAGCTGATTCTGCTGAGCCCCCGCCTACCTGAAAATTTAAATGGGGCATGGTGACATTGGGAGTTCCGCTCGACATCATCGTGCGTCATTTTACGCATTGGTGAGCAGGCTCCACCCCCCTGCTCACCAACCGGGAAACCCTGCCCAATATAACCACAAATTATCATTGGCTGATATTCCTAAAATTGAAGGCTAAATAAACAAATGCAGCAAAAACATGTTGCAATGGTAGTATGTGGAAGCTGGCTGACACCAATGTGATCTGCAGTAAGTGTCTGCAGCTAGAGGAATTTCGGCTCAGAGTTGATGAGCTGGAGTCAGAGCTTCAGACATCGTGCTGCATCAGGGAAGGAGAAAGTTACATCAGGAGAAAGGGGAAAGATGTGACTGGGAATGAGAAAGAGGAGTTTGTTTCAGGAGGCAGTGTCAAACCATTCTGGTTAGGTACTTCAAATTTGGTCCATGGTCAGGTACAGGAGGGTGTGGCCACAGGTGAGGCAGCTATGGGGATCCAGTAGGTAGCACTGGAGGAGCCTCAGCTCTTGCCCTGGTCCAAGGATTCAGGTTCTTGCAGTCTGTGTGGATGAGGTTAAGGACCATAGGGGGGCTGAACAAACTGAATGAAGTACCATAGTACAGTGGACCAGACATTTAAGTGAGGGGGTGGGTGGGGGGGGGGGGGGTGGGGGGGTGGGGGGGCGGTGGTGGGGGCTGGTGGTGGGAGGAAGTAAAAAGCAATGTAGTAACTGTAGGGGACAATATAGATAGGGTGGTAGATACAGTTCTCTGCAGACAGCATGAATCCTGAAACCTATGTTGCTTGCCTGGTCCCACCTCCTCAGGGCTGGAGATGAACTTGGAGTGGAAAGGGAAAGATCCAGTTATCATGGTTCAGTGGGCACCTACAACACAGGTAAGGCTAAGAAAGGGGATCTGCTGAAGGAGTTTGATCAGCTAACGGCTAAATTTAAAGTAGCACCACAAAGGTAACAATATCTCAATCAGTCGTTTGGCAGGACAGAACTTGAGTATATCTGAAAAAGCAGACATGCATTTGGAGCTTTTTGTCTTGCACTCATCAGGACAGATGCAAGATGCCAAATTTCAAAGGAAGCAACAGTTTATATTGCATGAGAAAAGGGTGCTGATTGGTCAGCAAATTGACTGATTCGTCAAGGGCACTGCCCTGAAGAATGCACCATGGGAACTACTGTTCTCCACATATACGCTTAATTCAAAAAATGCGCAATGCCTGGGCATGTTCCCTGCAAATGAAAATACGTAGCTTCCAGCAAGCATAAGTGACTGATAGCAATCTTAAATTTGTTGTAAATCAATTAGTTGACTCTGCATATCAAGATGTAGAACCAGTTTGGGCTGATATAAGAAATAGCAAGGGAAAGAGGTCATTGAAGGTATTAGTTTATAGCCACCCCTAATGGTATCAACACTGTAGGGCAGAGAAATAAGAAATAATGAGATTTGTAAGAAAGATACTGCAATAATCATGGCAGTTTTAATTTTCATATAGATCAAGTTGGCAAATGTAGCCTTGAGGATGAGTTTAGAGAGTGTATTCAGGGCAGTTTCTTAGAACAATATGTTCTGGAACCAATTAGGAACAGGCTAATTTAGATTTGGTAAATACAGGATTAATTAATGATCTCATAGCAAAGGATCCTGTAGGGAACAGTAATCATGATAACATAATAGAATTCCACGTTCAGTTTGAGGGTGAGAAACCTGGGTCTGAAACCATGGGCCAGATTGTCACAGAGTCAGGCTGATTCCAAAGCCATTTTAAAATGGCAGGCAGGACCCAATTCTGGGGACTGAATCTTACGAGTCAGCAAGCAGGGGCGGGGCCCGCTCGCCAATGTGTAAAATGACGCGCGATGATGTCGGGGGAACTCCTGACATCACCGCACCCAATTTAAATTTTCAGGAAGGCGGGAGTGCAGCAAAATTGAGGCCATTGACAGAGTCAATTAAGTAAGGAAAGGACCTGCCCATCCAACCTTAAGGTTGGCGGGCAGGCCAGGAACCCTGGTGAGAAGTAGAAAAGGCATGAAACCTCATCCACGGGCGGGATGAGGTTTCATGTAGGCTTTAAAAAATTTTAATAAAGATTTTGTAAAAATTTTGGACATGTCCCAACTTGTGTGACTTTGTCACATGAGGGGACATGTAAGGGAATTTTCTTTACTCTATTTTTAATATTTTTGAAAGTAGAGGCGATCTCCCTGATGCAGCGCTTAGCCTCAGGGAGGTGAGTGCGCTCTTTCATGTGCATGCGCGAAAGAGCGCACTCTCGATTTTGGGAATCCCCCCTGCCCGTACCGGGAGCACATAGCACTTTCCTGCGGACGTCATGCTGGGCGGGCCTTAATTGGCCCACCCATGTAAAATGGCGCAGCGCCTCCGGTCTGGGGCACCGATCGGAAGCGCGCCCATATGCACCCGCCCATCATCTTCCCCCCCCCCAATGGGGGTAAAATTCAGCCCTGGGACTCCAATTGCAATTCCTGGCACCAGTAAATTTCACCAGCATGGGATAAGCGTACAGTTAGCGAACCTGACACCCTGCACACCCAACCTGGCCGGTTCCATTGTGAGGTATCTCTTAGCCCTACAATTTTCTTGAAGTCAGGCCAGCTTCTCCAGGACTCATCATTCACAGTCCCTCAGAGAAGTCATGAACCATAGTCTGGATTTGGGAACTTTTTGAAAAAAAGTTTAAAAAGTTCTACCCATGTCCCCCATGCCCTTCCATGTTCCCTATGTCCCCTCCATGCCACCTCCCTGCCCATGCCACCTCCAGACTCCTCCACTGCAATTCACCCAGTATGTGTCATGTATACAACCAGTGAGCCATGTAATAACAATGGCAAGTATTGAAGTGCTTAGGAAAAAAACACGCATTCAGAAATCTGCTTTGAAAAATGTGCTACTCCCACAACTCCATAAAAATGTCAATCAGACAGGGTTATTACAGCATCAGTAACAGAAGCTTTTCCCACTTAACATCTCTTCATCTTGTCCAAATAAACAGAGATATTGACAAAAGAAATCACAGAAATAAAAACTTATTACAGCCTCATAATTTATCAATCAAACAAAGTAAATACTCCACTTCAGTTTGTCCAAAGAGACTCCTGCTCAGCTAATGCATTTGTGAGTCTTGGAGCTCAGCCAAGCATTCACAATGAGTCCAAGTGGAGAACCAAATGTTTGGCTATCTATTTGTGTAGATACAGTTCCATAGGTTGATGCCTGTGATGAAGGGGTTGTCTTATGAGGAAAGGTTGAGCTGCTTGGGCCAATACTCACTGGAGTTTAGAAGATTGAGAAGTGATCTCACTGAAACATACAAAATTTAGAGGGGGCTTGACAGTGTCGATGCTGAGAGGGTGTTTCAGCTCATGGGGGAATCTAGAACTAAGAGCACAGTTTCAAAACTAAGAGACTGCGATTTAAATTGCAGAGGAGGATTTTTTTTTCTCAGAGGCCCAATGATCCTTAAAATTCTCCATCCGACAGAGCAGTGCCTTTGACTATATTCAAGGCCGAATTAGACAGAGTTTTGATCTACAAAGGAGTCAAGGATTGTGAGGCAGCAGGCAGGAAGATGGAGTGAAGGCCACAATTTTTTTTTTATTCGTTCATGGGATTATGAGATTGGGACTTCACTGGCTAGGCCAGCATTTATTGCCCTTGAGAACTGAGGGGCTTGCTAGGCCATTTCAGAGTCAACCACATTGCAATGGGTCTGGAGTCACATGTAGGCCAGACCAGGTAAGGACAGCAGATTTCCTTCGCTAAAGGACATTAGTGAACCAGTTGAGTTTTTAACAACAAATACCAATGGCTTCACGGTCATCATTAGACTTTCAATTCCAGATTTTTTTTTTATTGAATTCAAATTTCACCATCTGTTGTGATGGAATTCAAACCCAGGTCCCCAGAGCATTGCCCTGGGTCTCTGGGATACTACTCTAGTGACAATACCACTATGCCACCACCCCGCCCCCCACCCCCCCAATCAGATCAGCCATGAGCTAACTGAATGGCAGAGCATACTTGAGGGGCTGAATGGAATACTGCTGCCCCTATTTCTTATGGTCTTGTGATCTACATTATGATGAACCTTTATAAAACACTGTTTCGACCTCAACTGAAGTATTATGTCCAATTTTGGACATCATACATTATGAAGAAAAGAGTTGACGTTTCGAGTCCTCATGACCCTTCGACAGAACTAGATCCGCCGATGCTGCCAGACCTGCTGAGTTTTTCCAGGTAATTCTGTTTTTGTTTTGGATTTCCAGCATCCGCAGTTTTTTTGTTTTTATAAATTATGAAGGATGTGTCAACTTTCGAGAGGGTGCAGAAAAGGTTTGCGAGAATAATTAAGTTATAAGGGACTTTAGTTATATGGATAGATTGGTGAAGCTGGAGTTATTCTTCTTAGAGAAGAGAAGGTTGAGAGACAACTTGACAGGTCTAGACATCCCATTGGCTGAAGAGTCAAGAACCAGAGGACACGATTTATGGTGATTTACATAAGAACCAAAGGCAACGTGAGGAAAAAGATTTTTATGCAGTGAGCAGTTAGGATTTGGAATGCCTGAGAGACTGATGGAGGCAGATTCAATCAAGGCTTTCAAAAGGGAGTTGAACAATTATTTGAACAGAAAAAATAATGCAGGGCTACAAGGAAAGGTAGGTGTGGGCAGGGAAAGGGGGTGGGCATCACTGGGCAAGCCTTAATTGCCCTTGAGAAGGTGGTGGTGAGCTGGCTTCTTGAACCGCTACTGCCCATGTGGTGTAGGTACACCCACAGTGCTGTTAGGAAAGGAATTCCAGGATTTTGACCCAGCCACAGTTAAGAAATGGTGAAATAGTTCTTGCAAAGAGCTGGCATGGACACAATGGGCCAAATGGCCTCCTTCTGTGCTGTAGCCACTCTCTGATTCAAAAGTAAGTACCTGCAACTATAAATGATAGTGCATCACCACACTGTGATTCATTACCATTTCCTGATGCGACATTAAACCAAAACCCTGTCTGCCTAATTCTTTTAAAGGTCCCATGTCACTATTCTTACCTCAATAATCATGATCAAAAATAGATTAACTCATCATTCTTCCCATCGCTGTAACTGGGGACTTGCTGAATTCACAATGGGCTGCTACAAATGCTTGCATGTGAAGGACTTTGGTATGTTTCAGAGCAAATAATTTTTTTGTATACATAGGGAGGTATAGCTGTAAACAAAAAGTTATTAATATTCAAGTTTATGCAAATGACCTCCATGACTGAAACCCTCCAAACAAGTACATGCTATCCTACATTTCTGAGAGTTCTGAACTAATGAATTCTTTGCCTGGGCAACTTCAATTTCTGGGTTTCTCTGTAACATGAAAAATTTATAGAAAAGTGTTGTACATTGTCTACTCATCAGTGAAGTGCCATTACCTCATTCAAATCACCATCTGGCAGCACAGGCCACATGTACGTTAGCTTGTTCCACAGTGGATTCTCCAATTTCGAATGCTTCCATTGACCAGGCTTTGCAGTTCCTTCATGCTTGATGGCCCATCTATTGAAACAATAATGTTGTTTGTTGAAAGCAAAATCATGCCAGAATATTTTTTCCCAAATATAGAAGCACTAATATTAATCAGCATAAATATTTCAACACTGCAACTTGAAACACTCTCCTGGCCATTTAAGCGGATCTCAGGGTCTGAAATGGGAAAAAGGACTCATTTGCCATCAAAAACTGAGAGGGAGCTAGAAATTGGAGCTTGTTGCTGCTAAATTGCTAGACCGATTATCAAATTATTTCATCTGGTTTCAATGTTTTTTTTAGTCAGGCCTTTTGTAGATGAAAAGGGCGTTGATTGAGAAGAATTGAACGCTATCTATTTCATACATGGCGAGAGGAATTTTAACTCCTTCCATTAGCAGAAACTGGGATGGGATGGGGTGATGTGGTTAAAATGGAGCAGTGGGGAGGGGTAACTTACCCATTCTTTCTCATCTCAATTAGGTTGACCGCAATTTAATCCAGGATAATCCAGCCCAAGCCTGTACAATCCTCTGTATAAATTCAAGTCTTTCTGTTTTTCTCTTTCTTTAAATGTGCAGATCATGTTTCAACAATGCCTTTTGGGGAGAGGGGGTGTCGGGGCCAGTGTGTTAATTTAAAATGATCTCATTTACATAATCCTGATGAGTTGCACTTGTGGAACTCAGGATCACAGGCAGGCTCACCAGTTCTGATAGGAGGGGAAATTTGGTTACTTCCCATGTTTCAATAGTCTGTTAACGTTGAGGGTGGGGTAGGGTTTGGTGTGGTGTGAGTGGGAGAGATGCAACTGCACAGCGACTGGGAGCTCGAACGGCAGCAAATCAGGTTTGTTCCTCCTGGGCCCACTAAAAACCACTGAAGAAAATTTCACCTTCTTGGTTTTGAGTGTCATGCAGTAGTCCCTTTAAAGCCTGCTGGTTAGTCCACTCATCACTAACTACTTTTACAATGGGATGGGAGGAGTGTGTGAATTATCAAGCCCCACTACCCTGCAGGCCATACCATTAATTTAAGTGTTTAATTTTCTCACCGAAATGGCCAATTGTGTAAGCACTTGCTCAGCAATAACCTGCTCACTGAAGCCCAGTTTGGGGCGCCAGAGCCACTCAGCTCCTGACCTCATTACAGCCGTGGTTCAAACATGGACAAAAGAGCTGAACTCCCGAGGTGAGGTGAAAGTGACTAGTCTTGACATCAAGGCCGCATTTGACAGAGTGTGACAGCAAGGGGCCCTAGCAAAACTGGAGTCAATGGGAATCAGGGGGTAAACCCTCCAATGGTTCAAGTCATACTTAACACAAAGGAAGGTGGTTTGGTTGTTGGACATCAGTCATCTCAGCTCCAGGACATCACTGCAGATGTTCCTCAGGGTAGTGTCTTCAGCCCAACCATCTTCAGCTGCTTCATCAATGACCTTCCTTCCATCATAAGGTCAGAAGTGGGGATGTTTGCTGATAATTGCACAATGTTTAACACCATTTGCGACACCTCCATGTCCAAATGCTGCAAGACATGGAAAATACCAAGGCTTGGACTGACAAGTGGCAAGTTACATTCGTGCCACACAGATGGGTTTTGGAGGATGGGCGTTATAAGATAAAGGATAAAATCCACAGGGTCTCAATGCAGTCGACCTGGAGTTCCCTCATGTGCAGATGGGCCACTGGCCCTGATGGAAAGCCTGTAAGTTCTCACCAACTGGTCTCAGCTTTGCAGGTCCAAATGCAGACCGGTTACACTGGAGGGTTCTTTGGCTACAGCCTGATAGCCGCACACACTCTTAGACAGGATAGAGGGATGTAGCCAGCTAAGGTAACCCTCCTTCTTCAACTTGTTCCCCAACAAGAGTGCCTTCAAAACAAGCAGGTTCACAAATTAAGTTCTGTTTCCTCTCACCCATGTGATTTCCAGCAAGTTACCAACGTCCCTTTGCAGTTTTTTTTCTCCATCAATTAAAGTGATCGCGGTTCAAAGCAATTGACCAGATCTTCCTCAAGTACCATAAAGGTCAGGTGATTTCTTGGAAGAGGCCTATTTGCTGATAGTTCCAAGGTGAACTTATGACCTTTTAAAAAAAATCCCAGAACAGCATCCAAATGTCCAGATCATGCCATGTCTTCCGTTTCATAAAAGAAAAATTCAGTCTTGGGAGATATGATTCTAACACTATCGATGGGCGGAGACTGCATGGCACTCGCTTCACTCACTGGTTCAAGGAACTGGCGCCAGAGTTCCTACAACAAGATGCCTGCGATTGAGTGGATAGCTGTTTTTTCTTATCACTGAAATAGGAGACGTTTGCGAATGTGTCTTGCTGCTCACTTTACGCTGCTCACCTCCCGAGATACACTGTGCACACTTTGGAGGATTGGTGCCCTATGGTTATTTTCCTGCCACAATTCTTTTGGGGATTTTAGATAACTTTATGTTAGTTTTTAAAATGTGCATTCCTTTCTCATGAACCAGGTTTGGTGATCGCCTCCATCCTGCCTTATTGTTATATTCAGCGGTTGGACCATAATGGAGGGACCATGGCTGCCAGGACAAAAATATTGGCATACAGTTGGCAGCTAGAAAACAATGCAGGGAATGCGTTAAGCAGAATCAATCATAATGATTCAATCTTGCTGCAAGATCTCATTTCTGTCAGTCCAGTGGGCTCCAACACCAAGCCAGTCCCGATTATTTAATGGGTCACATACCATTACCCTCACAGCACACAAGTCCTGTGTTATTCGCAATACTGGATACATGGCTCTCTATTGTATGATTTAAGTCATTAATAAATATGGTGAATAGTTGTGTCCTCTCAATGCTTCTTAAAATTATGCCATTGATGATGGCTTGAAGTGATCCAGTGCTACCACATTTACTGTAGTAGTGATTTACACAATGATGATAAGAGATGATAAGAACTGGAAGGAAGTGACTCATGGCATCCCACAGGGATCTGTACTGAGGCCTGAACTGTTCACATTATTTATTAGCGACTTAGATAATACAATAGAGAGCCATACATCCAGGGAGCCATATATCCAGATAAAAGCAAAATACTACAGATGTTGGAAATCTAAAACAAAAACAGAAAATGCTGGAAAAACTCAGCAGGTCTGACAGCATCTGTGGAGAGAGAGAGACAGAGTTAATATTTCGAGTCCGTATGACTCCTATTCAGAGCCATACATCCAGGTTTGCCGATGACACAATGTACGGAATTTAATGCCCCCACCCCAGAAGTGAGTTGGGGGTGGGGGAGGGTGCCTGTGATTAGGTGGGAGGGTACAGGGTGGAGAACCTGCTGCCCTCCTGCCTCCCTCTGATCAAGTCCAGGGTGGGAAAGATGCAGGTGGGCCAATTGCCCAAAGGCCAATTGCTGTGGCCACTTAAGGGTCTGAATCAGTTGCTGCTGGTATTCAGCCAGCAGTGGGTGGGGACTTGCCGTCCGGTGAGGTCACCCAGTAAATTCTGCTGGGTTTGCCGGTGGTCTGCTGGGAGCGGAGGAGGGGGAGGGTCCCTCGTTCATGGGCACTCAATACATGATCGAGGGACCTGGAAATGGGAAAGGTGGGGGTGTCCTCACAGGATGCCATGCCCCTACCCTTGCTTCCAGCCCCCCTACCCTCACAGGCTATACCGTCCCATCCACACTCACTCCTATCTGAGGATCTATTGGCAGTCCTCAAGACGGGCCTCTTTGGAGCACCATCAGTGGCCGTCACCCCTGGTGGTGGCGCTGGTTATGGAGAGCTGCCGGCCTCTGATTGGCCGGCAGTTCTCAGGGGCGGGATTTCCACGCTACTGGGACCTTAATTGCTGTCCAGGTAAGTGCCAGATTACCTCAGAATAGCATCAGGCCTGCCGAATAAAAGTGACGGAGAGCTCCCACTGGTTCTCCAACCAGTGGGCAAGAGCACACTCTCACCAACATTAAATCCTGGGGAAGCATAGTAAGTAGTGTAGACTAGAGCACAAATTACAAAGAGACATTAATAGATTAAATGCCGCAGATAGATAAGTGTGAGGTCATCTGTTTTGGACTAAAAAATGGATTCAAATATCTTTTAAATGGTAGAAATAGAGGAACTGTGACAGTCCAAAGAGATTTATGGTTCCATGTACATGTCAATAAAATGTAGAATAAGCGCAAAAAAAAATCAACAAATCTAATGGAATGTTAGCCTATATAACTGGAGAGCCTGAATATAAAGGAGAGGAAGTTTTGTAACAGCTGTACAAAGTCTTGATTAGACCACACATGGAATCCTGTCTACAGTTCTGGGCAACACACTGAGAAAGGATATATTAGCCTCAGAAAAAATGCAGTGCAGATTCACCAGAATGTTACGAGGTTAAGGGGTGATTTGATTGAGGGTTTCAGGGTTTTGAGAGGACCTGAAAGGTCATTAGAAAGAAACCTTTACTGCTGCCAGGAGTATCTTGGATGATGACACAAAGCTGGGTGAGAGGGTGAGCTGTAAGGAGGATGCAGAGATGCTTCAGTATGATTTGGATAAGCTGAGTGAGTGGGCAAATGCATGGCAGGTACAGTATAATGTGGATAAATGTCAGGTTATCCATTTTGGTAGCAAAAACAGGAAGGCAGATTATTATCTGAATGGCTTTAAATTGAGAGATGGGAATGTGCAACAAGACCTGGGTGTCTTTGTACACCAGTCGATGAAGGTAAGCATGCAGGTGCAGCAGATGGTAAAGAAGGTAAATGGTATGCTGGCCTTCATAGCGAGAGGATTCGAGTGCAGGAACAGGGTTGTCTTGCTGCAATCGTACAAGGCCTTGGTGAGACCACATCTGGAATTTTGTGTGTAGTTTTGGTCTCCTTATCTGAGGAAGGATGTTCTTGCTATAGAGGGAGTACAGCGAAGATTTACCCGACTAATTCCTGGGACGTCAGGACTGACATATGAGGAGAGATTGTCGATTAGGATTATATTCGCTGGAGTTCAGAAGAATGAGGGGGGATCTCATAGAAACCTATAAAATTCTAACAGGACTAGACAGGGTAGATGCAGGAAGGATGTTCCCGATGGAGTCCAGAACCAGGGGTCACAGTCTGAGGATATGGGGTAGACCATTTAGGACTGAGATGAGGAGAAATTTCTTCAACCAGAGAGTGGTGAGCCTGTGGAATTCGTTACCACAGAAAGTAATTGAGGCCAAAACATTGTATGTTTTCAAGAAGGAGTTAGATATAGCTCTTGGGCGAAATGGATCAAAGGATATGGGGAGAAATCGGGAGCAGGCCATTGAGTTGGATGATCAGCCATGATCATAATGAATGGCGGAGCAGGCTCGAAGGGCCGAATGGCCTACTCCTGCTCCTAATTTCTATGTTTCTTAGTTTCTAAACTTAAAATCAAAGACACTTAGGAGGGAAGTTAAGAAACGCTTCTTCATGCAAAGGGTGGAATTGTCTCAATCAAAAAACAACAGCCCAGTTAATAATTTTAAATCTGAGATTGATAGATTTTTGATTGCTAAGTGTGGGGGTTATGGAGCCAAGGCAGGTAAACAGAATCAGAATACATTCCAGCCATGATCTAACTGAATAACAAAACAGGCTGGAGCAGCTGAATGATCTCTTGCTGTTCCTGTGCTTCTTTTGTAATGCGGGAGCTAGGTATTCGTGCAACACTATCTTTAATGCTAGTTTTTGGGGGTGAAGTCAGTCTTTGGGGATAGCGCAGAATAGGCAATCAAATGTCAGCAGAGGCTTGAATATTTTGTTCCTTTTCCTGGATTACAATGAGCTACCTCCAGAGCACACATTCCCTGCAGTTCAGCAACCAAGATGTAACATGGCATTCTTTAGTGCAGGTGGTGAGGACGAGACCAGGAAGAAATGTGTGGGCCCTCAGTACAGATACTGTGTTCAGGTTGGATGTGGACCTGACGCGGGAGGCAAAGTCACACATGTGTTTCTGGTCCTCTCAAGAACTACGCTTTCTCCCCCAAATCTAAAAGTGTCAAAGAAATTCCCATCATGATTACATCGATAGCCGGCAGAACTCAGCAGGTCTGAAAGCATCTGTGGAGAGAAAGACAGATGGCAGAATTTTGCCCTCGGGTGGTGGGCCCCACCAGCTAGGCGGCGGGTGGACAGCCGACCCCCGCCACCGAAACGGGGCCCGCCGCGATTTTGAGTGGGCGGGCCTTAGTGGCCCAGTGGCCTGCCCAACATGAAGCTTCCTGTGTGGGGATGGGGGTGGAGAGGGAATCCCCATCTGTCAATGTGTGCTCTTTTACGCATGCGCACAAAAGAATGCACTGCTCCCTGAGCCAAAGTCCTGTCTCAGGGAGATTCGTCAGGGGTAAGTAAAGTCTAAAAATAGAAAAATATCAAAATTATTAACATATCCCCCTCATGTGACAATGTCACACGAGATGGGACATGTTAATAATAAACATTTAAAATTTATTACATTTTTAAAATACGGACATGAAACTTCATCCCACCAGTGGGTGAAGTTTCATGAATAATCTGGACTCCGCTGGGGCTCCTGGCCTGCCCACCAGGCTTGAGCTTGGACGGGCAGGGTCTTTAATTATCTTAACTAGCCTGTCAATGGACTCGAAATGTTAACTCTGTCTTTTTCTCCACAGATGATGTCAGACCTGCTGAGTTTTTTCCAGCACTTTTTGTTTTTGTTTCAGGTTTCCAGCATCCATAGTTTTTTGCCTTTATCAGAAGGGTGAGAGGAGGTGTTTTGATAGAACTGTTCAAAATTATGGGGTACCTGGACAGAGCAGATAAAGGGGAAATGGTCCATTGACGGAAAGGTCAAGAACCAGAGGACACTGATTTGACAAAAGAACCAGGGACAACATGAGGAAAAGCTTTTTCGCACTGCAAGTGGTTAGGATCTGTAATGCACAGCCCGAGAATAGGGTGGACGCAGATTCAAATGTGGCTTTCAAAAGAGAATTAGATAATTATCTGAAGAGAAAAGAATTGCAGGGTTATGGATGAGGTAATGGGATTAACTGTATTGCTCTTGTAGAGAGCCAGCATACACACAACAGACTGAATGACTGAAGGTCTGGCACATAAAGGGTTAACATGAGACTGAGTACAGTACCACCCACACAGTGATGTAGGAAAACACATGACCCACACCTAGGGGTCAGCGTAGTGTTGGACAGAGTCATGCCTAGAAGCAAGCATGGAGATAGCTCTTAGCTTGGACCTTTACTATATATATAGATTCTAACAGTTAATAAATACTTACTATTGAACTACCTAAGGCTACGAATACCTTAATAAGGCCCACTGAACTACGCCCAACATCTTACAACATGACCATCCTGTGATTCTGTGAGTTCTAACACTAAAAAGGGATGCACCGATGGAAATGCAGATAAAGCATTACAATAAGCATGATTAATGCTAGGTTTGCAATTGATACTGAAAAGTGTTATCGACCTTAAAGGAAACAAATTCTGCAGCACAGGCATGGTTGAGCTGAGCTATGGCTGAGGAGTCAGTAAATTCAGAGTGAAACCTGTTTACAAATGAATCAGAGGCTTGATGAGATTTGTGCTAGTCGGCATTGCAAATAAAAAATTGCTGAGAAGTGAAGCCAGCTAGAAACTGGAGTGCTGACCTGTGTGCCTGATTAAAAGACCTGTACTTCACCGGTAAGCAAGATTCTGTACTGCCACTGTCCATCTCCTATGTTTGAGAATACTCTTGTAGAAAATAAGTAAAAAGGAATTGACAAACTAAGCAATAGTTGAAGTTCAGTCGTCAAGCCTGCCCACTAAGCTCATTTAAATTGTGGACTTTACCTGGGAGTCATCAGGGAAGGTTCACCACATGGTGGCAATGTTGCACTACTTTAAGCATCTCTTCCATCGCTTCGACCCTTCCCCACATACCCCCCTTTCCGTTATTTGTTCTTTATTTGACAAGTACACGTCAAATGTTTCGAGCCAGAATTCTTCAAATTTAGGATGTTATAATTATTATCATTTTTCAGTTGTTATAAATATAGTACCAAAATAGTCAGTTGCCAAATGTGTTTCCAGAATTCAAAGCTAGTTTGTTTTTACAAAGATGGTGACAGAAATACTAGGTTAGAATATGACATTGTAGAAATGCTGAACTTGTGAATTCATTTTTTTCCACTATTTTAACATTACGTAAGCAGGTTGGCGTTAAAATAGGGTAAATGAATGGTAATGGAAATTCTGGAACCCTCTCCTGCCAAAAAGGTATTAAGGCTGGGAGTTAATTGGAAATTTCAGAACTAAGATTGATAGTTTTTTTTGTAAGAGAGGGTATTAATGGTTACAGAACCATGTTCTAACTGAATGGCGGAATAAGCTCGAGGGGTTCCAAGGCCCCGTGTTCCTGTGCTCCTTTTGAATTCGGGGTGCTAATTTTTCATGCAACATAATGGGGGTGCACTGTGCCTTTGACGAAAGCTCAGTGCAACCAATAATGAATCAGCAGCAATAGTAAATTGGTGTAATCGGAGCAGCCACCACGCTGATGCCCATGCTGGGCTTTTGCCGAAGACCAAATCACCTCTAGTCCACTGAATTAAAAATATTCTTTTTAATTTTAAAAGCTCCTTAAAAGGAGCCAGGAAGGGTAAAAGGTTTGAAGCATGATGCAACTGTTCAGTTATGCACACAATACAAGCTACATTAACGTGAAAGCTAATGTGCTGTTTTTTTAATGAACTTGATCGACTGCTGGCATTTAACTGGTCAAATCAAACCCAATCTTAATTGTGGTAAGAAAAATGTGAAAAACACACTCGCTTGCAATATAACAGCAGACTTTGAAGCTTGAGTCAAATTTTAAATCAGCATTAAAATTTTAAATGTCAACACAAATTGTATCCAAGAAGGTTCTCTTTGAAAATTATATGTGGGAGTTTTGCAACCTTCCATTACCAATGTTTGTTAGATTTACAAACCATTGGAAAAGCCCTGGTCAATCTTATGGTTGACATTTTAACACTGCTTCATAACAATGCTGTAGTCCACCTGGTTAGTTGCTACTTTATTGCTTAATGCCAGGCACAAAAAAAATTGTATAAATGAATTCGGCACTTGAAAATGTCTGAAGTTCACTGTTTCACACAACCCATGGATAGGATTGCCAACATGCTGCTAAGCATGACCTCACACCTCTAATTGCCCCACCATTGGTTGCTTAATATATTAAATTGGAAAGCAGAAAGAGTCCTGATTATCTGGCTGGATGATTCTTAACGTCAGTCAAACAGCCTTTTCCATTTCCAATGTTTTTATAATCAATAAATAGAAATATTCAAAGGAAATTAAAAGAAATGTTCAAAGGAAATTAAAATAAACACACCATTATTTCCAATGGCCCTAAGATTTTTTCCCCTGGTTATTTCCCTGCAGCAGTGTCCAGGAGATGAATCATCAATTCCTGAAGACTATTCCTGGAAGGTTGGCTATCCAAGAAAAGGATCTCAGAAACGCATTTCAGGTTTATGTCAAGCTATTGACCTAAACCTGAACGCACCCAGAAATGCCAGCCAGTGCCTCATTTCCATCCCAACTCCCCCATTAACAGCACTATAGGATTTCAGTGCTATTCCAAGGGACCTAGGAGATATAACAACTAATGTTAATATAACTCACAATGTTTGTCTGATATTTTTCACTGGTAAACTGGCTTCAAATCACAGCTATCAATAAGTATAGCTTACTTCCTGACCCCTGATACAACCTCCAAACCAAATGTTTTATTTTTAGGTTCCCCCCAACACACACACACACACACACACGGACTGTTGCTGATGGGACTTTTCAGTTCTGTTGCTGCCCTTTGATGATTGAGGGAGAACTTTTGCTGGCTTATTGCTTTAATTTAGTACCATTGGTACAAAAGTGCGTTGGTAAGATCTGACCTTCTGATTAGAAGGATCTCATTGAATGGTGGCACAGACTTGAATGCTTTATTTATCTGAATGAATGCTCCCGCTCCTATGCTACATTAATGTACCCAATGTGGAAACTGCTTGGGCCTTCAAACTAAAAACCACTTAAAGTGAAAAACAATACCTGGCAGAAAATACACTTTCATTGCCCCTTTTCCTGTCTTTTTGTCCAAAAATGCTACTCGCTGTCTGAGGGATAAATAACCTGCTCCCATGCTTTAATCACTGCTGCCATGAGACAGGGTGTGAGGAACTGCACAATTGCTGCCTCAGGTGGATGCTTTCTCCTTCCCTCTACTGCAGCAGGGACTGGCCTCTGCTGTAAACCAGTTCAAAACCTGTAGGGAGCAGCAGGCATGGCAAACACAGTGCGCCACGATGGTGCCCTCAACTCTTGTGCTATCTGCAGTCAATTGATTCCAAACAGACTTCAATTCCAGGAACAGGGTTGAGATCTGAGCACATAGTTTGCACCTCATTTGAAGTGCCCTGAAATAACTTCAAAGTTCACAATTTCAGGCCTTGCAGTCAATGTCAGCCAGAAACTGTGCACCGATTTCAAATGCTCAGAAAGAAAAAAAATCCTTGAAATGGGGCGACCCGTGTCAGTACTGTTCCATTTAGAACTTTCAAGTTCAAAATTTCAGCCTCAAGTATTACTTGAACTCTCAGTTGGCAGACTTTGCAGTGTCCTGCAGAGTTGAACACCATCCCAGACTGAGGAGAAGAAACTAAATGGGCTGAAAATTTACTCGGAAAATTCTCATTTCCAGCTATCTACAATGCCTGGAAAATTGTGGGGATAGGGAAGGCAGGAGGTGGTGGACATGCCACAGTTCCCACTGTGCACCCCTGGTGTGCACCCCTGGTGTGCAAAACGCTGTGAGGGGAGACAAGAATTTGCTTGTGCATCTCTCGACAAGGCTGTGAAGATACGGTATAAAAACAGAAAATGCTGGAAATACTCAGCATGTCAGGCAGCACCTGTGGAGAGAGAAACTAAGTTAATGTTTCAGTTCAGTGACCTTCCATCAGAAGCTCTTTGAAAGCTCATTGACCTGAAACATTGGATGGAATTTTGTGGAGGCAAGGGGGGTTCTCGGCTGCCAACTTGAAAGCCAGCATCTCACCTCTTATCGCCTCTTTTCGAGAAGGCCTGCTGCATCTTGTGCCACTCAGGCACTTAACAGGCCAATGGTGGGTCTACCACCGGGATCAAGGTAGAGTCACCTGCCAAGAGCTGCTGGTCAATCAGAGCCTGGCAGTCCTTCTGTACTCAGCAGCGCCTCAGGTGAAGCAGTGGCGTCTGCCAGTACTGCACTCACTCGGGGTCTCAAGCCGAGGAGGAGTGTGAGTGATGGCAGGAAAGGGATCGCGGGGTAGAGGTGGGGAAGGGGTCAGCAGGAAGTGCAGGAGAGTGGCTCTCAGCGGGCCCCACCCTCCTTGATGCTGCGTCCCTCAATTAGGCACAGGGTTTGCTTATCATGCTCCCCACATGGCGAGATCCGTGCCCACTGCTGGGTTAAAATGAAAAGCGGCAGTATGAGGCCCTCAGGTAGGCATTAATTATTGTAATGGTGTTCCTCTCTTTCTACACACTCTGGATTCAATATGCCAATCCAATAAAGCTTGGCTGTCTCAATCCATGGCTTCACAAAAACAGAATACTGCTGATGCTGGAAACCTGAAATAAATACAGAAAATGCTGGAAATACTCAGCAGGTCAGGCTGCTTCCTGTAAGACACTTCTTAACACCTACCTCTTTGATCAAGTTTTTGTTCTTCTGCCCTAATATCTCTTTATGTGGCTCAGTATAATTTTTTTATGATGCTCTTGTGAAGCACCTTGAGACATTTTATTATATTAAAGACACTATATAAATACAAGTTACTGCTATTGTCTTTGGTATTCATGCTCCACTGCCACTCAATGTAACCTTATTTGGCATTTCAACCTGTAAATGAAATATGTAAAGAAGGAATCCTGCAGCGCATAACTCATCTCCTGACTCCCCAAAGCGTGTCCACCATCCACAAGGCACAAGTCAGGAGTGTGATGGAATACTCCCCACTTGCCTGGATGAGTGCAGCTCCCACTACACTCAAGAAGCTTGACACCATCCAGGACAATGCAGCCTGCTTGACTGGCACCACATCCATTAACATTCAGTCCCTCCACCCCCGATGCAAAGTAGTGCATACCATCTATGAGATACACTGCAGGAATTCACCAAGGCTCCTGAAACAGCACCTTCCAAACCCACAACCACTACCATCTAGAAGGAGAAGGGCAGCAGATAGATGGGAACACCACCAGCTGGAAGTTCCCTCTAAGCACTCACCATCCTGGCTTGGAAATATATTGCTGTTCCTTCACTGTTGCTAGGCCAAAATCCTGGAACTCCCTTCCAAACAGCACTGTGGGTGTACCTACACCCATGGACTGCAGTGGTTCAAAAAGGCAGCTCACTACCACCTTCTCAAGGGCAACTTGGGATAGGCAATAAGTGCTGGCCCAGCCAGCAAAGCCCACATCCCATGAATGAATAGAAAAAATGTTTACTTACTGCCTGCTGGGAGCCAACTTTTGCAGAAAATTTTACAATATCTCTACATAGCACAGCTGTCAATATCACTGTCAGAGAGATGCCAGCCATCTGGTTTTGGACTGGACAGTTGAACATTTGTTGTCCAGATACAAAAAGGCCTGTTGTTTTAATTCAATTTCTCCCCCCCACTTAATCATACAGGGCAAATTCATCAATTCCACAGGGAGCCATCCTTGAAACAGTACAGTTTGGAGACAGTGCAACAGTGCCCATTTTGCGATCCCCAATTTCTTTTAAGTGTGGCTTCCTGCTGAGTCTATGCTGATTTCTCAAAATGCAATCTGGTCATCAGTGTGTCGTTGGCTCAGTTGGTAGCACTCCAGTCTCTGAGTCAGTAGCTCATCCAATGAAGCCCTACTCTATGAATTCATCATATAGGCTGACACTATAGTGCAGTACTGAGGGAGTGCCGCATTGTCAGATGAAAAGTTAAATCGGGTTTTCATCTGTCAGTTCAGGTCGATGTAAAAGACAAGTCAATAGAGAACATGAAACTCACCTAGTGCCCTGGACAACATTTATCCTCCAAACAACACCACCAAAAACCTTGCAGTCCATGTGATGTAGGTACAAAAACAGGTTAATTCATTGTTTGTTTGCTGATTGTGGGAGCTTGCTGGGCATAAATTCGCTGATGCATTTCATACATAACAATAGCTTATATTTAACATGACGAAATGTCTAAGGCACTTCACAGGAGCATAGAAAACAAAATATGGCACTGAGCCACATAAGATATTTGGGCATACGAACAAAAGCTTGGTAAAAGAGGCAGGTTTTAATGAGCCTCTTAATCAAAAAAAATGAGACAGAAAGGCAAAGAGGTTTAGGGAGGGTATTCCAGAGCTTAGAGCCAAGGCAATCGAAGGCACGGCCACCAATGGTGGACCAATTAATATCGGGGATGTTCACCAAGGCAGAATTAGAGGAGCACAGATACCTCGGCGGGGGGAGTGGGGCTAGAGAGATTACAGAGGTAGGATCAAGTGAGGAGATGGAGGAATATGAAAACAATTATGAGAATTTCAAAATAAAATTGATACGTTGCTTAAACGGAACCAGTGTAGGTCAGTGACCACAGCAGTGATGGGCAAACAGGATTGGGTGCAAGTTAGAACATGGGCAGCAGAGCTTTGGATAAGCTCACGTTTAAGGAGGGTAGAATGTGGGAGGCTGGTCAGGCATGTATTGTAATAGTCAAGTCTGGAAGTAACACATGCATGAATGGGGATTTTAATAGCAGATGAGCTGAGGCAAGGGCGGAGTTGAGTAATGTTGTGGAAGTGGAAATAAGCAGTCTTAGTAATGGCATGAATATGTCGTTGGAAACTCATCTCACCTCAAGGTCAAATATGACACCCAATGTTGGAACAGCCTGGTTCAGCTTCAGACACTGGTCAGGGAGAGAGATGGAATCAATGGCCAGCGTAATGTGTTTGTGTTGGGGGCCAAGGATAATGGACTGGAAATGGCTCTGTGAGAGTTCATACTGATTGTTCCGCCGGGATCTGTCACTGGGTAAGCTTGGGCTGATTGCTCAGTACCTCCCCAGTTATTTACACTGATCTACTTAGGGCTACTCCAGATAATCCAGAATATTATTTTGATTTAAACGGTGATAGTAGGGACAAGTTTAAATTAGTGAAAAGACAAAAAAAGCTTTCCCTCACACAAGAGATCAACATGCTACAAAGGGTTTTCTGGTTAGCGTATATTCAAAAGCCCTGGAATGTTTAAGAAATAGAAGGATGCTGTTATGGGAGGACTGCAGATTCATTGCAGATGGATGAACTTTGGGTGGACTAATAGGTCTTCCATATCTACTTTGCCAACTTACCATGCAAACCCATCATCCCCGTGCTTGCTGAAATGCTTTGAATACCAGTCTGGCAGTGACTCAATTTTAAAATTCTCACCTCGATGTTCACATTTCTCTATGACCTCTCCCATCTCTACCTCTATAACTTCCTACAGCTCAACAACTCTCTGAGAAAGCTGCTGTCCTTCAATTCTGGCCTCTTACGTATTCCCGATCATTATTGCTCCACCATTCATGGCCATGCCTTCACCTGCCTGGGCTGGACCTCTGGACACATTCCGAAAACTCCACCTCCTTCACCAAGCTTTTGGTCGCCTATGTGGCTCCATGTCTAGCTTAGTCTGATAAGAGCCTGTGAAGTGCCTTGGGAAATATTAATACGTCAAAGGCACTACGTGAATGCAAGTTGTTGCTATTGTCACTCCAACCCAGCTTGTCTATTGTGGCTGCTAATAAACTAGGTAATGCTTTTTGAGCTACAGAGCGCCTCTCTGCATTGCCTATTTTGCGATGGCAACTCATTTTGAATTAATAAAGTACATTATGGTATCATTGGGATTCAACTTGCTAAACTATTGGATTTTAGTACTATTGTGAAGTTTGAAAGCAGCTGTTAGCTGCAAAGTAATCATCATTATCATCACCATCATCATCATCAACATGAATTAGTTTAAGGACCTTTTATGCTTCACTGGAATAACAATGATAAGTTTATAATGTTTTATACAGCTAATATAATTAAATAACAGAGAAAGCGAAGAAATAACCATTGAGGAATTCACCCAAAATAAATATTATACGAATCTGCATTTTTAGGTTTTAGAACAGCAATGTGCAAATATTCTGTTTGGAAGGACCCCAATCCCAGGCAACTCCTACTGATATTAGCATATTCGCAGGGATCCGCTGTAACTGTTAGTGCTCACCTTTGGATCGGTTCCAAATCCTAACACACTTCCCTGGAAATAATCACACAGTCCCAGGATCCACTGCAGATATCAACTCAGGGGGTTGTGTACCAGCATACAAAAGTAGGAAAGAGAAATATCATGCATAAAGTGTGCTGGATAGTACTTGAGAAGGAAGTAGCACCATATTAGATAGCAGCAGAGTAAGAAGGAATACGGGGAATACATAAACAAGTTTAGAATGCATTTGTGAATAAGGCTGGTGAGTCACAAACACAAATACCAAGAGGGAATATATCGTAACAATTATGGAAATGTGGTTTAAAATTGGCGAGGACTAGATGCTTAATATCCATAGGTACAAAGGGCCAGACTTTTGGGAAAAGGAAGCATGAGTTGGGAAAGTTTGCAACCTCACAATTCCCTGTCTGCTAAGGAGGCCCCGCCTGCCATATTTTGGTTCCCAGGAGGCGGGCGAGGGAGGGCCTGAGGCCTCTGGAAACAAGCCCGAGGTAGCAGCGGAGGAAGGCGGATTGCGAGGCCGGCAGTCTAGAACACCCTGCTCTGTTTACTGGGACATTGACCCAGTTGTAATTGTGAATGTCAGGCCCTCAAATCCTCAGCCCCCAACCACCCCATGAGACCACCAGGTTTCCTCCATGACCCCTCAATCCCAATGCCCTCTCATACCCCCATGTCCCCTCATAGCCCCCTCATACTGCTTTGCCCCATGTATGCTCTATAGTCACTCAACCAGTATCCACTATTAAAAGACCTCAGCAGCCATGTAATAGCAATGGGAAGGCTTTGAAATGGACATAAAAAAGACTTACATTTCCAAAAATCTAATAAAGCTGTCACTCAAACATAGTTCATATTGAAATAAAACTTCAGATCCAATGAAAAAAACTTAAATCCCCTCAAGTGGTCATTTAGTTGTAAAAACAAACAAACATCTATGCAGTAATGGGCTCAGCTGTCAAAATAAACTGTTACAGCTCCAATGGAGCTTACTGAAACTGAAAGAGCAGATTTTTTTTATCTCTATTTCAAAGCAAATGGTTTGCCAATCAAAGAATTCCAGGAGCAAGTGGCTGTTTTTTTTTGGGGGGGGGGCGGTGGGGGTGGAGCTGGAAATCTCCCATGGTTCACAACTCCTCTGAGGTGCTGCATGAACCACAGCTACTCCACAACTACACAACAGTTGCTCGGGGGTTTAAATAGCCCACTCTCTTAATGGACCCGGCAAGGACAGGAGTACTACTTGTGGGCTGGCTATCCACACCCTTATCCTGCTCCAGCAAAGTATTGCTGGAAATGAGAATGGGGGCAGGAACCACAGAGTGGGGTGCCACGTGCCATCTTTAAAGGGCTCCCAGGTTGGCCTGACATGGTGAAAATCTGGGCCAACCATGTTCAGAAAAGATAGGGAATGAATAAAGGGAGGTGGGGTGACAGTACTGATTAGTGAAGACATTGTAGTGTTGGAAAGAGATGTCCATGAGGGGCAAATGCAATCAATTTCATCAGAGCTGAGAAGCAAAAACTTTGTGATCTTGCTATTGGGGGTATCCTATAGGCCTCCATATAGTGACAGAGAGAGATAGAGGAACATCTGTAGAGAAATCACAGAGACGTACAAGACTTCTAGAGGGGTGAAATTGGGAGACTTCATTTACCCAAATATTGATTGAGATAATATTAGAATAAAGGGTAAAGAAGGGAAGGAATTTCTGAAATGTTTTCAGGAGAATATCTTTGACCAGTACGTACTCGATCCAACTTGGAATGAGACATTGATGAATGAGGTGCTGAGAAATGAAATGGGCCAAGTGGACCAGGTGGCTGTGGGGTACACTTGGGAAAAAGTGGTCATCACATCAAAAGCAATGGAGCAGCAATGGAGAAGAGCAAGGGACAATCTGAAGAAGAACTTCTAAATTGGAATGGGGCTAACTGCAATGGGATGAGAGGGGATCGAGCCAGGGTAAATGGAACCAAAGATTGACAGGAAAAACTGTAATAGAACAATGGATGATCTTTAAGGAGGAGATGTTTCAGGTAGGGGCTAGGCACATTCCAACAAGAAAGGAAGGAAAGGGAACCAAATCCAGTATTCCTTGGATGAAGAGGAAGATATCGGATATGATGAAACAAAAGAAGACAGTGTATGATGCCTAAGATAAAAGCAAAATACTATGGATGCTGGAAATCTGAAATAAAAACAGGAAATGTTGGAAAAACTCAGCAGGTCTGCCAGCATCTGTGAAAAGAGGAACAGAGTTAATGTTTCAAGCCCATATGACTCTTCTTCTTTGATGTAATGATCTTCAGTGTATGCTGCATGTCAGGTGATTCTTCAAGTGAGAAGCAGGTCAAATACAACAAGAGTGGTGGTGAAGGTGAAAATAAGACTGGCAAAGAAAGAATATAAGAACAGAATATGTCATGAATGTGAGACGTCATAACACGGTTATATTTTAATCAGTCTCTTTTAATTTACATTTAAAGACAGCACCTTCCAAACCCATGACAGCTACCCTCTAGAAGGACAAGGGCAGCAGCCACCTGGAAAGTCCCCTCCAAGTCACTCACCATCCTGACTTGGAAATCTATTGCCATTGCTTCACTGTCACTGGATCAAAATCCTGGAATTCCCTCCCTAACAGCACTGTGGGTGTACCTACACCACAGGAACTGCAGCAGTTCAAGAAGGCAGCTCACCCTCACCTTCTCAAGGGCAATTAGGGATGGGCAATAAATAATGGCCTAGCCAGTGATGCCAACATCCCATGAATGAATAAAAATTACCTGGAATAAGGGATGGTGTGAAATTGTACTGAGTTCTGCCCAGAGACAGGCCTATGTGATTTGGTTGCCGTGGGCAAAAGGCCAGGCCAAGAGCTATAGAAATGCAAGTGCCAGTGCTTACACCTTGACACAAAAGAGGGGCAGCTGGTTTTGCTGGACACAGACTCTCAGTCTCAGAGTTAGAAGTGTAGAGGAAGACTTGCCCTGGTGTGGAGGGAAGAAGGAATCCTGTTGGAAAGCTGGGAGGAGTTTGGGGCTTTATCTAAAAGGCTACACATCTGCTGGGAATTTGGAATAATGTATAAATGTGGTTTTAATTAGTTAATGGGGAAAGTACCTTTTCTGTAGTTTGATATATTAGTTGTCTACTAAGTAATGTTTAGGTTTTGTTGATTTTAGTTTGTTTGTTACAGTAAAAGTCTTAAAACGTGAAATCTTGTGCAATTTTTGCATTACAGTCACTGGGAAATTCATATCTCTTAAAAATTATCAGTCTCTACAGTTAGCATAACAAATGTCAGATCACATAAGAGGTTACCTAAAAGCCTTCTAACATCATGTAAATAGTGAGTGGGTAGCAAGAGCTGAGGTGGAGCCTATTAGGGACAAAAAGGGTGGTATATACTTCCAGGCACAGGGCAAGGCTGGAATACACACTGAGTACTACGTATCAGTGTTTACAAAGAGGATGTTGACACAATACCTGTAGAAATGGAGACTGAATATTGACAGGCTGAATGTAATGAAAAGGCTAGCTATAATAAGGGTAGATCGGTCACCTGGACTAGGATTTTCAGCTCGGCGTGCGGGCTGCGCCCAACATGGCCCAGTGTGAAATTGCGTGCGATGATGTCGGGCGAGCTGCCAGGGTGGGGGTGGGAGGAGGGCGAATGCTGAAGCTTGCAAAAACTTCAGGGCTCACCCCTCCTCCTGCCCCCATCCCAGCAGCACTGAGGCTCTCAGCGTGCATTTCACGTTGGCTGGCCATTAATTGACCAGCCAGCGTGAAATCGCAGTCAGATCCCAACCGCGGAAGGCAGACCATTTCACAGCCATTCTGGGGCCCGCCCACCTCGCCCACCTGGCAAGCGGGAAATCCTGCCCCTGGTGTGGATGGCTGGTATCCCAGGTTGCTAAAGGAAGTGGGGGTGGAGATAATGGAAGGGCTTGTTATAATCTTTCAAACTTCTCTAGATACTGTGGAGGTGCCAGAGGATTGGAGAGTAGAAAAAGTGACACCCTTGTTCAAGAAAGTGCGTAAGGACCTCCCTAGTAATGGCAGGCTTGTCAGTTTAACATCAGTGGTGGGAATGGTTTCAGAAACAATAATCAGTGAAAACATTAACAGGCACTTGGAGAGGATTGAGTTAATTAAGAAGAGTCAGCACAGATTTGTAAAAGACAGGTCGTGTTTGACCAATTTAATTAATGTTTTTGATGAAATAACCGAGAGGGTTGATGAGGGAGATGCAGTGGATGTTATCTGTATAGATTTTAAGCAAGTGCTGCTAAGAGTGCCAGCTTGGATAATACAAATCTGGCTTAAGGACAGAGAACAGTGAGTCATGGTAAATGGTTATGTTTTAGCAAGGATGATAGTAGATAGTGGCATTTCCCAAGGTCTGTACTAGGACATTGCTTTTTTGATATATATAATGACTTGGATATTGGAGTACAGAGTTAAGTTTCAAAATTTGTCCATGATACCAAACTTGGAGGTGTGTCAAACACTGATGGCAGTGCCAATTTACTGCAACAGGACATGGATGGCTAGCAGAATGGGCGGACAAGTGGCAGATGGTGTTTAAGACAGAGAAATGTGAGGTGAAGCATTTTGGTAGAAGGGAAAGGGAGAGGCAATATAGATTTAATGGCACCATTCTAATGAACATACTGGGGCAGAGGAACTGGGTGTTCATGTGCATTGATCCTTGAAGGTGGCAGGACATATTGATTAGTTAGATGGGATCTTGCATGTTATAAATAGAAGGATTGTGTACAAAAGCCAGGACATTTTGCTGGACCTTTTTAAAGCTCTGGTTAGGCCACTACAAGAGTATTGTATCCAGTTGTGGTCACCACTTTAGGAAAGATGTGAGGGTCCTTGAGAGGGTATAGAGGAGATTTATCAGAACGGTTTGAGGGATGAGGAATTTTAACTACAAGGTTAGGTTGGAGAAGTTGGAATTGTTCTCCTGGGAGCAAAGGAGAGTGAGGCGAGGTTTGATAGAGTACGACAAGATTTATAAGGTAGACAAAGAAAAGTTGTTGCCATTAGTTGAAGGTACATTGGGCTAGAGGGTAAAGATTTAAAGTTTTGTCCAAGAGTTACAGGGGAAATATGAGGGAGAACTTTTTATTCAGTAAGTGGCAATGACTTGGACCTCACTGCTTATGAGGGTGGCGGAAGGAGAGAGGATCAATGATTTCATGACGAAATTTCATTGAAACTTGAGGGAAATAAGCTTGCTGGGCTATGGGGACACAGCAGGGAAATGTGACTGAATGGGTTGCTCTACAGACAGCCAGCATGGACTCAATACGCTGAATGGTCTCCTTCTGTACCATAAATGATTCTACAGGTGGCATTTCATGAAGGTAATGGAGGTCTTGCCTGCCAGCTGGAGGGTCGGCAAGAACCCTGTGTCACCCCTTTTCAGGAAGCACCATCAAAATGAATGCCAATCAGGTACTTAACTGGGCAAAGGGAGACTTCCCCAAGATCAAGGACCCATGGACAAAAGTCCCGCCCATTGAGAGCTGCCAGCCAATCAGAGGCCAATAGCTCTTCATTGCTTGGCAGTGCCTCAGAGGAGGTGGTGGCCGCTGCTGCTGCTACACCCCCCCAAGGCCTAGGATCGCTGGATGACCCAAGCACATAAGTGATGGCGAGAAGGAGGTCAGGGGGTGGGGGTCTTGGGAGGTGGGGGCCAGCTGCAAGGATAGGGAGGTAGCTCTCAGTCGGCACCCACTTCCTTATGATGGGCCCCTCAATCAACCACTGAGTGTCTTTGATTGAGGCAACCCACCCCCTGGGAGCCTGCAAGCAACCCCGATGGAGCTTTCTGAATGGCGTGTCCCCCACCTGCAACTGGGTGATGGGATAAGACACTTAACAATTGAACAATTGGTGGCAGGGCAAAAAGGTTGCCCATGGGCCTTCCTATCATGGGCTTAATCAGCGGTGGGAAAGTGGCAGTGTCCCACTATCCACCCTCCTAGCCCCCTCGCCCCGCCACTAAACTCGCCACAGGGGAGGGTATTAAATTCAGTCTTATGCCTCTATGACTGACTTTATGACTTCTGGGGATCCCTCGCAAACAGTGAAACAATCCCAGAAATTCCATGCGACTATTGACACAACCTAGAAATGCCCTGTAAGCATTGAGAAAATCCCATGAAATCCCTATAATTGGTGACACATTTCCAGGCAATTCCTGAAAATATTAACACACTTATAGAAACTCCCTAAAAATATTATTATGCTCCCAAACAACATCTGAATGTATGGGCACACTCTCAAAGAACCACTGAATAACAATGACATCCTAAGGGGAGCCCTGGTCTTAGCTTCCAAAATACATGGGCCTGAGCGGTTGGTAGTGGGGAAGTCGGAGCAGGGGAGGCTTGTCAGATGGCAGAGATGGGTATAGCAGCAGGCCTTGGAGGCCTAACGCTGCCAATATCCTCATTCCCAATCGCCCAGTGACAATAAAAGTGCACATTTTTTTAAAAAGACGAAGCAACCTTTCACTCTGATCTGCTATACTATGAAAATGTTATGTATTCACACACTTTCTGTGACACATTTCAGGTTTAAGTACTGTCTGCAGCATAGGCAATCAGGTCTTTAAAACATAAAGGTACTTCTTGCCAGAGCAACACTGGTCTCCAGAAACCACCAGCCTCCTGTTTTGTACAAGCCCTGACATCTTTAGCAAGGGATCCAATCAGTGGTGAGGTTAAGCATGGAGCCAACTGAGCAGATCAAAAAATAGTTTCCATCTGTGTCAATCAGGAGACCAATGTAAATTAAGTGACAAACTAGACCAGGCTCAGATATTCAAGGTAAAATACACTGTTATGGTTGTGCAAACAAGTGGAGAGGGGAGATTTTCCCAGCCCTTGGAGGTAGATTTGGAGGGAGGGGAGATGGGAAGATTTTTAAAAAGGTGCATCTAAGCAGCTCCCCAATGTTTTCCTGCCACTGACCACTGTTCCACAGGCTGACTGCATACCCAGCCAGCAACATGCCCATCAACGATGGGTAGCCAATTAAGACCACAGCAAACAACTGGCATTTTCCAAGAGCGATGGCTATTTACCAAAGGAGCAGAGTGTTCTGAAATATGTTCTTCCATTTTGGAATCTCGGCGTGGGGCTTACTTAGTAGATAGACTGCAGACATACTCTGGTATCTGCTTCACAACTGTTTTTTGGTACTACATCTAAACAGGTTACAGAATAGGCACATTGCCCCTGGGCATGATTCCCACAGGACCCCACTGTGTCTGCAGTTTGTCTCCTCACAGGAATAAACTAATCAAACTCAAAGAGGATAAATACCCTGGTCTGGATGATTGCATCCACACATTTCATAAGAATCTAGGAAAGAGGCATCACTACACATATTGAATAATTCATCAGAAAAAGGTGTAGTGCTAGGGGATTGGCAGATAACTATCATAAGCCCTATATTCAAGTAAGGTGAATAAAACATGCCCAGGGAATTATAGGCCGGTCAGCTTAATATCAGTGGCAGGAAATGTAATGGAATCCCTACTAAAGGAGAGGATATCTAGAAATGAGAAATATAATAATGAATGGTCAGCATGGATTTAAAAGGAGAAAATCTTGAGCAATCTCATTGAATTTTTTTGTGGAAGTTACTGAGAGAGTAGACAATAGTAATACAGTAGCTGTAATTTATTTGGATTTTCAAAAGACCTTCAGCTAGGTGCCCCATAATTACTAATGAATACGGTCAGAGAATGTGGAATCTGGGGACAAATGCAAAATGGATTGCCAGCTGACTTCAAAACAGAAAGCAGAGACTGGGAGTAAAGGGTAGTTATTCTGAGTGGCAGAAGTTGAGAAGTGATGTTTCACAAAAATCAGTGCTAGGACCACTGCTGCTTACAATTTATATTAACGATTTGGACTTTGGAAACAAACACACAATTTCTAAATTCAGAGACAATACAAACTTGGGAGGGATAGTCAGTACTGGGGACTTCAACAGGTTACAGGAGGACATCAATAAACTTCAGAATGAGCAAATAATTGGCAAATGGACTTCAATACCAAAAATGTAAGGTAGGAAGGAGAGTTATGCTGAACCTGCATTGGATCTTGGTTAGACCACATGTAGAGTGTTGCGTGCAGTTCTGATCATAAGATCATAAGAAATAGGAGCAGGAGTAGGCCATTCAGATCATTAAGCCTGCTCTGCCTTTTGATAAAATCATGGATGATCTGACGACGGTCTTAACCCAATTTCCTGCCTATCCCCCATAATCTTCAACTCCCTTGTCGATCAAAAATCTAACTCAGCCTTCAATATATTCAGTGAGCCAGCCTTCACTGCTCTCTGTGGAAGAGAATTCCAAAGGCAATGATCCTCTCAGAATTGCAGATTTATTATTAATTGAATCTAAATTCCACCAGCCACCATGGGCCTCTGGATTACTAGTCCAGTGACATTTTCATGATGCCATCACCTACCCTTAGGCAGAAGATGCCCTGTTTTATGAGGACAGATAAAGGAGAAGGACAGCAACAGCAGTATAATGAAAAATGCATCCCTTTTGGCAATATACCACCATTTCTTCCTCGCTGCTGGATCAAACCCTGGAATTCCTTATGTCACATCATCTTGGGAATACCAATCGCCACAACGGCTACAGCTTTTCAAAAAGAAGGCCCACTTGTGCCTTCATGGAACAGTTCATGATGCTTAATAAATGTGGCCTAGCCAGTAGCACACAGGCATACTGAAAATGCCATGTCAGCCTGGTGAAGCTACAACACAGGACTACTTGCATGCCAAACAGTATAAGCAGCTTGCAACAAACAGAGCTAAGAGATCCCACAACCAACAGATCAGATCTGAGCTCTGCAGTCCTGCCACATTAAGTCATGAATGGTGGTGGACAATTAAGAGGGAGGCTCCACAAATATCCCCATCCTCAATGATGGGAGAGGCCAGCACATCAGTGCTAAAGAGAAAGTTGAAACATTTGCAACCAACTTCAGCCAGAATTGCTGGGTGAATGATCCATCTCAGCCTCCTCCTGAGTTCCCAGCATCACAGATAACATTCTTCAGCCAATTCCATTCACTCCACATGACATCAAGAAATGGCTGAAAGAACTGGATGCTACAAAGGCTACAGGCACTGACAAAATTTCAGTGATAGCGCTAAAGACTTGTGCTCCAGAACTAGCAGCGCCCCTAGCCAAGCTGTTCCAGTACACCTACAACACTGGCCCCTACCCAACAATGAGCTGGGGCAAAAAAGCAAAGTAGATTGAGGGGAGATTTGAAAGAGGTGTACGAGCTTAGATAGGGTAGACAAAGAAAAGTTGTTCTCCTTAAATGACAGTACAAGGAGTAGGGGACACAGATTTAAGGTTTTGGGCAAGAGATGTAGGGGGATGTGAGAAGGACCTTTTGAGTGGTAAAGCAGACCACTAGGTTGGCGCCAGACTCACCAACTTGAACATTCACTCTCTCCACCATGGATGTGTGGTGGCAGCAGTATGTATTGTATAGCAACAATATAACAGTGCAGCAATTCATCAAGGTTCCTTTGACAGTACCTTCAAAACCCCCAACCTCTACCACCTAGAAGAACAAGGGCAGCCAATGCAGAGGAACGCCATCACATGCAAGTTCCCCTCCAAGCCACGTACCTTCCTGGCTATCACCATTCCTTCACTGTCGTGGAATCAAAATCCTTGAACGCCCTTCCCAGCAGCACTGTAGGTGTACCTACACCACATGGACTGCAGCAGTTCAAGAAGGGGGCTCACCAACACCTTCTCAAGGGTGATTAGGCATGGGTAATAAATGCTGCCCTTGCCAGTGACACCCACATTCCATGAAAGAATAATAAAAAATAATGACCTGGAACTTGTTGCCTATGAGGCTGGTGATAGTGGAGTTAATCAATGATTTCGACAGGAGGTTGGATGGGCACCTGAGGGAAATGTACTTGCAGGGTTACAGATAGGGAGCATGGGAATGGGACTGACTGGATTGCTCTACAGAGAGCTGCCATGGCTCGATGAAATGAACGGCCTCCTTCTGCGTCATAACGACTTTGTGGGTTGGAGTTTCATGGTCTCAATCAGCACCAAACAAGGTGGGACCAGAAAAAATGGCAGCTGTACAGCGCGCCTACATGTCCTGCCTCGGTTTCCACCCTCAGCCATTCTCACTAGGGTGGCGGATCGATCAGGCTCTGGAACACACCCGCTCCCATAATGGAGGCAATTAACAGCTTTGGGAGCTCATTAAGACCTTGTTTCTCGTAGGTGTTCTAATTTTCTCAGGGGTGGCTGGACTTTAGCAGCTGTCAGGTTTACACCAGCTGCATAGAGGAGTGAACCATGGATTGGAAGAGGGAAGAGTTTAAAAGGTAAGGAAAATGGTTTTACCTCCTTTACATTTCATCATGAAATGCTGTAGCATGAGTTGTATCTGTGTTCAGTAAGGTAAGTGATGACAGTGCCGTGATTGGAAGATGTAATTACCCATTAAACAATGTTTTTGCCAGATTTTTACCTCTGCCAACCAAAAGATCAACATTGTAAATGTGGAAAATTCTTCAGATATATTAAGAAAAGTCCATGAAATTAATAAAACGGTAGAGTACATTTTACTGTATTGAAAACGTAGCCAAGTACGTTACCATTGTCTAATTGTTCGGTTTTTTCCCATTGCTTTTATGTATTCAGTTTAGACATCTGTTGAGATAGCAGTTCTGAAGTCAGTTCATTTACTTGGGGAGAGTTATGGTCTCTTGGCTGAAATCCAACTGCCTAATCATTTTACAAATGCTCGACTCTGGTTACACAGCTGGTTTGAAGAGTGTGCTTACACAGGGAATTTTATGGGCTATTCAACAGCTTTCAACAATTATAATGGGCTTGTGAGTAAAGTGGATAATAGGTGAGTGGGGTTAGCAAGGTGAATGGGGTGATGGTGAGGGGGCTGAGGGGTGTGAGCATGAGCGGGTAAGGGGTTGAGGGTGAGGGAAGGCTTAAAGTTGTCAGAAGGTTCAACTGTACATAGATGAGCTGCTGATTGCATCAGAAGCACTTGGCCGAGGTTTTTTGGGAATGGAGGCAGGCCTTTTAAACTGCCTTCTCTGGACTCGACCAACTTCCATTTCAGCAGCAGGCCTGTTGCCAGGGCACTTAGGACCTGGACTCCCAGAAAATAACCCCCTTCTGCAGTCTTGAGATGCAGCCGCAAATGGAATACCAGATTAGTTCCTTTACCGATTCCCGCCTCCAACATTAAAATCTGGCTCTACGAGTCCAAGTCCCTTGAGTGGGACTTGAATCTGCAATCTTCTAAGTAGGGTGCAAGAGTGTTACCCACTGAGCCATGGCTAGTATTAGCATTAGTGAGCTATTAAACTCATGTTCTTTTTACCTAATTAACTTTATCTAATTAATTCCAATGCATGGCATAAACAGAATATATTATGAGTCATGGAGAGCAATTTTATATTCTATTCCTCATGCTGATCATACCTTACTCACGCTCAAAGTAATCAGGGTCAGCTTATTCATGGGATTTAATTTCATCTTATGGGTTTTTTACAATTTTTGTTTGTTATGTCAGAGAATAATTTATATAAGTTGTCAGAAATGTTAGTCTGAGTATGGTTGAGATTGGAAAATATGCCACTTTAAGTCATGACTGTTATGGCATGGACTGCTTTGCCCCAGGGAGTGGTTGAGTCAGAACTCATTGCATGTTTTAATGGAAAAGTAGACAAACATTCACAGCAGAGAAAGATGCAGGGCCAAAGGGAGAGAGGAAAGCAGTGGGATTAATTTTGAATCAACCTCGCAAAGATGTCAATGGTGGGGTGGCCTCCTCCTGTGCTGTAGATACTTTAGGCTCCAAGTCAGGATAGAGTTTAGTAATAGGGATTTGCTCACTGACACTCAGTTTGGGTTCTGCCAGGATCGCTCAGCACTTGATCTCATTACAGCCCTGGTTCAAACATGGACTAAAGAGCTGAACTCCGGAGGTGAGCTCAGAGCAACTGCCCTTGACATCAAGGCCACACTTGACTGAGTGTGGCATCAAGGAGCCACCGCAAAACTGGAGTCATTGGGAATCATGGAGAAAACTCTCTACTGGATGGAGTCATACCTAGCACAAAGGAAGATGGCTGTAGTTGTTGGAGATCAATCATCTCAGTTCCAGGACCCATCTTCTACTGCTTTATCAATTGCCTTTCTTCCAACATAAGGTCAGAATAGGGGGAATCTTCAGCACCATTCATGACTCCTCATGAATACTGAAGCAGTCCATGTCTAAATGCAGCAAGACCAAGACAATAGGCTTGGTCTAACAAGTGGCAAGTAACATTCGTGCCCCACAAGTGCCAGGCATTAACCATCTCCAACAGGAGAGAATCTAACCACCACCCCTTGACATTCAATGGCATTGCCATTGCCACTATCAACAACCTAGGGTTTAACATTGACCAGAAACTGAATTGGACTAGCTATGTAAATACTGTGGCTCCAAGAGCAAGTCAAAGGCTAGGAATCCTACTGTGAGTAACTCACCACCTGACTCCCCAAAGCCTGTCCACCATCTACAAGGCACAAGTCAGCAGTGTGGTGGAATACTCTCCACTGGAAGAGTGCAGCTCCCACAGTACTCAAGAAGCCTAATACCATCCAGAACAAAGCAGCCCACTTGATTGGCACCACATCTGCAAACACTCACTCCCTGCACCATCGATGCACAGTGACAGCAGTGTGTATCATCTACAAGATGCGCTGCAGGAATTCACCAAGGCTCCTCAGGCAGCACCTTCAAAACTTACGGCTGCTACCATCTAGAAGGACAAGGGCAACAGATACATGGGAACACCACCATCTGCAAGTTCCCCTCCAAGCCACTCACCATCCTGACTCGGAAATGTATTGCTGTTCCTTCACTGTCGCTGGGTCAAAATTCTGGAACTCCCTCCCTAACAGCAATGTGGGTGTACCTACACCACATGGACTGCAGTGGTTCAAGAAAGCAGCTCACCACCAACTTCTCAAGAAAATTAGGGATGCGCAATAAATGCTGGCCTAGCCAGCGACGCCAGCATCCCGTAAATGAATAAAAAGTTACTGCACAGTTATCCATATAGTATTCAATCCCAGGTTTAGAGAAGGACTGATGACCGTTTGCAATTCTTCTGCTTTCCACACTTTTTGTCCTCGGGCTTTCCAAAGAAAGATTGTTAATCTCGTTACTGAACCCGGCAGCATCTGTGAATGGGCTACAGGCAGAATCTCTTCATTATGCTTTAAATTTTAATAAGTTAGTGTGTAAACCAGCTGAATAACATAATTTCGCTCCTTGAGTTACCATGGTGCTGATAGGGCCTGTATCTACTCAAGGGGAGGAATCATCCCAGATTTGCACCGTGCAGTAGTGGGCATGAAAAATGATGTTTTACCTGCTGACCACAATGGCGGATTTTCACACCATATCATCCGCTTCCCGGCATGTCCCACCTCATTAATAATGCATTCACAGGAAACACACCAGATCGCTGGCAGGAGGACTCAGATTTGCCCACCACACAAGTGGCCTCAGTGCTTCCTCGCTCCAGGCGCCATATTTAAAGTGCACCAGAGAGCAGCCTACTTCATGTCTACAGACCAGGGCTGCTCTGGCGACAGGCAGCCCCAAAAGCAAAGGTGACAACGACAACCCTCTTTCTGGGGCACCTGCTGGATGCAATGGAAGGCTGCAAACTACTCTTCCCCCACTCTGGCCACAGGAGATCCACCAGTGTCACCAATCTGGCCTAGGAAGCAGTGGCAATGGCGATCACACCAACAGAGCACAGAGGAGGTCAGCCATCCACTGCAGAAAAAGGATGAATGCTCTCATCCATTCCACCAGGGAAAGTCAACCACCTCATCACTCTGAATACACACTCCCAAACTCATCACACATCCATAGGATTCTCATACCTCAAGGGACAACGCTACCAACTCTCCACAGGCACGTTCCACATCCCCATCAGGTTCATATGCTCTGGAGCTCATGTCCTCATTCCCATCATGGCTCCACTCACCACACAAACATTCTAGGCATCCTTATCCTCTGCCATGGCATGTGTCCTGCTCACACTCTCTCCATCTGTTTTCATGCGGGAGAAGTTGGCTCACAACAGGAGGGAGAGGTCCCAGATTGGGGATGAGGTGGCTGACACCAGGCCCCTCACTCACTTTGAGGAACGTGCCATCAAGGCTGACTGGTGAGGACATGGACTGTGCTTGCAGCAATGGTGAGGTCGGCGGTGAATACCCATGTGAGGATCCTGCACCAGGTCATTTTTCTCTCAATGCAACTGAGTGCTCTCTCTCTCTTTTGTTTGTTTTTGCTCATGCACTAATTATCTCTACTTTGATTCACAGGGAGCTCTGCCAAGCGATTGGCCCCCTTTGCTAGCCAGACCCTCAGCTTCATCCAAGTCCTCACCTCCAGCAAAGACGAAATCTCCTCCATTGAAGAGCTGGAAATAAAGAGCCTGGAAGGCCGGTCACAGAGCTTAGCCACACCCTCCACCAGCACAGAGACTCAAACCTCGGTGGGACCTAAACGTACAGCAGGCTCCACTTCACAATCTGGTGGTCACCACACGGACACGTGTCTGCAGCAGGAGGAGGCAATTTCCGCCAAGCTCCCCGGCATTCAGAGAACTGCTGGGGAAGAGGCATCTGTGAGGCCTGAGTCAGATGACAAGCCTCTGAATTCAATCTTCCAACTCATCGTGGAAAGTCAACAGAAGACGAGGGAACATCACACAGAGATGTTGGAAGCTCTCAACAGAGAAGGCACACAACTCGGGGGAGCGTCTGCTCTCTGATGAAGTAGTGCCCACATGTGCGTGAATGCCATGGAGACCCTGCTCCAGCAGAATGCAGAAATGCATGTCGACCTGCACTCCATTGCAGTTGCTATGGGTGAGTTCCTGCAGTAGCAATACAAGAGGGAAACGGGACACCTCAATGTCCTTTCCACGGGCTCCTTCCCCTCAAGGGACCAGGCTAGGGCCCTCGGGCACCCAAACGGAGGAAGAGCAGCAGCTGGACAGCCCTGTCTGCTCCCTCCAAGTCCCTTTTGCCTGTGAACCCCATCAACCTCATCCTCTGTCACCGCTGAGGGAGCAGGTGGCCCACATGATGACAGCCAAAGCAAACCAGGACCCTCAAGGCCTCAGCTCTCCATAGGACACATGCCAAAGTCTTCAGAGGCAATGGGGTCAACCATTGCATGGGCTGTCTCCACCCCTACTGCCAATGTCAGGATATCACTTAGAAGAAGCAGTAGGCTTAAAAAAATCAGGAAATTCTGATCACAAGTGGCTGCACAGGTGAACACATTTTGTCACTTTATAATCTGAAAATATATTCACTTTCACTGAATAATGTGTGATGTTATCTTTCTGCTTCATTTGCAGGCTTTATGAGTCCTCCGACTGCATACCCACCATCCGCACCCCCCATCCTCCCACCCTGCTAGCAGTTCAGCTGCACGCAGCCGAACCATAAGTGATTCTGGAGGGAGAAGTGTGTGTGTGGCAGAGCCTTTCGGAGCCTCATGCAAGCACTCTCCCAAGCATGCAGAGCTTTCAATGCTGTCTGCTGGGGTTCTCTTTCAGTTGTCCATCTGAGCTGACCTGCATCTCCGTCCACCCACTGATCACACTCCCATGCAGCACCTGTGTCTGTCCAACGTGAAACTCCGCTCACTTTCAATTTGTGCGAAATGGTCGTAATAAAGTTTTTGATTAGCTTCCCCGTCCTTTCCCCTCCCCCAGTCACCCATTTCCTTTCTCCCATCACAGTCCAACCCCCTGGCATCACCTTCAACCTCCCCACCATTATCCTACAGTCTAAGCGTTTGTCATTCCAGGATGTCCAGGTGAACATGCACGCTCCCTACCTTCCTGAATATCCCACCCCATCCACATTGACACCTTCCCCTCTCCAAACTCCGTCCTTTACGCCTTCCTCCCCCCTTAGACCTGACTCCCCACTTGCACAATTCTTCCCCATCATACACTCCTCCGCCTGTACTCCCTTCTTCTCCGGACCCCTTCCTCCATCCAAATTCCCTCCTTCCCCCAGACACCTTCCCCCCTCCGAACTCCCTCCCTTACATCTTCCTCCCCGCTTGTACCATTCTCTCTGTTCCTCCTCCCTCCAAATTCCCTTGTCTCACCGGACACCCTCCTTCCCCCTCCCAACCTCACAGCCTCGACACCTTTGACTCCCTGTTCCAACCTCACCCCCACCGACACCTTCGCAACCCCCCAACCTCATCCACCTGACACATTCGCCCTCCCCCCCAACCCCAACACCGCCTTCCAACTTCAACTCCGCCCTCCGGCCGGTACACCTTCTTCTCCCGCTCACACCTACACCTTCCTCCCTCTCCCACCCACCCTTCACCGATCATTCATACCAGCCCACAGCGAAGTCCGTGAAGTTCCAAAGCAGGCCTGAAGCATCAATGAAGATCATGGAAGTGCAAGTCCATGGAGAAGTTTGTGCAGTTCTGAAGCCTCAGCAAAGTTGAAGCTGCTGCATGGAGACCTCCCACCTTTCGAGAGCTGCTTCACGGCAGAGCCATGTGCATGAGGATCCTCCCAGCATGAGATGCCTGTGTTCCTCCATGGTCCAGTAGCTGTAGGGCTCCAGCACCTTCTTCTCCTTGGATGTCTGCCAATTAAGCAAAGGCCTAATGCTAAGTCCTAACTTCTGCACGTCACACTTGTCCAGATGTGTTCTGGGTTGACACGTTTTCCCACCGGTGTAACAGTAAATCGGGCATGGGGTCCGATTCCAGTCAGGCCTTACTTTGCATTCAATTAGCGGGATGCAAGTTAGGTTCATGCCAGCCTCCAGCTGGAATCATGCATTGGATGATCCCACCGGTGTAAAACTGATTTCTGCGTCTCCAGCCGAATTCTACACCCCACTCCCACCATGATGCTCACAGCCAACAAGAGCAGACGATTCTGGCCAAGATTTCACACATCAGTTGATTTTCTTTATTGCACAAAATCAAGTATGTAGCTGCAAGTTTTAACATTTTTTCATCAGGTCTCATATTTTCTGGTCATATTTAACCTAGATTGGATTTTATGTTGTGAGCAACAGAGATTTGTCTCAATTGACATACTCAATTGTTAATTATTAAATCTAACACTTGTGAACAATGAGCAATGTAGACTACAACAGAAGTAGAGGGCTTCTTTTAAAACTAACTAAGTGTGCAACACATCTATCCCTATCTCTGTACAGCTGAGGTATGTACTGGAAGTGACTGCCTATTGCACAGAGCTTACCACAAAAAAGGGAGTGTAACAGTATTTTCAAAAAAATCAGTTCAGAACACTGTTTTCTTATAATCCTGGGCTATTTCTATCCTGCAAACACATATTACATCAAAATTACTGCTGCTGACATTAACAGACAAATCCTTACATGCAAACATGTCACATTCCTTGGTCTGCTATTTTAATTGAGGTAATGCCCTGCTTATTCTAACATCTTTGTTAAAACAGCAGACAGGATTGTCATAAGCATGTGTTAATTGTTGATATTCAGCAACTGTCATTGCTAGCCTACATTTTCCTCTGATCAGTAATGTTAATGAAAAGGTCAGTGTGTAGAAGAATGGAGGCAAGTACTTTCCCCCTAATATTAGTAAACCAAAGAAAATATATCCTATAAATGCCAATGTGGCAATAGATTTTCTTATGCACATTGCTATGGCTAAAATCAAATTAAACCTGGAACAGACCGGTTATATATTCTGAGGTTATCCATTGCCAAACAATATAATTGACGATCTGCCACTGAAATGCTGCATGCAAATTGTTTTCTTCCTGAATCTCACGCATTTATAGATTTCCACCCTCCACCAGAATTCTACGCTAGAACACTACTTCATTGTATCCAACAATGAATGTGTCTGATGTGTAGTCCAATTAATTTCAGTGATTATGTTGCAGAAAACTCAGGTAAACGCTCCTTTACTCAGAAGATGGTTAGAATGTGGAACTAGCTGCCATATGAAATGGTTGAGGCAAATAGCATTGATGCCTTTAAGGGCAAGCTAGCTAAGCGCGGGAAAAAGAAAATACTAGGGGGATACGCTAATGGGTGTAGAGTGGGAAGAGGCTTGTAATGAGCATAAACACTGGCATGGACCAGTAGGATCACATAGCCTTTTCCTGTGCTGTAAAATTCTACATAACCGATAGTTGAATGTTTGTCTTTGTAGTCATTGGACAAGCTCTTTTCTTGAAAGAGGCCTTTGCCTTTTCCACTCCAAATTGTTAAGCACAATTTGATTTAACTCAACAAGAAAGCTGAATTGAACCCTCCTGTACCAATCATGCCACCTTCTTTTGAGGCATGTCCAAAATAACTTCTGGTTCCTCAGTTGCCATCATCCCCACACGTGTGGTTTTGGAACATGCAACGTGAGGATGAAAATTGCTGTCAAAACCAATGTAGCATTCTCAATTAAATAAACGCAGGCAGAGAAGATTGCATCACTGATCAATCCTACCAAAGTTTAAAGTTTACATGCTCCCATGTTAAAATCCACCTCCTAAAGGAATCCACCCCCAAAAAACGCTTAGTAAAATTCAATTGCACCCACTAATTGCACTGCTTTATGTCATTAAGTTAGTTTGACCAAAACATTGGTCATAAAGGAGGGCCAGCCCTCTAATCAATAAAATATTTGCAGTGCAATGATGTATAAAATGCTATGGCTTCTTGTACGAGCTGCAAATAGCTTTCAAATTACAGGACTTTCTCCGTGATACTGAAACAATTACAAGTGTGAAAGGAAATGTGGGTAATTAAAAGGCAATTTCTGTGCATTAGGATCACAGCATCTTCAGAGACTGTGTACTGATTTGCTTGTCTTCAGCTGCTAGATGTTTATTTTCTTGCTTTGCTGATGTACAGTCCCATCAAGGATGACATTTAAATGAGCGAGTATTCAACACAAATGTGATCATTTGTACTACATCCAATGTGGCACCATACTGAGATGATTACAGCTGCGGGCCTGTCATGGTAGCCCGAAGGGGAAAGGAAAGAGGTAAAATTTTACCAATTTACATTTTTCATGATGCATTTTTATGCAAAAAGCTGATCTGATCTTGCTCCTATCTCACCTGAATCATGCGGATCAACAAAGACTAATTGAGCGGCACTTAATGTAAAAAAAAAATCAGCTCTTCAGTACTCTACAGCTGTTCTACATGAAGTTTTTTTAAAATGTGCCAAGAAGGGGACAAAGGCAAAAAGTACATTTATTTTCAAAGTCAAGTGATACAGCAATTGATTTGGCGATCATTCGTAACTCAGTGTTTATAATGTAGCAACTGTGACGACATGCGATTAGTGAAAGTTCATTGCTAAATGGAATCTCTACCAGCATGTTATATATTGTTCTAGTGTGTCAGAAGTGACAGAATGGGAAGTCGACGACCTCCCAGTGTGAGGCACAGCAGCCGATGTTTTGACTCTGAAACTGTAAATCAGCTAAGGTGAAATCCTGGCTTTGCATCGTAATTTTATTTTACCAGCAGTTAATATTACAATAAAAGAGGGGTGAAGCCTTTGATTCCTTGAAAACGGGTATGTCAGATCAAGGGGTGGTTGTTCAATATGATTCATTTGTTTCAGTGGCACTGCAGAGAACACAACAAAGCTTCTATTTGCACTGAGCTTCATCTTTCGAAATGACCAACCAAGTTAGACTAAACCATGGCAATGATAAATAAGAAGAGGCACCATGGTAGGGTAGTGACAACCATGGTAACCATATTTAATTGGTAATTATAATTAACCTTTAGCTGACTTAAAATATGAAAAGCCATCCAAATGCGTAATAGAAAGTTAGGTTTAGCAGGCACAGGATTAATACACAGTTTTGCCGACTGCAAATTTTGGGCACCAAAGACCACTAATTAATTGTCATATTTTAATGTTCCCAATCTAGAGCAGTCATAAAAGTTGTTGGGGTTGAACTTTTCTCTTTGGAAATTCACTCTAACTGTTCTTAAATTCACTGCTGTTATACAGCCCAGAAACCACCTAACTACCCTCAGTGCATCTGCATTACATAATCAGGGTGGGCTCCCAGAGCTAATTGTGCCCTCTGTATACAGCCTAGCTTCTGGATTTGGGGAGGGACATACTGTGCTGCTCTAGTAGCTGAAAGTTTGGAGGTGAAGGTAATAGAAAAGGACACGTAAACTTAATTCACCGTCTTTCTGCCTTTGTGGCTCAAATCAATGTTTGAAGGCAGTGTTTCTTCAGGGCACTGTGCCCACTAATGTAAGAACTCTTCTGGAAAGGTGTTACCATCTCTAATCTGGCAAAGGGAGGCCCCAGTTTTTGGGCCTCAATGAAAAGAGGCCCATGGATGGCATAATCCAGACCTGTTGAAGAAGAAGGATGCCTTGGAAATGAATGTCACATCACCCCCTAGTAAGGGACGCCTCCTGAAACCTGGTTTGTGTCCCGTATAATGACCCACAGAATGTGTTTGTGTTTTTGATTTTCTTCTCAAAGGGGAAATGACCCACAAGAAAAGATAACTGAAGCATCACAACAAACCCTCAAGGACGTTGTTACAAATCATCAGTCAAGCATCTCAGAACATTCTGCCACTGTAGGAGAAATAGGAAGGTAAGGCTGTTAAGAAATGGGGTTGGGTGCAGCCTTCTGAAGCATAAGAGTCATGGGTGAGGCAGCTCATCTGCTAACATACCCTCTGATTATTTTTTGGAGTGCAGGGATAATATGTTTAAGTACACAGTCCCTTTAAATTTTTTTGCATGGCTATGCATACATGGTAACTTAAAGAACACAAGAACATAAGAAATAGGAGCAGGAGTAGACCATACGGCCCATCCAGCCTGCTCCACCATTTAACATGATCGTGGCTGATCTTGGGCTTCAACTCCATTTTCCCACCCTCTCCCCATATTCCTTAATTCCCTGAGAGACCAAATATCTGTCTATCCCAGCATTAAATGTATTTAACAATGGAGCAACAACAGCCCTCTGGGTTAAAGACTTCCAAAGATTCACAACCCTTTGAGTGAAGTAATTTCTCATCTTCTCAGTCCTAAATGATCGGCTCTTTATCCTGAGACTGTGCCCCCATCTTTTAGACTCCCTGACCAGCGGAAACAATCTCTCATTGTCCACCTTATAATACCCCTTCAGAATTTTGTAGATTTCAGTGAGATCACCTCTAATTCTTCTAAACTCCAGATATAAATCCAATTTACTCAGCATCTCATCTCAGGGAACAATTTAGTGAACCTTTGTTATGCTATCTCCAATGCAAGTATATCCTTTCTTAAATGCGGAGGCCAAAACTGCACAGTATTCCACATGCAGTCTCATCAAAGCCCTGTACAACTGTAGCAAGACTTCTTTACTCTTGTACTCCAATCTCCTTGCAATAAAGGTCAACATGCCATTTGCCTTCCTATTTGCTTGCTGCACCTACATGCTAACTTTCTGCATTCCTTGTACAAGCACCACCAAGTCACTGTGAACATCAACATTCACAAGCTTTTCACCTTTAAAATATTCTGCTTTTTTATTCTTACAACCAAAGTGAATAACTTCACACTTCCCTAAATGATACCCCATCTGCCATCTTGTTGCCACACACTTAACCTGTCTATATCTCTTTGTAGCCTCCTCCTCCCCACGGCTTACCTTTCCACCTAGCTTGGTATCATCAGCAAATCTGGATATGTTACTCTCTATCTCATCATCTAAGTCACTAGTGTAGATGGTAAATAGCTGAGGCACCAGCAGTGGTCCTTGTGATACTTGCTGGGTGCCTGGGACATGAAAAGAAATCCAGAACTTTATTCTTATCACTGTTTAAAAAAATACGGATTTCCTATTGAACCAAAAAGATGGCTGCTACAAGTCACATGACCACAGGTTGGCCCTTTGTCTGGGAGCTACCCCCAGGAGTTACAAGAGCAAAAGCAATTCTTTTTTTAGCTGGTAGTATCTCACACCTCATTATACAGATGTCTTTTAATCACGAAAACCAGGGGACTTGTTATGCTTGCAGAGCTGCTAACAGGCTCATATCACATTTAGGTCTGTCCAGGCCCATTTCAAAGGGGAACCACAGGGACATCATTTGCGTCTGATAAACTCACCTTGCTAGCAGAGCCAGTGGGTCTGCCTAAACAATGGCTTCCCAACTCCAGACCATCAATATGGATGGTAGCTCTTTCTACAACTAACAACAGTCCTGAAATCAAAGTGAGTTCCAGACATTGGATAAACATCCCCTATGGAAGACATTGTGGAGAAAGAAGGTCACATGACTTGAGTGACCATTTTGAAATCTCTATATGCATTTGAGGAATCCTCAGTCTGCTGTTTTAACACTAACTGGAAATGACTCCATCTGCCTTGCTGAGCAAGCAGTCGGTTACCATCTCTCAGCACTTCCAAGCCTGCTACTGCTGGAAGATTTCCTGCCAATACCTGCAGAACTGACCCAGTCTCTGTGCACCTGCTTCTTCTGCAGTATCCACACCAACTGCACAGTAAACCCTACAACTCCTGTCTTCAGCCAGCTGAACTCTAACTCCAATGTAAAAGAATTCCTTATTGGACTCCAACTCTGGACCCTGGAAATTACACGAACTAATATTACTTGTTGTGGCCCTTGTACTGTTAATATTTATAGTTGTAAAACTCCTTTCTCTTTCTCCCCACCACCACCACCCCCCCCGACCCCCCACACCACCACCGCCCCCCCAACCCCCCCCACCGCCCCACCTTTACTGTGTGTGTGCAGTGGAGTGGGAAGTTGCTAACACTCTTCCCCTGGGTTTGAATGTGAAATAAGCTAATTTCTGAGTTATAACATGAGTCTGTCATGGGTTATTAGGAAATTGGATCACACAAACTGAGGTTTTGGGAAAACACAACACCACCTACTGTAAAAATGACTCAAAACGCCTTCTGCGTATGGACAGGTGGTAAGAGGAAATAAGTATAATTTTCCTGCCTCTCTCCTGTCCGTAACACAAATTGGGGGCTCAGGTCTGGGATAGACTAATTCAAGCCAAAAGTTGATCAAACAAGAGAATCTGACCAAAACTATTTTGACCAAAGTCCAAGTTTAAAACACAAGCCAAATCTGATATAACAAGTACCAGTTGGAAGCTAAGAGGGAAAATTCAGTGGCTGGAATGATTTTTAAACACAGGAAAATTACCACAGCAAATTCCCTTCCCCTAACACTAAGAAAATGCCAACTTTTGATGCACGGATATGGGTAAAGCAAGGAAACTTAAACGGCGGAACATTTGCATCCTGAAGTACAGCACAACTGAAAGCTGTAGCTAGGGAGGTACAGTTGAAACTACGCAGTAAGGTGAAAAGAAATGAATGGATCCAGTTGCTGGACCAGCATTTGGACCTCAGTTATCAGCCAGAGCAGGTAGATGAGGAGTTCAACCCTGACACCATATTTGAAGAGAGTGATGTGGAATCCTTTTTTTTTTGCATTTTTAAGAAAGTAGCAAGGCAGCTAAGATGGCCATTAGATGTCTGGATCTTTTTAATTCAAGGGCAGTTATGAAAGAGACCCCAAGAGGTCTATTCCATGCTGACTCCTGATGCGTCCACTAATTATGAACAGACCAAGGCTGCTATCATTGGTGCCCATGAGTTAATCCCAGAGGCATATCACCAGCAATTCCGGAACACTCGTAAGAAGCCCACACAGACCTACATTAGGTTCGAACAGCTGAAGCAAATTGCATTTGACCAGTGGGTCCGCTCTTTAAAAATACAGCGCACCTACAAGGAATTGCGCGACTTGATATTGCTGGAGAAATTTTAAAACTGCTTAGCCTTCAGCCTAAGGATACATTTCGAGGAGCAGAGAACCCTCACAGCCAGGGATGCAGCCGTCATAGCAGACAGAAATGACCTCACCTGGAAACTCAGGCAGACCTTTTCCAATCCATCCTCATGACTATTGGGAAGGTAAGCAGAGTGAAATAGATAGGAAAGACCCTCCCCCAAACAAGGCAAGTACAAATGAGTGTGCAAGAAATCCTCATCAAGCCTGGTGGCTGGTGTGTTCCCATGGTAATAAAATAGGACACTCCAGACCTGAATGCTGCAGGTTAAAAGGGAAACCCATGGATCTAATAAGGCTCCATAAGTGGGGTCCCCAGAAGCACACACTAATGGGTAGTACAGCAGAGCAAGCAGAGATCCTCGCTGCAGAAACTTGCCCCACTGAGGGCATGTCTTTATGTATGGTCGAGACAGACAAACCTCCAGAGAGCTTTCAAAGTTTTACTCTTTCAGGAATAGTGTCCTGTTACCCATCCCAGGGTGTAAGCAAGTCTGTTGTACTCCTCCAGGACACAGGGGTCACTCAGTCCTTAATGTTGGAGGGAAACATACGCCTACCCCACACCCTGAAAACCAAGAGTCCCTGAAAACCAAGACGTGTATCAGTGGAGTGAGAGGAAGATATATGTCTGTCCCCCTCCATAGGGCCTACATACAGTGTGACTTAGTCTCAGGCCCTGTAATGGTAGGAATTGTCCCAAGCTCTCAGTGGCAGGAATTTATTTCTTCCTCAGAAACAATTTGGCTGGCAGTAAAGTGTGGGCTAGTGAAAGAAACGAGGACCACAACAGTCAGCAGGAACCTGCAGGAGTGAATAAATCACTTCACACTTCTTCCTAAGGCCTTCATGATTCAGCAGGTCAGCAGCAGCAGATGGGTGCTACTGATACTCAACAACTTATATTAATATGGCACCTTTAATGTAGTAAAACATCCTTAGGTTCTTCATTCATTCTAAGAAATGGATAGATACTGGAAGTATGCATCACATGAAAAAGATCTATTCCTGAAAGGTTTAGTGACTCTCCTCAGTGCAATGCTATGATTATTTTCTTCAGCTATTGGCTGATTTAACCCTCCAATGCCTTAGACATTCAACAAGACTCACTACTTATAAACCCTCAAATAAAGTTTAAATGTGGTCATAGAAATTTAATGCCAGCAGAATCAAGGCTGAATTGGGATGATTCAAAGGGTGAAAACTACTTAAATCAATTAATGGCCACTTGACCCATTTGTGTAATGCTTCTTTGCTATTTTAACAAACATTAGGCTATAGCTTGGTTGAGAGCCCAGATTCTTATAAAAGGATTAGATGAGTGAGCTTGCTTACACAGATGCAAAGAAGATCAGAGAACTGTTGACTTTCTTGATTGATATCACAATGCGGTTTTAATAAGTTATTTTTTTCTGTGATCTCTTTTGTCAATGTCTTAAAGTTTCTTTATACAAGATTAAGAGGTGCCAAGTGCTTAAAGCTTCTATTATTGATATGTTAATGATACTTCTATAGGATTTTAAGAACAACAGTTTTATTTTTATGAAGGGGTGTTTTTTGTCATAGGCCATTATTACTAAAGGCTTAAAAGCAAAATACTGCAGATACTGGAAATCTGAAACAAAATAAAAATAGCTGGAAAAACTCAGCAGGTCTGACAGCATCTGTGGAGAGGAATACAGTTAACGTTTCGAGTCCATATGACTCTTCGTCAGAACTGAGGGAGTATAGATTCTACAATATATATAGGTTCTCTACAATAAAAACAAAATACTGTAGATGCTAGAAATCTGAAATAAAAACGGAAAATGCTGGAAAAACTCAGCAGGTCTGGCAGCATCTGTGGAAAGAGAAACAGTTAATGTTTCGTATTCATATGATTCTTCTTTGGAGCTCTGAAAAAGAGTTATACGGACTCGAAACATTAACTCTGTTTCTCTCTCCACAGATGCTGCCAGACCTGCTGAGTTTTTGTAACATTTTCTGTTTTTATTTCATTTGTCCTCTACATAGCGTATACTGGGTGAATGGACATGGAAGAGCCATGACTTGGCATGGGGGCTGTAAAGGTCCATGGGTGGATGGAGGGCATGAGTTGGTAAAGAGTTGGCATGGAGGGAGCATGGGGGCATGGGTAAGAACTTCTAAAGTTATAAGAGGAGCCATGAACAAGAAGTTATGGAGAAGCTGGCCCAATTGTAGGAAAATTGCAGGGGGCTAGGAGGTGCCTACCCCTGCAATGGATCCAGCCAGGTTGAAAGTGCAGGGTGCAGGCTTACTAGGTGCACCCATTATCTCGTGCCAGCTAAAATTGGGAGTGCCTGGAATGGGAGCCGGAATCCCGGAATATGGTCCTGCCCACCATTTTTAAAGGGTTGTGAACTCCTTCCGACTCTACGTAAATCTGGCCAAATATCTCTCTATGTGGCTTGGTGTCATTCTTTTTATTGTGCTTCTGTGAAGTGCCTTAGGACATTTTATTATGTTAAAAGTCTTAGAAGTTGTTGTTGATATGAGAACTTGCAATTTTAGTCCAAATTCCGCTTATACACAAGGAGTAAATGGTCGCATGCTCACGACTGCTACAGCTAATTGTACGATGGACCATGTGCCCAAGAAGGAACTAGGTATTTGCATTCAACATCAACAACAACTTGTACAGTGCATTTAACGTAATAAAATGTCCCAAAGTGCTTCACAGGACCGTGTACCAGACAAAATCTGACACGCATAAGGTGATAATTTGGCAGATGACTAAAGATTTGGCTAAAGAATTAGATTTGCAGGAGCATCATAAAAGAGAAAAGAGAGAGGAGGGGAGGCAGAGAGATGTAGGGAGGGAATTCCAAAGTTTAGGGCCTTGGCAGCTGGAAGCGTGGTCACCACGTGGTGAAGTGCTTAAAATTGAGGTTGCCCAAGTGGCCAGAAATGGAAGAGTGCAAATATCTTAGCGGGTTTTAGGGCTGGAGCAGATTACAAAGCTAGGGAAGTGCAGGAGAGGTAGCGCTGGGTATTCCAGCAGCAGTGTGCAAGTGATTTTGGATGATGTCACCAAGGGGCAGCAAGTAGATGAGAAAAAGGAGGGGGCCAAAGCGAGCTCCTTGGGGGACACTGAAGGTAACAGTTCAGGGGCAAGAAGAGAAGCTATTGCAGGTGATTCCTTGGCTGCAACAGGGTAGGTAAGAATGGAACCCAGCAAAGGCAGCCCCACCCAGCCAGATGATGATGGGTTGACATTGGCCGGAATTTTCCAACCCCGTTGGCGTTGGGTGTCATGGCGGGCAGGGAGTACAATATGACGAGAAGGCCAAAAATCGGTTTCACGCCATCGTGAAACCAGTTTGCGATCATCCGCTCCACCCATCAATGCAGGTCACATTTTCCACCACTGCACGTTCGGAACCTAGGGCAGAATTTTCTGCCTGTCGGACTGGCGTAGCAGAAGCAGCCGCTGGCAGGTGCCGACCCAATCGGCACCTGCGATCGGGGCCGCGCCGCCATTTTACACAGGCGGGCCAATTAAGGCCCACCCAGCGCATTTCCAACTCCCATGAATAGGGGAGTGTGTGGGCTGCAGCGGGCGTGCACAGACTGCCAGGTCCAATGGTGACCCGGCGGTCAGTTTAAAAGAAGGCCTGGCAGCCTCCTGTAGGCTGCTCACAATGGCCACTTGCAGGCCACACCACAGGGAGTTGGCTGAGCAGGGCACGTTGGAGGGAAGGGCAGAGGAGCAGGCCAGGCTGCAGGGTCTGCCACAGCAGCAGGGCAGGCTGCAGGGTAAGCCAGCAGGGGACCAATGTGCCCCTCACTTTTCTGATGACTACTTTGCTACCCTTCTCGAAGAGGTGGCAGCACGGCGGGAGGTGTTGGTCCCCCAGGATGGGAGGAGGAGGCCCCCCCACCCACCCCCCCACATGACCAAATGTGCCTGGGGGAGGTGGCGGAGGTGGTGAGTTCCCACGATGTGGTGCGGCGCACCTAGATCCAGTGCTGTAAGAGTTTCAATGATTTGTTGTGCTCTGGAAGGGTGAGTACCATGTTGGCATTGGGCATTTAATCCAGCAGGTAGCCTTAGCCTTAGAGGCCCCCCCACCAACAAGTCTTTCTAACATGACTGCATTGAATCATGTTGGGCATTTCTCGTACGCTGGGTGGGCAAGCAGATAATGCCCATGCTTACATCAGCCTGAGTGGTTCATGAGGAGATGAGTTCTCCCCTGCAATATATGTTGCTCTTAGTTGCACATGACTAGTCTGGGGGCAACCTGCAGGAGATGCAGCTAGGCACATACTCAGAGCTCCAACACATGTCCTATTCATGGTGATGAAATTGTGGAAGGGGAGCCTCAAGGTCTCGTGGCAAAGAGCCATTTGCTGCCTCGACGTTGCAAGTAGTTGCACCTCCTTGCTATGGGACCAAAGACCGTGTGTTTCCTAAAGTGATGTACGCAGAATGTGTCCAAGGTGGCTGTTGGGGGGAGGTTGAGAGCAGGCGTACTATCTTTGCGTGAATGATCAGCAGTAGCGGGGAGAGGAGGCACTGGAGGCCTGATATGGGCCACTGTGGTTGGGGTGCAGCATCTGCATGCAGAGTCCATGTGCGAATTGCCACATGAATGGTCTTCTCTGTTTCTCAGGAGAAGAATGCTCATAATATGTGTGAGCATTCGAGGACTGGAGGCGGCCAGGCCCAGCTCATGATGTTAAGTTGTTTCGAACAGGAGGCCCTGGAGCTTGAGAGGTGCCATGCGCCCAGGTCAACTGGTGTTGGTGAGGCTGGGGTGGAACGGCCAGGTATTTGATGTCAACAGTGAGATCCGCTCTGTCCTCCCAACATCCATAGCACTGATGATAGTTTGATTTGTCATTGTTGCAACATTGCTCAGTCACAGAGTGATAGAGTCAGGGGTGTGGATCATAGACAAAGGTCCCCGGCCCTTCGAAGATGAGCATGTCGTGCACCTTCCAAAGTCGCCCTATCCCATTTCCAATCACTATCCCATGGCCTTGTAAGCTATAGCATCGCAACAGCACATCCAAATAATTATTACATGTTAGGAGGGTTTCAGCGTCCACCACTCTTTCAGGCAGTGCGTTCCTCATTCCCTACACACACTGTGTGCAGAAGTTACTCATCACATCACCTGTCAACCTCATGCCCCTTACCTTAAACCAATGCCACCTGGTTACTCATCCCTCTGCCAAGGGGAAAAGTTCCTTTTTGTCAATCCCATCCATGCCCCTCATAATGTTATAAAGCTCAATAATGTCACCCCTCAATCTCCTCTGCTCCGGGGGAAATAACCCCAGTCTATGCTATGTCTCCTCACAAGACAAATTCTCCAGCCTAGCCAACATCCTGGTCAACGACCTCTGTACTCCCTCCACTCCAATCACATCTCTCCTGTGAAGCGCATTTCACAACTGCATGCAGAACTACAGCTCTGGCCTAGGCAGTGTTTTGTGCACTTGGAACATGACCTCCCTGTTCCTATATTCTATTCCTCGCCTAATAAAGGCAAGTATGGCATTTACCTTCTTCAACACCTTATGTACCTGTCCTGCTACCTTAATGGGCCTGTCAACATGCACAGCAAAGTCCCTCAGATCCTCCTTACTTTCCATGGTCCTACATTCCTCATGTATCCCCGTGCCTTGTTTCACCTGCCCAAGTGCATCACCGCACACTTATCCACGTAACATTCCATTTGGCATTCCTTAGGCCATCTGACCAGCCCGTCTGTATCTGCCTGTAACATAAGGCTATCCTCCCGACTATTTGCCACCCCACCAATATTCGTGTCCATAGGTTCTGGAAGGTTGAGTGCATAATGAGCCGGGGGAAACAGATGAAGTGTGTCACTGTGTGCACACTAACCGATCCACTCTCCTTGTTGTTCATTTCAGCATCATCAGAGCATGGCTGGCAGGAGGAATTCCAGATGCCCCACTCACACCTGAGGGTCTTCAAATGTCACCTGCGTCACACCATTTCTGTGAAGCAGGCACCAGCGCAGATACTAGCACCTTGGTGAGCATTGCAACATTGGCTAGTGCCCTGGGGCACAGTGGAGAGGGCACTTCACAATCGCTGGAGGAGCTGGCAGAGACAGAGAGTGCCAATGGCGCCAGCCATTGGAGGACTGCAGGAGACCAGGCACATGCTGAGTCAGGGCGTGATGATGTGCCTCTGGGGTCGTCCGCGACGCAGCAGCTGCAGGAAATGCGGCTGGATGTGCAGGAGCATCTGGGAGTGTTGCATGAGACTATGCTTCGCTTGGTATCTGTGGTAGAGGAGTCCATGCGGAGCATCATTGATGCAATAAGCCTCATGGCAGAGCATCATGCTTTCTCCATGAAAAGAGTGGCGACTCTCGTGGAGAGGGGCCTCCAGGAGAACAAGCAGGTTCTGCTGAGGTTACGCTCGGACCTGCAAGCCCTCACAGCACCAGTGGCTACAGCTGGTCAGTGCCAATGTGAGGGATGGTGTGGACTTCAAGCTTCCCAGCTCATTGCCCATCCATCGATGGTGAGCAGGGAGGTTTGAGGCGACCTCACGTCACTTTTAGGGGGGCTCATAGGCAGATCTCTACCTTCCAGACCAGCCACAAGGTGGGGGTTGCTTTTCAGCAGCTGCAGGGCTAGAGCTTGCTTGGGGAAGGGGGAGAGGTGGCCTCATGCAAGAGAAGAGACTGCAGGGCGAGGGCTGTACTGGGGAAACGGGGTATCCCAGGGTGTGTGTGGGGACACATGTTGTTCTATGCAAGCGGCCTCAAGATAGTGAGTTCTGAAGAGGCTGTCTCCAGAGGAGATGAAGCCAGATAGAGATATGAGAGTGTGTGTGAGACAGTAAGTGGCAATGTCCCTTGAGCTGGCAGTGAGTGAGTTGCCAGTGAATGTGTGATGGCCTTGTGAGTGTGTGAGTTTAGAGTGATAAGATGGATGACTTACCCTGGCTGCACGTGTGCGATCATTCATTCTCTTTCTGCACTGGATGACCGATCTCTTGTGTGCAGCACTGGCACTGACTACCTCCGCCACCACCTCCCAAGTCAGAGTGGTGAGACTAATGGACCTCCTGTGACCAGAATAGGGGTAGAGGCCATTGCGGCAGGCGGCCACGACATCCAGAAGCTGTCCCAGGGATACATTACTGAACCAAGGGGCTGCACACTTCCTGACCTTTGGGGCCATGTCTTCACCGGAGCAGTCCTGGGCTGCAAGCATTGAGAAGCGTGCATGTGCCTGCTGTTTAAATATGGCACCCAGTACGGGGAAGTGGTGAGGTAATGGCGTGGTGGGCAAATCGGAGGTCGCCTGCCAGTGAGACGGCATGTTTGCATAATTAATAATGCAGAAATAGAAGGATATGGCGCGAAAACCCACCATTACAGCCAGCGGGTAAAACAACTATTTTCCTATTTATACTTTGTGCAAATCTGGGACAATTCCACCCATTGAAGTAAGATTTTGTGGCTGAGTATGTCATAGGTTACAACAGGTCGAGGAATACAGAGAGGGCCAGTTTATTTTTATCCCAGTCAACCAGGGGGACGTTGTTTGTCAACCTGATAAGTGCAGTTTTGGTTCTATGTCAGAAGTGGAAACCCAATTGGAGGGATTCAAACATGAAGTTGGGGAAAGATAGGCACAGTTTTGGGAGGCAACAACACTTTCGAGGTTTTTAGAGAGGGAAGGGAGTTTCAAGATGGGAAGGTAGTTTTCAAGGATGGAGGGTTCTAGGGTTGGTTTTTGATGAAAGGGGTGATGACAGCAGATTTGAAGGCAAGAGGTACAGCACGAGGAGAGGGAGCCACCAATAATATCAACCAACATGGCAGCCTGAAAGGTGAATTGAGTGGCCAATTGAGTGTGTGATGGATTCTAAAGAGCAAGAAGTGGGTATCATCAACAAGCTGACCTCAGTAAACACATGAGGGAGATAGGAGAAAAACTAGATAAAAATGCAAAATCAAGCTTAGGCAGGAGGAAACCTTACAGGAAATGAGGTGTGGTTGGCTAGAGGAATGGAGGGAAGCAGTAGAGACCACTGAACAAGTAATATCAATCTTTGTAATTAAAAAACTCCATGTGTTCATTGTGAGGGTGGAAGAAGCAGGAAAGGGTTGTTTGAGAAAAGGATTAGTGGTGGAGCGGAGAAGCCAGGTGCTTTATTTGACTTCCTAGATGATAATTGAAGAGTGGTCAGTTTAAGTAATGGACAGCATTGCCCAATAATGTTTTCAGTTGTCTAGCCAGAAATGGCGATGAATGGTTAAACCAGCTGCTTGCCAAAGATGTTCAAATCTGAATCCCTTGTATTTAAAGGACCAGGGATGAGGGGTATACCGGAGGAATGACTATGGTATGGACAATAAGGCTATTGAGCCATGTGAAATGACAAGATCAAGGAGGGTGGCGATGAATGTGAGTGGGAAATTTTATCTTGAGGGAGAAACTTAGGGAGGAAAGAAGGACAGTAAACTCAGGGGAGAGAGAATAAGAAGAGTTGAGATAGAATTGAGATAACCGAAAATAAGGAGCTCAGTGCAGATGCAGAGAGATGAAAGTGGAGAAGATATCTCAGTGAGGTATATATAACATAAGTGAGACAAGTAACTTTAACCTGCATGAGTTTAGGGGCGTTTCTTAGAAACTTAGACCTAAACCCTGAACAAAAAAACAATAATAAATTAAGCGCCACAAGTGCCAGGCAATGACCATCTCCTCTTGACATTAAATGGCATTGCCATTGCTGAATCCCCCACTATCAACATCCTAGTGGGTTACCATTGACCTGGACCAGCCATACAAATACTGTGGCTGCAACAGCAGGTCAGAGGTTGAAAATTCTGAAAGCCTGTCTATCATCTACAAGGCACGAGTCAGTGTGTAATGGAATATTCTCCACTTGCATAAATGAGTGCGGTACCATCAACACTCAAGAAGCTTGATACGATCCAGAGAAAAGCAACCCACTTGATAGCATCCCATCCACCAACCTAAACATTCAATCCCTCTACCACCGACGCACAGTGGCAGCAGTGTGTACTATATCCAAGATACACTGCGGCAACTCACCAAATCTCCTTTCATTGGACCTTCCAAACATGCAACCTCTACCACCTGGAAAGACAAAGGCAGCAGATGCATGGGAACACCATCACCTGCAAGTTTCCCTTCAGGCCACACACTATCCTGACTTCGAACCATATCGTTGTTCCTTACTGTTGCTAGGTCAAACTCCCTCTGTAACAGCACTGTGGATGCACCTATACCACGTGGATTGCTGTGGTTCAAGAAGGCAGCTCACCACCAACTTCTCAATCAACTGGGGATTGGGCAACAAATGCCAGTCTTGCCAGTGAGGTTCACATCCCATGCATGAATAAAAAATATATAATGAAGCTAATAACTTTGTTCTTTCTTTTTCTGATGTGCCACACATGTTTTCACCTTAGAATTGTTACTTTTGTCGAAAATCAATAAAACGTAAATTCAATAAAGATTATTTCTTGGTTATATTTTTTGCAGTTCACTGGAGCAACCATGAGTAGCAGACTAAGGAACCACCACAAGAAACAAAGAAGGACCTGTTCATTTTATTTGATAATTCCATTACTGGGCTCAACACAGACCTGGTGGAGTTATAACTGCTTCAGGAAGAAGCAGTGTAATGACTTTGCTCCCTACTTGATTACACACAGCAGAAATTGGCAATAAAGTTGGGTCAGAGTATCACTGGATCGCTTCACTTTGACATGATAGTGATGCTGATGGGGAAGTCGTTTAGCAGGCATATGATACTTGTCAAAAACTGGGGTTAGAAACTTGAGCTACATAATTCACATTTTTAAGAATTTGTTTACGGGATGTGGGCATCGCTGGCTAGGCCAGCATTTATTGCCCATCCCTAATTGCCCTTGAGAAGCTGGTGGTGAGTTGCCTTCTTAAACTGTTGCAGTCCAAGTGGTGTAGGTACGCCCACATTGCTGTTAAGGAGGGAGTTCCAGGATTTTGACCTAGCAACAGTGAAGGAACGGTGATATAGTTCCAAGTCAAATACACATACGAACAAGGAGCAGGAGTAGGCCATTCAGCCCCTTAAGCCTGCTCCATCATTTAATAAGATCATGGCTGATCTGACAGTAACTTGAAATCTGCATCCCACCTACCCCCGATAACCTATCACCCCCTTCCTTACCAAGAATCTATCCACCTCTGCCTTAAAAATATTCAAAGGCTCTGCTTCCACCACCTTTTCAGGAAGACAGTTCTAACGACTCACGACCTTCTGAGTGAAAAATTTTTGCTTCATCTCTGTGTTAAATGGACGACCTCTTATGTTTAAACAGTGACCCCTAGTTCTAGATTTTTCTACAAGAGGAAACATCCTCTCCATATCCATCCTGTCAAGACCCCTCAGGATCTTATATGTTTCAATCAAGTCATGTCTTACTCTTCTAAGTAAAACAATCCAGTGAGTGGCTTGGAGGGAAACTCCCCGGTGGTGATGTTCCCATATATCTGCTGCCCTTGTCCTTCTAGATAGTGGCGGTCGTGGGTTTGGAAGATGCTACCTAAGGAGTCTTCTGGACAATATTGTAAGTTCTGCTACAGGCTTTCAGCAGCATATTAGAGTGACTCAATTGAGCCTTAAATCATTGAGGAAGACAATATAAAAACACTGTACAGTACGTAGTTTTGGATTTACGGCTTATTGGCAGTTCTGGCCTACAGCAGATTGGTGGTCTAAGCAATTGAAGGGGCCTGTCTAATAGGAAGTATCTGCTTTTGTATCTGTTCCCTGTTAAATACACCTGAGTACATAACCAAGTACATAACCTAAGCTGACATTCCAGTCCAGTTCTGAAGGAGTGCTGCATTGTCAGAAGTGTCATCTTTCAAATGAGATGCTAAACCGAGGTCTTGCCTTTCAGCTCTGTTGGTTCCAGTGATGTTAAAGATACCATGGCAATTTTTGAAAGAAGAGTAGGAAAATCTTACAGTTTCCCCCTTCAATCAATACCACCTAAAACACATTACCTGTCTGTTCATCTTACTGCTGTTTAAGGTATCTTGCTGTATGCAAAAATGGCTGCATGGTTTATCTATAAAAATTACACAATTTAATTGATTGAAGTATTTTGAATTTTTTCTTAGGGCCACACAATGCTGCTACAGATAAGAACACTCACAGAATCACAGAATTGTTACAGCACAGAAGGAGGCCACTCAGCCCATCATGTCCATGCTGACTCTCTGAAGGAGCAATTTACCTTGTGTCACTCTTCACTCTCCCTGTAGCGCTGCACATTCTTCCTTTTCAGTTAACAATCCAATTCCTTCTTGAATGCCTCAAGTGAACTTGCCTCCACCACAATCTCAGGCAGTGCACAGAGCCTAACCAATCGCTGCATGAAAAAATTTCTCCATCCTGTCCCCATTACTCCTTTTGTCAATTACCTTAAATCTGTGCCTTCCTGTTCTTGGTCTTTCCACCAACAGTGTTTTCCTATCTGTCCAGACCCCTCATGATTTTGAATATCTTGATCAAATCTCCTCTCAACATTCTCTTCTCCAAGGGAAACAGTCCCAACATTTGCCAATCTATCTGCATGATTCTAGCTGGTGACTGAAATTCCCCTCTCCCTCCCACCTCCTGATTTACAGCTATTACTCAAATGTTTTTTGTATCCTCTATATTGAAGACAGAAGCAATATAATTGTTCATTTCATCCGCTATTTCCTTATTATCTACTATTAACTCCCCATTGTCACTCTTTAGAGCACCAACACTCACTTTACTTACTCTTTTCCTTTTTAAATAGAAATTCTGTAGAAATTCTTGCTATCCATTTTTACATTTCTAGCTAGCTTCCTCTCAGACTCTTGATTTCTTTCTTTCTCCTGATTAACCTTTAGTCATTCTCTGTCATTCTTTATATTCTGACCAATCATCTGTGACCAATCAGTGCAAATTTGAGATGATCCCACCTGAGGGCCCATATTGTCATCACCCAGGTTGGGTGCACAGAGTCAAGAGACTTCCCAGCTCAGCATGCCCAACCTTTAAAAAGGTCCGTCTACACGTCGGATTTTCAGTTGGGGGTGGGGGAGGGTGCAGTGGCTGGTTGAAAGAGGAGACAGGGTGGGTGATCCTGGAATGAATGCAGAGGTGGGCTGGGTGGAAGGCCTGCCTCTGTGCTCCGGCACTGCATTGAGATAAAACAAAAAATCTCTCCACCCTCATCCCCCTCACCCCCACACACTCCCTATGCCGCATCCATACAAACCTATGCCAACTCATGCTTCCTACCCACCCCACCAATGGCCCTGCATACCCACATGTCAAGCGATGCCCTTCTACCCACCCCTATGGCCCCTCATACCCCCATGCCAACTTCATGCCAATTCATTCCAACCCATGCCCCCTCCATTCCAACTCAGCTAGTATCCTTGGACATTTCCTCGAAAGCTTTGACATATGGACAGTTCTTTGACAGCTTGACAGTTCCAATGAATTTGTGCGTATTAAGTGCATTATCACGTTCACTTTTAACAATCCCTAGTAGTCTTGGGACACTATCCAAAGGGGTACTTTACCTCTCCAAAGGCATACCCTGGCTATCTAAACAAATTCACCAAGTTCAGACCTTCTCTCACCTGTTCTAAACTGCAGACCTGGGGCTTCACACTCTTGACTTACCAAAATCCCACTTCAGGAGAGGCAGTTGGCCAGCTGCCTCTGCGAATTGCGCTTGCGCAACTCCTGGCCGGACTGCAGTCCCAATGCTGTGAAGATGAGAATGCTGGCTTCAGGCCGGACGGGCTTAGAAATTTCAGCCATTTCCAGGACTTTCGCCCACAATGGAGAGCCTCTCCAGCATGGCGAAAATGGGGGCCTGACTGGGGCTCACCAGAATCTGTTGGGTACCTGTACAAAGTGTTAACAAATGTTGAAGTGCAGAAGTAGATCACGTGGCCAATCAAATTTCTGCTGGTGTCTATGTACACACAAAGTACTTTGTCCAATCCCGTTCCGTGTTTGTTTCCTATAACTTTTAATATTCCTCTTTTCAAGCAACTATCTAATTTAGAAATAATTTATGGACTCTGCTTGCATGCGTCCAACTGAAATATGGGAGGTAGGAAGGTTTAATTGTAAGGCACTGTTAGATGCCTTCGTCACTGCACTATGGGGTCATTTATGTCAACACAAGTGCTTATGACACTGAACCTCCCCTCTCAGGACATGATATTCAAAGTAGTCTCCCAAGACTGTTATCAGTGGTGCCTTTCTCATGAATTATGTTTATTTTACCATGTGGACTTATGACTCACAAAATGTCTAATAATATGTCTAAAAGAATGCTTTCAGGGATAATCAAAAGGATGAAATATGGTGAAAAGATATCTAACCACGAGGAATTAATACATATTTAAGCATTCAAGAGTAAGTTATTAGAACCACAGACATGGGAAAGAGAGTAAATGTATTTACTGTTTACACTTTATATTCCCAACATGGCATGCATTTGTGAATTCTGAATTATAAAATCTGAGGACAAGGCTCAGTTGTCATTCTGCATCTACTCATTGTGCAAGTATCAGAAGCAAAAATAACTGTAAGCCATTTTTATTCAAGTGTATGATTTGCAGGACAAAAAAAATTCTGGAAAAAAACTTGCATTTATGCAACATCTTATCAAACCTCTCAGAGATGCCTCACAGCATTTCACACACAGTGACTGCTGTTATGTCATTAAACGCAGCAGCCATTTTGCACACAGTAGCAAGTGGCCATCAGGTTCAAAAAGGGAAAGATTTGCACTTATAGAGAGCTTTTCACGATCACTGGACATCTCAAAGCTCTCTTTAGCCAATGAATACTTTTTTAAATGCAGTCACCATTGCAATGTTGGATACGTGGCAACTAATTTTCAGATTTCAGAATTAGATCAGAAACATTAACTTCCCTTTTTCATTACAGCAAGATCCCACAAACAGCAATGTGATAATGGCCAGATAAGCTGTTCTTCTGTGATGCTGATTGAGGGATAAATATTGGCCAGGACACCAGGGAGAACTCCCCTGCTCTTCTCCGAAATAGTGCCATGGGATCTTTTACATCCACCCGGGCAGACAGCTAGGCCCTCGGTTTAATGTCTCATCTGAAAACAGCACCACTGATAGTGCAATGCTATCTCCCTCTGTACTGCAATGGAGGATCAGCCTTGGTTTTTGTGCTCAAGAGCTGGAGTGGGTCTTGAACCCAGAACTTTATGACTCAGAGGAGAGTGCTACCAACTGAACCACAGCTGATACACATGAAATATTACTGAGCATACCAGTGTTTGCTGAGGAAGGAATGTTTGCCAATAGCAGGAGAATTACTTGCTCTTTTAATGCAAAGTCTATGCTAATTTTCACCATTCCGTTGCTACTTATTCTTCTGCAATGTTTGGAGCTCTTTCATTCTGTGGGGTTTATTTTGATATTGACTGTGTTGTGCATGGATTGGCTGCCCAACTCTAGCAGTGGACCCTCCCCCAAGTCCTTTCTTCAATCTGACATACAAGCTGCAGGGAGCTAAACAGTCATCGTGGCGAAGCTTGCTAGATCAAGGATGCATAATCGGGCAGCTGCCAGAATACATTGGGTAGGGGTGGGGAGGGAAACAAAACCCCAGAGGGTATGAGTGTCCTGGGCCCACAAAAATAACATTGCATTGACCGTTGGCAGGCCTATTCAGCATTTATAGCCTGCTGGACCACCTTTTTTATTCATTCACGGGATAGGTGTTTCGCCGGCTGGGCCAGCATTTATTGCCCATCCCTAGTTGCCCTTGAGAAGGTGGTGGTGAGCTGTTTTCTCGAACTGCTGCAGTCCATGCAGCGTAGGTACACACACAGTGCTATTAGGAAGGGAGTTCCAGGATTTTGATCCAGCGACAGTGAAGGAACGGCGATATATTTCCAAGTCAGGATGGTGAGTGACTTGGAGGGGAACTTCCAGGTGGTGATGTTCCCATCAATCTGCTGCCCTTGTCCTTCTAGAAGGTAGTGGCCATGGGGTTGAATTCCTGCATCTCGTAGATGGTACACACTGCTGCTATTGTGCGTCGGTCATGGAGGGAGTGAATGTTTGTGGATGTGGTGCCAATCAAGTGGGCTGCTTTGTCCTGGATGGTGTCAAGCTTCTTGAGTGTTGTGGGAGCTGCACTCATCTAGGTAAGTGGGGAGTATTGCATCACAGTCCTGACCTGTGCTTTGTAAATGGCAGACAGGCTCTAGGGAGTCAGGAGATGAGTTACTCACCGCAGGATTCCTAGCCTATGATCTCTCATGTAGCCATAGTATTTATATGGGTAGTCCAGTTCAGTTTCTGGTCAATGGTAATGCCCAGGATGTTGATAGTTGGGGATTCAGTGATGTTAAATGCCATTGAACATCAAGGGGTGATGGTTGTATTCTCTCTTGTTGGAGATGGTCATTGCCTGGCACCTGTGTGGTGTGAATGTTACTTGCCATGTGTCAGCCCAAGCCTGGGTCTTGTCCAGGTCTTGTTGCATTTGGACATGGACTGCTTCAGTATCTGAAGAGTCGCGACTGGTGCTGAACATTGCACAATCATCAGTAAACATCCCCACTTCTGACCTTATGATGGAAGGAAGGTCACTGATAAAGCAGCTGATGATGCTTGGGCCGAGGACACTACTCTGACGAATTCCTGCAGCGATGTCCTGGAGCTGAGATGACTGGCCTCCAACAGCCACAACCACCTTGCCACTTTGTGCTAGGTATGACTCCAACAAGTAGAGTTTTCCCCATTTCCCATGGACTCCAGTTTTGCCACGGCCCCTTGATGTCACATTCGGTCAAATGTGGCCTTGATGTCAAGGTCTCACCTCACCTCGGGTGTTCAGCTCCTTTGTCCATGTTTGAACCAAGGCTGTAATGAGGTCAGGAGCCAAGTGACCCTGGCAGAAATGAAACTGGGCGTCAGTGAGTGGGTTATTGCTAAGCAAGTGCAGCTTGTTAGCATTGTTGATAACCCCTTCCATTATTTTACTGACGATCAAGAGTAGACTGATGGGGCGGTAATTGGCTGAATTGGATTTGTCCTGCTTTTTATGTACAGGACCTACCTGGGCAATTTTCCACATAGTCGGTTAGATGCCATTGTTGTAGCTGTACTGGAACAGCTTGGCTAGGGGAGTGGCAAGTTCTGGAGCACAAGTTTTCAGTACTATTGCTGGGATTGTCAGGGCCCATAGCCTTTGCAGTATCCAATGTCTTCAATTATTTCTTGATATCATGTGGAGTGAATTGAATTGGCTGAAGACTGGCATCTGTGATGCTGGACACCTCTGGAGCAGGCTGAGATTGATCATCCACTCGCACTTCTGGCTGAAGATTGTAGCAAATGCTTCAGCCTTATCTTTTGCACTGATGTGCTGGACTCCTCCATCATTGAGGATGGGGATATTTGTGGTGCCTCCTCCTCCAGTTAGTTGTTTAATTGTCTACCACTATTCACAACTGGATGTGACAGGACTGAAGAGCTTAGATCTGATCCGTTGGTTGTGGGATTGCTTAGCTCTGTCTATCACTTGATGCTTATGCTGTTTAGCACACAGTATTCCTGTGATTTGGCTTCACCAGGTTGACACCTCATTTTTAGGTATGTCAAGTGCTGCTCCTCCTGCACTCTTCATTGAACCAGGGTTGATACCCCGGCTTGATGATAATTGTAGAGTGGGGAAAATACCAGGCCAGATTGTGTTAGAGTACATTTCTGCTGCTGCTGATGGCTCACAGAGCCTCATGGACGCCCAGTCTCGAGTTGCTAGATCTGTTCAAAATCCATCCCATTTAGCACAGTGGTAGTGCCACACAGCACGATGGAGGGTATTCTCAATGTGAAGGCCAGACTTTGTCTCCACAACGACTGTGCGGTGGTCACTCCTACTGACACTGTCTTGGACAGATGCATCTGCAGCAGGTAGGTTGGTGAGGATGAGGTCAAGTATGTTTATCCCTCTTGTTGGTTCCCTCACCACCTGCCGCAGACCCAATCTAGCAGCTATGTAATTTAGGACTCGGCCAGCTCAGTCAGTAGTGGCGCTACCAAACCAGTCTTGGTGATAGACATTGAAGTCCCCAACCCAGAGTGCATTCTATGGTCTTGTCTCCCTCCGTGCTTCCTCCAGGTGGCGTTCAACATGGAGGAGCACTGATTCATCAGCTGAGGGAGGGCGGTAAGTGGTAATCAGCAGGAGATTTCCTTGCCCATGTTTGACCTGATGCCATGAGGCTTCATGGAGTCTGGAGTCTATTTTGAGGACTGCCAGGGCAACTCCCTCCCGACTGTATACCACTGTGCCGCCACCTCTGCTGGGTCTGTCCTGCCGGTGGGACAGGACATACCCAGGGATGGTAATGCCAGGCAAAGACACTGCAAATTGTGCCCCTTGACCCTCTCTCTAGGAACGTTTACTATATGCCATTGATGCTCATGCCTATACCAAAGGATTTAAGAAGGGACTTCCCTATTTATTAAATTATTTAATTATGAAACCATTTGTGGTATGGGGAAGATGCAACAGCGATAAAGTAAAGCTTAACCTCACAGGTTTGATCTTAATTATGTTATTTCACAGGTAAAAATGTATGGGAGAGTTTTACTTGCAAAAAACAGGTGGTTTGGGTCATGGGGTTGGGTGGGGGGGTGGGCGGGGGGTTAAAGTCGTAAACCTGCCTCCAATCCACCCACCTCCAGCGCCGGCTGAGACAGGAAAGTGGGCAGCCCAAGGAGACAGCAATGCAGCTGGTTCCATTTTGAATAGGGTCTACTGCCAGGTGTGTAAAGCGCCCACCTTTTTAAACTTGATAAGGCTTCAAGCTTATGCGGCTTTTTGAATTTAATTAGGAACAGCCAGGCTTCCCGAGCCTTGTGAAACCCTGCAGCTACCTCCAGGTGGGATCCAGGAAGTTAGTACCCCTGTCAAATCCAGCATATGGGCAACACCCACAATCATACACCTCCGCCAAGCCCCCAACTTTGCCCACAAACCTTCCAATCCCCCATCCCCAGGCTCTGAACTGCACCCCCCCACCAAACCCCGAGGCCCATGATACCTCTCCACCCCCGAGATCTCTGATCCTTTCCCCATGCCTATTATTGCCTATTATTCACCTTCATGTCCCCCCACCACACCTGTACCCCACCCCCTCCCTCTCACCCCACAACTCAGCCCCCGACCTCCAATGTCAACCCTACCTTCAACCTCCGATCTCCTTTTCAGACCACCAAATTCCACCACACCCCTACACTGCACTGTCCCCTCATTGAGGCTTTTGACCTCACTCCCCACTGAGACCCCAGCTCTTCCCAAAATCATCCCACCCCTCCCCCCCCACCCACTCGGAATCCCAACATTTGGGTTCCCTATGCCTCACTCATCACCCTGCTCCCACAATTCAGGTAACTAAAAGCTAGGCTGTAATATTTTATTGGGTACATTTTAAAATTTATTTCAGTGGTTTGGGCAATACTGGCTAGGCCACATTTATTGCCCGTTTGTAGTTGCATTGAAAAATGGAGTGGCTTGTTAGGGCATTAAGGGGTAACCACATAACACAGGATCGTGAAATGGTTAGGGCACAGAAGGAGGCCATTTGGCCAGTCATGTCCATGCTGGCTCTCTGCAGGAGCAACTTACCTGGTCCCAGTCCTCTGTCTTTTCCCCACGTCCCTGCAAATTTCATCTCTTCAGATAATTATCCAATTCCCTTCTGAAAGCTACCACTGAATCTGCCACACTTTCAGGCAATGCATTCCAGATTGTAACCACTTGCTGTGTAAAAAATATTTTGCCTCCTGTCATCTTTGCTTCTTTTCCCAATTACCTCAAATATTGTCCTCTGGCTTTTTACCCTTCTGCCAATGGGACCAGAATCTCTGCAAGTTACTCTGTCCAGACTGCTCATGATTTGAGCACCTCTATCAAATCTCCTCTTAATCTTCTCTCTTCCAAAGAGAACAACACCAGCAACATAAGTGAAGTCCCTCATCCGTGGAACCATTCTCGTGAATCTTTCCTGCACTCTCTTTGTTACACCTGGACCAGGTCAGGTAGGGGTAATAGGCTCCCTTCCCATTGAATGATATTCCTGAATCTGTTGGTTTAATGACAATTGGGACGATTTCAAGGTAATTGTTTTCTGGTGGTAGCCCAGAAATTACCAGATTTATTAAATTCCGTTTGATCGATGACTATGCTAGGATATGAGTGACTGGGTTATTTCAATCGCTGTTCTTGGAGTATAACTATTGCATTAACATAACAATGTGGCCCAACTGGTCTATGTGAGTGTCTTCCCACCCTATCTCATTGAACCATATCCACATAACTTTCGATTCCTTTCCCCCTTACATTTATCTAACTTCCCTTTAAATGTAATAATCGCTGCCCCTGAAATGGGAGGTGGAGCCAAAGGGAAATCCCAATAACAGTGCCCCTTTAAAAATGCCATTTTTTCTACCAAGCATTCTTTTCCTTAGGTATACAAGTGAAAATGTTTTCCACATGTTAGAATCATCTGACGAGCTAAGTGCTTGATTTTATTTCCAACTAAAAAAGCTGCTGTCCCTGTGAATTACTTTGTCACAGCAACAATTTTGTGCTGTGTTCCAACACCCGAGGCTTGTGCTAATTACAGGAAGAGACAGGACCCAAGTTGCCCTCAGGCTTCTGCCACCACTGTGATTCTACATTTAGTCAACAAGCAGGTAGTCACTGGCATCAAATGCTATCTGACAAGGCAGCAGATCGTATCACCTAGGGTTAGGAAACAAGACAAGCGGCTCTTGTTCGTAAGTAAGGGACAGAAATCTCAAACAGATTGTTTCTGACAGAAATCATATCACAACATCACTTTGTGACTGGGTATGCGTGAATGAAACTATGCACTCTCTGCTTTCTATCCTATCCTTAAAGTGAAAGTCATCCTGGAGAACAAACATCTAGAATGACAGTGACTTGCATGTTTATTTCAAAGTGTGTAAATACTTGTTTCTCCCCTGGGTCAGTGACAAAGTCATTTCTCATTATTTTCCATCGCATAATCTTTGAACTAAAGTTCTCGATATATATGGTTGCGGTTGACATGTTGAATACTTTACTTTGTATTTTCTGTCAGACTGCATCTTGACGATTATGCGGATTGTTTGACAAGTGATGAGCATATTCTAAGATTCAGGCAAAGGTTCTGCTCCTTAAGATTCTACATGCTAGTTTGACAAATCATTTATGCACTCCCCACCACACAATGCCTTTTAGAAGAATATAATTGAACAGTAATATTTCAGTCATAACAAGCTTACTTGTTACTTTCAAGAATGCACAACGATTAACATGTAATTTTTCTCCCTGTGAGTTACATTAGAGTTCAGTTGAAGTCTGATAGCTGAACTGTTATGCTGAGTTTAAAATGATATATTAAACTAGACACAGCTCAGTGGAATGCAAACCTCCTGCCTGCACACGTTTCCCTAAGAGTGTTGATGAAGAATAAGAAAATAAACAGAACAATGTAAGGATGATATTTCATGCATTGCTCAGCAGGGACTATTCAGACTGAGAGCGTGATGCAGACAGGGGGTTGATTTTTGCTCTTGATGGCGAGGGAAATAATCCCTCGAAAGGGCATTTGACGTCAAGCCTGAGTTTCCTGCTGATATTTGCTGTGAGACTGTGAAAAATTGAGGAGACCTGGGCGAGAGTTAGGAACAAGAAAGCAGAAGTTAAGTGACTTAAAACAGGAGCTAGTAATTAGGATTTGAGGAATGGACAATATGAGTTGATGGACAAAGAGTGAGCAAGACAGCACACTTTAGAATGTATCTTGGACAGTGATGTAGCAAGAATATTCTTAATAACTTCGGTTATTCAGAAGATGCAGTGAGAGACAACAAAAAAAATACTAAATTTGTGGAATTGTGAGAGAGAGAGACAAAGAGAAAAAACATTATTGGCAGTAATTTTGACTTTGAATAATAATGTAGAATAGGCAATTTCAGATCATACATCATCTGAATTTTCAGGATTGTATAATGAGTGGCTGCTTTGGTATCACCAATTTCACACTTGTTAAAATTATCCAAGAGAGAGAACATAAGAAACTGAGGGGAAAGAAAATCCAAAAGAAGATGGAATGAGAGAGCGAGAAAGCGAGAGATAGAACTAAAGAGATAGACAGAGAAAAAGAGAAGGAATTGCAAGGAATAAGCAGATTCAATTCTAACTTTAAAACACAATGGCCAGTCAAGATGACACAAATGTCTTTCTGCCTCTGGTTTGATGTCAGGGCAGTCTCCAGTTTTTCCTTCACCGCTTGTCTGATCTATCCTTTTCTTCCTTCCTATTTTTATTGTAAGTCTTTTCATTCCTATTCCTACTTTTTCTTCTCAGATTTATCTTCTATTTTAATGATATTATCTACACTCACAATGTCCCATGATTCCTATCTTCTTAGTCTGTCGGTGTGATGAGTGTCACAGTGTTTTTGACCACATGTAATCTGTCCATCTGTTGTGTTGTGCCCCAGGGCAGGTCCTAACACAAGTTTCTTGAATTGATTAGTATGAAAGGGAAGCTGAGGTGGTTTCACATTGCCATCCTAAAGGTTTCTTTCCATCTTCAGAATTACCTTTTCTTCGGTGGGCAGTATCCGACGTTAAGTAGCTCCACCAATGTTTTATGATGGGGGAGGGGACAGAAGTAAATAAGTGCAGTCCCAGCAGAATGGCCTTGGTTCCATGGGAGAGGCACCCACTGTCTTCTCTCAGGATGACAGCATGCTTACTCCCCCTGCCACCCATTGCACAATTGCCCCTGAAAGTGTCACACAATCAATCAGGCCAGAAAGCCCCGGTCTTAAGACGATGCAAGCTGCAGATCAGTCCTCAAAGCCCGGAGCTGCTTGAGGTCATCCACCAGGGCCATCAAGAGTATTCTCAATGAGAGCTCAGGGCTCTTCCACCTCCAAAGGTGTAGCCAATAAGGAGAAAGCTTCCTAGGACAACTAATATAAATAAGGTTTGCACAAGAGAGCTTGTCAGTTTTTACTATTAAGTTTAGGGTGAGCCCGGAGCAGCTCACAATGTTTTCATGGAGTGTAGAACAGCACTTCCAGCATTTCTTTCTCTGGACCACTTCTACTGTAATACCAGATTTGACTGAGTGGACTGTTCACGGCTGGTGCTCCTTGGAGGCAGTTAAAAGTGCTCCCTGTCCAATATGTGTCATAGGACTTAAGCTGCACAGATAAATAAGGTTCTCCTGATTCAGGCAGGTGCCTCAGCTGCCAGAGGAAGGGCCTGGGGAATCTGGCAGCAATGGGGCACTGTCGTCTATCATCTCAAATTCAGCTCTGTAAACGTCCCATTTCAGCAAGGCAAGGAGTGTCGAAGTATCTTTGTTTCCTGGATTCACAGTATAGACTAGGAGGCTATTCAGTTCAATTTGCATGTGACAGCCCTTTAAAAGAGCTATACAATTACAGGATTATAGCATAGCTAAAGCACAGAAAGAAGCCATTCAGCCCATCATGTCCATGCTGGCTCTCTGCAATAGCAACTCACCTGGTCCCTTTTCGCCGCCTTTTTCCTGTAGCCCTGCAAATATTTTCTAGTCAGATAATTACCCAATTCTCTTTTGAAGCCCTCAGTTAAATTTGCTTCCACCGTATGCTCAGGTAAGTGCATTCCAGATCCTAACCACTCACTGCGTAAAAAAAGTTTTTCCTCATGTCATTGTTGTTTCTTTTGCCAATCACCATAAGGCAGTGTCCTCTGGTTCCCGATCCTTCCACTAAGGGGAGCAGTTTCTCTCTATCGATAATGTCCAGACCCATCATCATTTTGAACACCTCTATCAAATTTCCTCTTAGTCTTCTAAGACCCAAGTAGCACAGCCCCAGCAATGTAACTGCAGTTGCTCATACCTGGAACCATTCTCCCGAATATTTTCTGCACCCACTCCAATGCCTTCACATCATTGCTAAACTGAGGCACACAGAACGAGATACAA